>NC_133417.1:63538690-63838928 GCF_049350105.2 Macaca mulatta | reverse complement strand
GGATGAAAGGGGCCAACGTAGAGCTTGGGCTGTGGCTTCAGAGGGTATAACCCCCAGGCCTTGGCAGCTTCCATATAGTGTTAAGCCTGCCAGTGCACAGAAGTCAAGAATTGAGGTTTGAGAATCTCTGCCTAGATTTCAGAAGATGCATGGGAATGCCTGGGTGCCCAGGCAGAAGTTTGCTGTAGGGGTGGGGCCATCATGGAGAACCTCTGCTATGGCAGTGCAGAATGGAAATGTGGGGTCGGAGCCCCCACACAGAGTCCCTACTGGGGCACCACCTAATAGAGCTGTGAGAAGAGGGCCATCATCCTCCAGACCCCAGAATTGTAGATCCACTAACAGCTTGCACCATGCACATGAAAAAGCTGCAGACACTCATGCAGCTGGGAAGCACGCTGTAGCCTGCAAAGCCATAGGGGTGGAGCTGCCCAAGACCATGGAAACCCAACTCTTGCATCAGTGTGACCTGGATGTGAGACATGGAGACAAAGGAGATCATTTTGGAACTTTTAAGATTTGGAGTTCAGTCTTGCATGGGCCCTGTAGCTCCTTTGTTTTGGCCAATTTCTCCCATTTGGAATGGTTGTAGTTACCCAATGTCAGTACCCCCGTTGTATCTAGGAAATAACTAGTTTGCTTTCGATTTTATAGGCTCATAGGCGGAAGGGACTTGTCTCAGATAAGACTTTGGACTGTGAACTTTTGAGTTAATGCTGAAATAAGTTAAGACTGTGGGGGACTATTGGGAAGGCAATGATTGGTTTTGAAATGTGAGGGCATGAGCTTTGGAGGGGCCAGTGGTGGAACGATAGGATTTGGCTCTGTGTCCCCACCCAAATCTCATCTTGAATTGTACTCCCATAATTCCCACGTGTTATGGGAGGGATCCAGTGGGAGATAATTGAATCATGGCGGCAATTTCCCCCATACTGTTCTCACAGTACTGAATAAGCCTCACAAAATCTGATCGTTTTATTAGGGGTTTCCACTTTTGTGTCCTCCTCATTCTCTGCCATTCATATAAGATGTGGCTTGCTTCTCCTTGCCTTCTGCCATGATTGTGAGGCTTTCCCAGCCATGTGGAACTGTAAGCCCAATTAAACCTCTTTGTTTTGTAAATTGCCCAGTCTCAGGTATGTCTTTATCAGCAGTATGAAAATGGACTAATACAAAGTTTTAACACCCAATACCTCAGAATGTGACCTTATTTAGAGATAGATTCTTTATACAGAGTTAATCAAGTTAAAATGAAGTCATTAGGGTGGGCCCTAATTCAATTTAACTGGTGTCTTTTTAAAAAGGAGAAATTTGGACATATGCATAGATGGAAGATGGCATGAAGAGATACAGGGAGAAGATGGCCCTCTACAAGTCAAGGAGTGAGGCCCAGGACAGATCCCTCTCAGAGCCTAGGAAAGAACCAGCTCTGCCAACAGCTTGATCTGGGACGCCCAGTCTCTGTATAACTCTGAGACAATACATTTCTGTTATTTAAGCCATCTACTTTGTGGTACTTAGTTATAGCCACCCTAGCAACTAATACAGCTGCTTACCAATTATGTGACCTCAGACAACACAACGCAGTCCTCGGGTGCCTCTCCTATCCGGAGGACACATGACAATATTCTGCAAATCTCCTGCAAATCTACAATTGGGGATACAGACCGTCAGTACTGTGTCAGGCACGTTGGGGTTACGGGAGAAATCTAAAACTCTCTCTACCCTCTCCTGCAAAGATTTTACCCCCTTAACCAGCATAGGGAACACATAATACATTGTGAAATTATCACACTGCTATAAATCAAGTATAAGCAGGTATAAAACAAAAATATCAAACTCTTTGCTTATCAGTCAACAACAACAACAAAAGCATAGCCAATTTTTAAGATAGGACTCTTTCCCAGGACAGATGGCAGGCCTATTATAAACACTCATGTTCTGTGAAGTTTGAGTACATCAGGATGTGTGATCCTCTGTGTCTCACCCTCTCGAGACACAATTTTACTGCAGGAATATGACGTAACTGTCCTGGTTAGTGCACCAAACATAATACAATATGCCTTCAATATGTCAGCCTGTTTCATCCTCCCTAAATACATAATTGATTTTCAACATTTTATGCTCCAATTATTGCCCAAAAGCAGATTGGGACAAGTTCATATTTCAAATGCTCCTTGCTTAAAAGTACAAAAAGAATGACTAGAACAATTAATGAATTGTCTTCAATTTTTCTTGGAAGAGAGTCATTTGCTTATGACCTTCTCCAATTTCTCCGTCACACACATACATCCCCCTAATATATCAAAAAGGATACAGAATTTATATATCCTGGCTAAAAAACAGAGCTACATAAATACCATGCAAAACTACCAATAAGAAAAGAAGAATTTTTCTTTATTTGGAACACCAGAAGAGTAGCCTCCTACATCCCCCCAACAGAAACAGAATTAGGACCAATGTCAAACAAAAATTAAAAGCTTAAACTTCCCTTTTTTAAAAAAGTAGAGCTTTATATTTAGGTCATTTTATTTTTAACCACAGCCTCCTAAATGACCTGAATATCCCAACATCCACTCTAAGTGACAAGTTTTGTAATTCCTCTGAATAATTTAGCTGGGCAAATTTGTTTTACTCATTGTTAAATAAAAACGTTACTTCAGAAATTGACAAGTCAGTTGCCCACAAAAATTTTCGGTCTCAATATCTTCCACTCCTATCAGGAAAAAACTGTGTGAGGGAAAGCACGACTTTAAAACTGGGTCTCTTGTGTGGCAGAGACTTCAACCACCACAACAGAGAGGGGCAGTTTCTGCTAACATGAAGTCTTCCATCTACCCACCATCTCAAAAAAAAAAAAAAAAAAAAAATAGAAGTACCAAGGTATTTTAAGGTTCCAGAGGCACGTGTTTGAATTCGGGTTCTGAAAGACATTGCCATCGGCACAATCATGTACAGTGACTTTCTTAGAGCACGGAGTGAATCGTACATGCCAGAATATTCTATTTTGACTTCTACTAAAATAGAAACAGCAGCAGCATTGGCCTCAGCAACAACAAGGTTAGGTTTTTTGTTGTTGTTGTTTGTTTTTAATCCAATTTCACTTTTACAAAAGCTGGTATCTCAAGTAAAAGAAAATAATTTATTCTGAATGATGCTGGCTTTAGGAAACACAAGAGCATTTATGATTGAGGCCCAGGGGTGGGATGGGTCTGCCTGGTTCCTGTTTCCTTCTATGAGGACAGCACCCCTCTAGCTTACCATCTGGGCTCCTCTTCTGGCCTGTCACTAGCACCCTTCCTAGAAGGTCTAGTGAATTTCCTAACCCAGGAAGTTTAGGAACAGAGACTGGGGATGGGTCCCAGCCCTTCCCTCCTCCTTCCTGGGGACCGAGCTACTCTCTGGAAGCATAGATTTAAGTCTGGTCAGCCTTCTGGCCCCATGTGGAAAGCCTTGATGGCCCAACACTGCCAGAAGCAGGAGGGCAGGCTGTCTCTACTGTGGAATTCAGGAGTGGGATGTGCACTGTTGGCACATATAAAAATCATTTTTAAAAAATTTAAGTCAAAGTCTCTGATACTAGTTTTATCATCTTAAAAATGTGCAATTTGACCAGGCATGGCGGTGTGTACCTGTGGTCCCAGTTACTCAGGAGGCTAAGAAGGGAAGATGGCTTGAGGCCAGGACCTTGAGGCTACAGTGAGCTATGATCCTGCTACCATACTCTAGCTTGGGCAACAGAGTGAGACCTTGTCTTGTGGGGAAAAAAAAAAAATTAAGGTGTAATTTGAATTCCATATGTTTTCTTTCTCCTTGTCTCTCAGAACTGGTTCAGAATTCAGACAGGGAAAACTGATGTACCATTTATTGCCTGCCCCCATCAGATCCCAAGAATCCAAACACTGTTTCCTCTTTGAGGAGTAGAATTTGAGATCTTACTATCTTCAAAAAAGGTTTTGTTTTTGTTTTTTTTTTTTAACTTCCAAGTAATCTGTGAGAACACAGGAAGAAAGAGAAAAACCAGAACAATTCTAATACCCAAAACAATGACTTTTTTCATTTCATTTAAACCTTACAATGACTCACTGATATCATTATTACAGCCATTTCTCAATGTAGTCCACCTCAAGTCCACTTAACTAACCAGTAGTAGTTAAGTGAACTTGTCCATGTTACTCACTCTCATCTGTAAAATGGGGACAGTGATATCCTAAACTCATGGGTGCGATTTATAGAGTGAATGAATAATGCAGGATTAAAGCAACTATTGTATGTAAAGCCCCGGAAGACTCATGGGGGTAATATTAAATAACACCACCTTCCATCCTCAGCTCTTCACAACAGACTCACTCGACTCCAGCCTGGGCGACAAAGCAAGACCCTCTCTCAAAACAAAAACCAAAACAAAGAAAAAAAAAACCAAAATGGATAGATTTAGAAGCAGAACAGTCTTTAGGAGACTATTCCAATAAACCGTTCCTTCATTTTTAGATAAGAAATTAAGATCCAGTGTGAATGAGTGATCGGCCTAAGGTCATTCAGAGAAAAAATGTTAAAGCCTTTCATTTAAACAACAACAAAAAAAAAGCCTTTCATTCATTTCTATAAGCACATAGTTCTCAATGTAATCTCCCGTCCACATCCTTGAAATAGGATTTGGCAGATTAGAATCTGTAAACTAGAGCCACGTGCCAGTATTAAATCTTTCTTTACTATACAAACAATGTGAGGCAGACCCCCAGGGTTTGCAGGCATGCCTGCCACAGCCAGGCCCTCCCTCGATGCGCCCACGGCCTCCACTTCAAGAGTGAAGAGGGCATGCTTGCATTCTCCTAATGAGTAATGCATCTAGAATCAGCATAACTTTTCCCTGATTCACTCTTTTAGTGAGGCTACTTTTCTCAAGGACTCCTAGCAACCCCAAATTCTTATTTTATCAGTTTCTAATTTTACTCCTGTCAGTTCTAAGTATTTGCCAACTATCATAGTTTCTCAATTTTTCCCCATCTAAGCCACAAATGCATCAACTAATTAGTTATGAAAATGACTAGTCTTTTTAATGTAAAATTAAGGATAAGAATCTTACTACTAATGTTCTCTGAATGATAGCATAACTATCATTTAAGAAAACTCCAGGGCTGAATACTGCCAGACTAGTTCCCTACATAGCTCATCTTTCGAGGAAGTTACTGAGGAATGAAAGGCATGCACCAGTGGTCCATATTTGCTATTTCCTCTGGTTCTTTAACATCTGCCCACCTATTTCCAGATCTTTTCTCTCTTGTTGTGAAATCTTTCTGCTGGAAATACTCCAGTAACACTTAAATATTTTACTTGTGGTTAAATAGAATGCCATCATTGTTGAAATGTTGTCAATTTCTACCTTCTTTCCAGTACTAGGTACACAGATATTTTTAAATTTGTAAATTATTGCTAACTTTTTGAGAGGGTAGTGGGATACGTTGATACACGTATACAATGTATAGTGATCAAATCAGGATAATTAACATATGTATCACCTCAAACTTTCATCGTTTCTTTGTGCTGGGGACATTCAAAATCCACTCTTCCAGCTATCTGAAAATATACAATGAATTACTGTTAGTTATCGTCACCCTAGATTGCTATAGGACACTAGGATTTATTGCCCCATCTAGCTGTGATTTTGCATCTGTTAACCAACCTCCAGCTCCTCCAACCCTCCTCCAACACTTCCCAGCCTCTAGCAACCACTATTCTACTCTCTATTTCCATGAGATCAACGTTTTTAGTTTTCACGTATGAGTGAGAACATGCGGTATTTACCTTTCTGTGCCTGGCTTATTTCATTTGACATAGTGTCCTCCAACCTCATCCATGTTACCTCGAATGATACAATGTCTTTTTTATGGCTAAATAGTATTCCATTTTATATTCCATTCTATTCATCTGCTGATGGACACTTAAGTTGATTCCATATCTTGACACTGTGAACAGGGCTACAATAAACATGGGAATGCAGATATGTCTTCAACATACTGATTTCCTCTCCTTTGGATATATACTCAATAGTGGGGTTGGTAGACCATATGGTAGCTGTGTTTTTAGCTTTTTTGAGGCACCTTCATACTGTGTTTGATAATGGTTGTTAAGTACATAGTTTTTTTTCTTAGCTTAGTTTTATTTTTTTATGAGCTCACATCTAATCAAAGTAGGTAGTTTTAAACACTCTCAAGTGAAAATGAAGCTTTGGGCAATCTATCATTTATTTTCCAACCTGCTCTTAGTTATTCAAGGATAGTTTTAATTCTAAATGCCTGAAATTGCTGCCTTTTTTCAGTAGTTAAGTCGAGTCCCCAACGTCACTAGAAAACTATGAATGATCAGCTTGCCCCAACCATCATCCCATATGAATTTAAATTCATATTCATTACCATTTGTTGGTCTAGGTGGTTACTGATGTTGCAAGGCCAATGAATTCTGCCCTGGGAGTCCTGCTACAGGACTCTCCCCAGCTGAGCAGAGGATAATTTTTTTTTTTTTTTTTTTTTGAGACGGAGTCTCGCTGTGTCGCCCAGGCTGGAGTGTAGTGGCGCGATCTCAGCTCACTGCAAGCTCCGCCTACTGGGTTCAAGCCATTCTCCTGCCTCAGCCTCCAGAGTAGCTAGGACTACAGGCGCCCACCACCACGTCCAGCTAATTTTTTGAATTTTTTTTTTTAGTAGAGACGGGGGTTTCATCATGTTAGCCAGGATGGTTTCGATCTCCTGACCTCGTGATCCACCCGCTTCAGCCTCCCAAGTGCTGGGATTACAGGCGTGAGCCACCTCGCCCGGCTGAGCAGAGGATAGTTTAATAGATCAACCAAATACTTTGTCTCTAAGACATATTCAATTAAAGAATTTGTCCTTGAATATTTGTACTAAGACATACTAAAACCAAAAACCAAAACATCATATTAGTTAACAGGAAATTATTTGATATATGCAGTAAAAGAGAATTGAAAGCATTATTTCCAAATCAATCACACCGCATACATTCAGACAACTATGAGTCTAGTATACCAAGACAAACTCCTCTCAAGGTCTCGCACTTTGCTTTACATTTGTTTTTCCAATAAGATACGACATTTTGGGTATGCACACCAAAAGGCAACAGGAAATGAATGTTGAATCGTTATGGTTAACCTGAGCATGCTGGAAACCAAGGAAAGGCTGAATGTTATTTTATGCAGCCCATGAACAGCAGCAAACCTGCACCTGCAAAATAGGCAGCAAAGTTTGGGCAGAACTGTCGCCAACAATTTCCAAATAATCAACAGCTCGTTGATGGGTTACACCAAAAGCCCATATTTCCCTCAATGGGGCACAGCTGTGATACTTGATTTTATTGCTACAGGACTCATCAATTTGCAAGTAATGACCTGGACTACCAACCTGTATCAGATGCAGTTCAAAGTAATGCTTGCATAGTTTGCAACAGCAATTGTATAACAGATATTGATCACAGCATAAGCTGAAATTCCAGTAACAATAGCTGTTACTTTCTCTTGAAATAAAAATTTTCTCAAAAATAAAACCACTCAAAAAATCTGAATTTGATCCACAGGGGCAAATTTTTCAATTGATCCAGCTGAACTTGATAATCTCTCTTCATGTGATATTTTACACATGAAGGATTGACAATCTTTGAAAATGTTAATTTGTGAATAAAGTAAGATTAATTTACCAGCAAATATTCCACAATAATGAAGGCGAGCACCCCACTTTAGGCTCTGCGCCTGCCCTGTCACAGTTTTTGGCCACCTTTACCCTGGTCTGTTTGGGGGCCCTGAGCCAAGTCACCTCCTCACTACTCATCTATCCACCCACAGCTCTTGTCCACATTACGTCCAGGGATTTCATCTCATCTCCACTTCTTCACTTCTGAACGATTAACTTGGCCTCCTTACCATTCCATTCAGGAATACAGTTATGCATCACTTATCAACGAGGATACGTTCTGAGAAATGTGTCAGGAGATTTTGCCATGTCAACATCAGAGTGTACGTACACAAACCTAGATGGGACAGCCTGCTATACACCTAGGCTCTGTGGTAGAGACTATTGCTCCTAGGATACAAACCCATACAGCATGCTACTGTAGCGAATACTATAGACAACTGTAAAACAATAGTAAGTACTTATGCATCTAAACATAGAAAGGGCACAGTAAAAACACAGTATATGGTCAGGGGCAGTGCCTCACGCCTATAATCCCAGCACTTTGGGAGGCCAAGACAGGCAGATCACCTGAGGTCGGGAGTTCAAGACCAGCCTGACCAACGTGGAGAAACTCCGTCTGTATTAAAAATACAAAGTCAGCTGGGTGTGGTGGCGCAAGCCTGTAATCCCAGCTACTAGGGAGGCTGAGATTCAAGAAGAATCGCTTGAAACTGGGAGGTGGACGTTGTGGTGAGCCGAGATTGCGCCATTGCACTCTAGCCTGGAAAACAAGGGCGAAACTCTGTCTCAAAACAAAACAAAACAAAAAAACCCACAGTATTAAAGATAAAAAACAGTACACCTATATAAAGCAGCTCCAATATAAACATATGGGACCACCATTGTATATGTGCTCTGTCGTTGACCTAACGTTAGATGGTGCATGACTGTCGTTTAAATACCTTTCAAATTTAAAAGCATTTTTGCATACCTGTGTATGAACTACATTTTTCCCCTATTCCAGAGTGCACAGCATTAGCAGTTATGAGGAAGTGATTTGAAAATTCTAATGGGGACACTTTAATCCTTAGAAGTTTGATTTGTGATACCTCACCAGTATTTTTAGACAGATGGCCAGGGATAGCTTTCTGGTTTACTCCCCAAACATCCTACATTCAGTCTGTCTAACAATTTACCTTTCGGTCAATATCTCATCCACATATCACTCCAAAGAAATAATAAACTCTCCTTCAAAAAATGCTGTGCATCTCCTCTTCTAGATTACTCTTTCTAAACCAGATGTCTTAAAAGAGAGTAAAAGAATATCTTTAGGGGTATAGAAAGAAAATATTGAAATTTTTAGTCACGTTTACTTGTCTCATTATTTCTGTTTTTGTATATTTTATAATGGAAATAGCTTTAGTAAACTGTGTGTAATTATAAATTTACAAATGTTGCAGGTATGAGTAAAAAGTATTTTACTTAAGGATTGTAAGTGAAAAATGTTTAAAGACTACTATACCAAACAATAACACTTTCTCCTAATATACTTTTCTTGGTCCTGTGTGAACAATTCCTACTAAAACTGTGCATCTAGTTGTTTGGCTTATAAAATATTTTGTATTAATGTAGTGTTCAGATTGTAACGTGACATTCTTTTTTTTTTTTTTTTTGAGACTAAGTCTCACTCTCTTGCCCAGGCTGGAGTGCAGCAGCACCATCTCGGCTCACTGCAACCTCCACCTCCCTGTTTCAAGCAATGCTCCTGCCTCAGCTTCCAGAGTAGCTGGGACTACAGGCGTGAACCACCACTCCTGGCTAATTTTCATGTTTTTAGTAGTGATGGGGGTTTCACCATGTTAGCCAGGGCTGATCTCGAATTCCTGGACTCAAGCAATCCATGGGCCTCGGCCTCCCAAAGTGTTGGGATTACAGGCGTAAGCCACTGCGCCCAGCCATAATATTCTAATTACTAAAAATCAGACCTCATTTGGCCTTCCTGTTGTATCTTGAATTACCTTTTCTTATTCAGGTCTAGTCTTAAAGACATCTCCATAGTTAAAAAAAATTTTTTTTTGGCCTTTACTTCAAAATTAAAACCAAGGAAGACATCAAATATCCTAACAAAAAAAAATGACATTCAAGGCAAATTTTTGTTTTTCATTTTTGTTTTTGTAGTGTCTCAGAATAGACAAGACAAATTTTCAAACACATATAGCACTTACATGGTACAGACTGTTGTAAGTTCTTTCTCATTTAATCCTCATAACAAAATTATAAAATTATATCATAAAATTATATTTAATAAAATGAATTCTAAAAACTAGCATTAATAGATACAGAAATTTTACTTTTTTTTTTGAGACAAGGTCTTACTCTGTCACCCAGGTTGGAATGCAGTACTGTGATCTCAGCTCACAGAAATCTCTGCCTCCTGGGCTCCAGTGATCCTCCCACCTCAGCCTCAGTAGCTTGGACTATAGGAGCAAGTCACTATGTCCAGCTAATTTTTGTATTTTTTGTAGACATGGGGTTTCACCATGTTGCCCAGGCTGGTCTCAAACTCCAGAGGTCAAGCGATAACACCCGCCTCAGCCTCCCGAAGTGCGGAGATTGTAGGCGTAAGCCACCGCACCTGGCCTTTAGTTTTATTCAAGCCTCCTCTAAAACCATGGTCAATATTGTTGGGAACAGGCCCCCAAATCTGGCCATAAACTGGCCCCAAAACTGGCCATAAACAAAATCTCTGCAGCATTGTAACATGTTCATGATGGCCATGACACCCATGCTGAAGGTTGTGGGTTTACCGGAATCAGGGCAAGAACACCTGGCCCACCCAGGGTAGAAAACCGCTTAGAGGCATTCCTGAACCACAAACAATAGCATGAGCGATCTGCGCCTTAAGGACATGCTCCTGCTACAGATAATTAGCCAGACCCATCCCTTTGTTTCGGCCCATCCCTTTATTTCTTGTAAGAAATGCTTTTAGTTAATCTATAATCTATAGAAAAAATGCTTATCACTGGCTTGCTGTCAATAAATATGTGGGTAAATACTGTTCCAGGGTTCTCAGCTCTGAAGGCTCTTGAGACCCCTGATTTCCCACTCCACATCCTGTATTTCTGTGTGTGTGTGTGTGTGTGTGTATGTCTTTAATTCCTCTAGTGCTGCTGGGTTAGGGTCTCCATGACCAAGCTGGTCTCCTCGGCAAATATCGTCAGTGAAGAGCTTCTGAAGGGAAACTATTTCTGTGACTTCCACTTTATTGCTCTACCTGTTGTTAAGGAATCCAATCCATTAACTGTGTAGCCTTGGGCAGGCAACATAACCTCTCTGTGCTTTAGAATCCTAATCTGCATGAAGTTCATTTATTAAGAGTGCCTACTAAAAGTCAGGCACTGTTTTTGGCTGAGGAATATGGCAGTGAATAAGACACAATCCTGTTCCCAAGCAGCCTGTTAGGTAATTCCAAAAAGGCACAGAAGGTAACTAGTCATTATAAGGTTAGCCATTACTATTTCCCAAAACAAAGGGCTATTTCTGTTATCATTACCTTAGTCCTATTTTCATTTTAAGGCAAATTCCACCTAGCTCCTGTTTCTTAGCTGGGGAAAAGGGGCAGAAATGGAAACAGTAAAACGATCAATCTGAATTTGGCACCAGTGAGCACATACACCCTCTACCTTTCCTTGAAATACACTATGTAAAGCTCCATAGATCCAGCCAGCTACAGGGGTTAAAAACCTACCACAGCCAGGAACAAAGTTCTGCAGCATCCCGCAGTACTCTGGATCCTCCCAGTACTTTCCAGCGATGCTGATGAAGGTCTATTTACACCTGGAGGTTACAGCGGACATACTGCTGCATGTCTGATAGCTGCAAGATTCAGCTGCAGTGCAACTTAATCCCTCATGATGTCGCTTCCAGGCTGCCCTTATAGGACCTGCCATGAGACATCTTTTTATTTATTCAAAATTATTATATAATCACAGAACCACACTCTCTACGGTCACCTCTATTACACAGAAAGCACTGCTCAGGCAGCCTGCTTTTAGCACAGATTTTAGAACCACCAGCAAGACAGTGAAAGAATCCTGCTGAACCCAAAGTAAACACATAAAAGTAACAGAAACTCTCAAGAGCGCATTTCCCTCCTCAGCAGCTCACAAACACCTCACTAAACCCAAGTATCTGAGACAAACCCACATTTGCACCCAGAGGATCACAAATACCATTGGCCACGCCTTAGGAGTTATAGGTTACGACCTCAAAATCTTTGTGAAGGAGTCTGATAAAATCTGTTTCCTTGTGTATGTATTTCACACCATTCTGCTAAAAAACAAAATCTGTGGCAAGATATTTGCAGTTTGCTGATCATCTACAAAGCCAGGTAGTTGGCCATGATTTACCCTCACCCTTGGCATTTGGCCTGTCAGCATCAGAAAAATACTCAGTCCTCCTCACTGCCTCCTCCTCCCTGTGTTCATGCACCTAAATTCACGATCAGCTTGCTGACTTCAGACTCAATGGGCAGCCTGGGTCCCCTCAGGCAGGTCAGCAGGAAGAAAGGGCATTCAGGTGGAAGATGAGAAGGGGCACCCAGGCTGAGCTCATGTCCACACTGTCCATACCGCCAGCCCCTCCAGTCGCCGGTCCCAGTCTGGGAAGAATCTTCTGCTGACAAGACTGTCTTTGGGTCACACAGGCACACCCCACGCTGGGCTCTCCCACTTCTGCATAACCTCCAGCCCCTTTCTGAGAACAAGTTTGTGTTACTCGAACTTTTTGCCAGTTCCATGACAGCGCATGCCCAGTCTGGACACTGGAGAATGGTCCTGTCCATCTGACTTCTCATTCCTTTGGTCTAGCTGCTCCTCCATCCCCACCCCTTCTCTTTTCACCCAGCATTTCCCTATCCCAGATCCTCCCTCCATCAACAACCCCCTCTCCCTTCCCCCACAGACTCTGGAATCTTCTGTCCACTGTTCAATTCCCTAACAATTAGGAGCAAGGGCTTTGGAGGATGAGGATCTGGTTGAGCCCAGCCTCTACCATTTCTGGATGTACATGACCTTGGGCAAGTTGCCTAATCCCTTTAAACCTGAGATTCCTCATCTGCAGAGCAGAGCTTACCTCATCTCTGAAAGTGAGGATTAAATGAAAATACACGTAAAGCACTTAGCAAAATCCCCAGTACACATTCAAATATTTAATAAGTGCCCATTTTGTACCAGGAAAGGGTTTCATAAATGGTAGTGATTATTACTCCCTCCCTCCACCACCTTTTTTCATTGTGATAAAATAGACATAAAATTTACCATTTTAACCATTTTTAAGTATATAGTTCAGCAGCACTAAGCACATCCTTCTGCAATCATCAGCACTATCCACCTATAAAAAGTTTTTCGTCTTCCCCAACTGAAACTCTGTACCCATTAAACACTAACTCCCCCATCTCTGCTTTTGACAGGGTTTCTCTCCCCTGGAGGTGCCTCCCCTGGAGGTTCACCAGTGGCTCTGGGCAGGTGGAAAGACTGGACATTCTACAGCCCATCTCTCTTCCAACCTCATGTAAAGATTCATCCCTCTGAGTCACTACTCACAGCCATACCACACTCTACCCCAATCCTCAGCCATCACCTACCTATTTTTGATAACTTCACATGCAACAGGAAAAGGGGGCAGGGGGCCTTAGTTCACAATATTCTCTTCCACTCTTTCTCCTGAGAGACGTTCCTGCCCAGTAGTCAGCTCCTGAAGGAACAAGAGCAGAGGAGGCAACCTGGGTTAGAAGCTCCACTCCATCATTTATTAACTCCATGACCCTGAGCAATTACTTCACCTCTCTGGGCCTCAGCTGCCTCACCTGTAAACGGCAATAAATAATAGTACCTATTAGTGGGGCTGATTGAATAAATAGTCCAAAGCACTTAGGGCAGTGCCCAGCGCAGGGTCACTGACAGCAGATGTTCTCATTACGCCTGCTCTTGAGCTCTGATCCCTGGCTCTTGACTCTGCCCAGCCATTCCCAGGGTCACACCTCAGTCAGAAGCCATATTTCCATACTCTTGCTTCGTGACCACAGCCTCCTTCTGGCACATCCTTCTGGCTCGCACACCCCCTCCCTCCCTCCTGAGGTCCTTGCTCTCAGATGTCCCTTGAGTATATCCCCTTCTTCATTCCCACAGTGTGGACCCCGCCACCAATCACCCCCTTACCAGCACCCTCAATTGTCTGCAGCCCTCTTCTTTAGCCAAATCCAAGGGAACTAATAACACAACTCAGCTTGTCCTTACCTACACCCTGGGCCCAAAAGACCACAGAAATTGCATCACCGTGCAGAAAGATGCCACTGCACTTGAATTCTCTTAATTCAAAAGACCTTAATATTTTAAAAGGCCCTCCTCCCATTCCCTGCAACCACTGTTTCAAACTTTTATCATTCTCCTCCTCCCTACTCTAGCAAATGCCCTTTCTTCCCATTTTACTCAGATAACAGAAGCCAGCAGGCTTGATGTGCTAACAGCCCAGCTTCCCGCCTGGGTGCCTAGCCTACCCACTTACCCACAAGTACCTCCCCCGGCTTTTGGTCTTCACTCCTGTTCCAAGCCAACCTTCTTCACAGCTCCCTGCCGCACCCCACACTCCATCCACTTACCCACATACACCACCCAGTTCACCTTCCATGCCTTGGCTAGTGTGGTCCCCCCTACCCCAACCCAACTCCCACCTCACCTGGCTACTCCCTTGAGACACAGCTCAAGAATCACCTCCTGCTGGGCATGGAGGCCCACGCCTGTAATCCCAGCTATTTGGGAGGCTGAGGTGGGAGGATCATTTGAGCCCAGGAGTTAGAGACCAGCCTGGGCAACATAGTAAGATTCCATCTCAAGAAAGAAAAATTACCCCCTCCTTGAACCCCCTGCCCCAGCTTCTCTAATACTCCACTCACACCTATGTAAACTTTACTTTGCTATTTTTTGATTGTCTCCCTGAGAACAGAGGCTATATCGTCCACTGCAAATCGAAGTGCCAGTAAGTGTTGAATAAATAAAAGGATGAGTACAGTGGACCCACTTTCTGTTCTGAAATGTTTCACCAATTAAGACTCATCATCAGCCACTTACATAGGATGTCAAACATTTTCTCCCTCTGATCTAGACTGAGAAGAATCCCCTCCCCTTGCCCTTCCAGAACAAACATCCCTTTGATGAAAGAAAAAACCAGAAACAAAACCACTACTTCCTCCTCAACAAAAACAGAAGGCCCAAAATAGCAAGACAGTTTATGAAAAATATCCAGCTGACGCTGGCTTAGGTAGGGATAAATGCAGTTGTCCCAGCTTAAGAGGAGAAAGGGAAGTTTACCTTGGATGGCTATTTGGGGGAGGCAATAATATTCACGTGCTAACCAAGAAAGTTGACCAAAATAATAAACCTCCCTTGCTATTTATAAAGCAAGGGAGGAAAAGGAAACGGGTACCTCCATGGAAATTTCCTTCCTTTGTCTAGTTTTGCTTCTGGTATATGGCTACCACACTAATTTCTCGATACCAATTTAGGACAATTTAATTTATAGGAAGTCATTTTGAAGGGCCCCAGGGAGCTGCAGATGGTACCTCAGGGGCCCATCTGTTTAAGGATGAAAGTTTAGTGCACACCATGACATCACTCTGACCTCCTCGGAAACTTCCTATCTGACAAAATCTAGATGTTTGCTCTGTCAACAAGATATTTGTGCTTGTCCCCAGCCTCAGGCTTTGGTTCCTGATTAGTTTTAAAATCATTATGCACCCCAACTGAATAGGGCTACTGTTAGCAGCTGTAAGGTCTTCTTCTGGGCAAATCCCCAAGTCTGTGGCCTTCAGGGAGTGATTTCTGTCCTTTCTGCATAATTGCACTCTCCTGATTGATGAGCTGATCAGTGTTCCTGCCCCTTCCTGAGCTAAACCCTCTCTCCTCCCGCTCTATTTATTTTCCCAAGGGATCAGAGGGGAGGGGAGAATGGCATGGTGAGGCAGGCCTTTGGCTCTCCCCAAATAAATGCTCGGGCACTCTACATTATTACAACTTTAGTAGCTCAGTTCTGTCCCAGAGCAGACTCACCATCCCTTCTCATCATCCTTAAAGCTGCCTTCATGTCAGGAAACAGCTGCTATTTTCTGGATCTTCACTGATCCCATGATGCCCCAGCGCCCACAAGTATAGATCCATGTCAGTCAAGTGGGTCACCCGATCACACACATCTGTGCTCACCTCGGAACGTGCCTATATCACCTACATCCTCTCCAATTTCCCATCCTCCTCGAGGCTCAACAGGACACAATCACATAGCGTCAACTGTGCTGTGGCTGGTAGGTGCTGCACAACCACCTTGGCAGAGAAGGTAGAAACTACATTTTAAACAAATTTTTGTTGGGGGGTGGGGGCTGGGGGGTTGCATGTACTGATGTTTGCAATTTACTTTGAAATACTTTTTGAAATAAGATGGTGTGATGGGTAGATATGTAATAAAGCCCAGATTGCATGATCTTAATTATAGAATCTAGATGGGGGTATGTCAGTGTTCCCTGTATATTTCTTTTGACTTTTTTCTTTTTTTTTTTTTTTTTGAGACAGGTTCTCACTCTGTCCCCCAGGCTAGAGTGCAGCGGCACAATCACGACTCACTGGAAACTCAATGTGCCCACCTCAGCCTCCCAAGTAGCTGGAATTACAGGTGCACACCACCACACCCAGCTAAGTTTTAAATTTTAATTTTTGTAGAGATGGGGTCTCACTATGTTGCCCAGGTTGGTCTCAAACTCCTGGCCTCAAGCAATTCTCCCAAAGTGAAACTTTTCTTCATGTTTGAACATGGTTTACTGCTGGTTGTGTTAAACTTTGATTACTTGATCAAGGTAGTGTCTGTCAGGTTTCTCCACTGTAAATTTACTTTTTCCCCACCTCTCCCCACTCTGTTTCTTAGAAGTGAGTCACTAAATTCAGTCCACACTCAAGGAGTACGGAGGATTAAGGCCTAGCTAGTGAAGGGGGAGGTATCTGCAAACATTACTTGAAATTTCTTCTGTAAGGAAGTCTCTTCTCCCAGGATAGAGTTATGTGCAGGTATATTTGTTTTATACATTGGACTATAATGCAGTACATCCTAGTATTTATTTTGTTGCTCCAATTATTCCAGCTTTGGCTATTAGGAGCTCTTTGAGGTTGGCTGGTATGGCCTTCAGACACGCCCACATCCTTTGTTTCATGAGCACTTCCTTATTTTTGGACAATGCAAGATGCCCCAGACCTATAATTATCCATTTCTTCGTGGAGTCCTGCTTACTGTGGTTAGAGAATGGAATTTAGGAACCAAGATCTGGGTATACTTTTTGCTACCGGGGTGTTATTGCTTCTAAGTTCTTTCAGTGAACAGATCCAGGAAATACATGTGTGTCCTAATCCATGAATACACACGAAAATATAATTACTTCTGTATCTATGTGAAGCTAAACCTAAGTTCACATTGAGGTTTCTGACTTTAACACAGTCCCACAGGTTCGTTCTAGCCTTCCTTCCTTGCATACCTTTGACTTTCCTCTCCAGCTGTGGGAAACCTGGCTCTCTCCATCTACCACCCCTTCAGTATTTGTTTTACCCTTGTACATATGTAAAGCAGTGTTGCAACTGTCAACCTGTGTCCCATGAGAAACTTTACCCACTAGAGTACAGTGTTTATGCGCAGTTTTTTCTTTTTTTGGTAGTTTTTATAGTTTATAGTCAAAACATCATTTTCCAAAGCTACCCAGGTCCACATCTTTCTGTCCCCACTCTCTTCAGAGACCATGTCAGGCAACCGTAAATCAGGTAGATTCTTTTGCTACAGTCCATAAAGAAGGTAGATTTTTTTTTGCCACAGTCTGCATCTCAGTGCCCCACTCCCACCACCCCACACATGGAGAGGTATAAATAGCTGTTGGTTGATGTTCTATAAATTTGCATACATTAAAGTTCTTTCATGCCTATTTTATCTAAATAATTAAAGTCTATTTACTTAAGTAGCTGACATCCCTTCCTATTGGTATACACATTGTTTTATCCTTAGTACTATAATACTTATGTCTACGTGTACCCCTGACACCTAGCTCGGTTCTGCACCATGGTATAAATTACTCAGATACTAATAAGATGAACATATTCCACAAATGTATGGAAATAAACTACTATATTTAGTTAATTTCACACAGTTAATTGCTATAAGTCATTCAATAAAACTAGAATAATGTTCACCGCAGTGTTATTTAAAATTCAGTAATAAGTAAATAGTTGAAAAAATTACGTTACACCTACAGGCTGGAAAATGAATTACATGCAATCACTAGAAATCATTTCTAGAAGAATGCATATTACTATAATACACTATGTGTGTACAAAAATATCAAGTTATACAACAAAAAGTATGGCATTTATTTAACATATGTATGTGAAAAGAAAAACACTTAAAGAAGACATATACCAAGTTTTGCTTTTGTTTTGAGACAGGCTGTCACTGTCACCCAGGTTGGAGTGCAGTGATGAGATCTCGGCTCACTGCAGCATCAACCTCCTAGGCTCAAGTGATCCTTCCACCTCAGCCTCACAAGTAACTGGGACCACAGGCACATACTACCACACCCGGCTATCAAATAATTTTGGTATTTTTTTGCAGACTTGGGGGTTCTTACTATGTTGCCCAGGCTGGTCTCAAACTCCTGGGCTCAAACAGTCCTCCCACTCTGGCCTCCCAAAGTGCTGGGATTTTAGGTGTGAATCACCACATTCAGCCACCAAGTTATTTTTAAGTTACTTTTTTCGTTTCTTTCTAAAAGTAATGGAGAGAAGGCTGCTGTGTGGAAAACCTTACAGAGAATTCTTCCAAGACAAAGAGTGTTGGATCTGACAAAGAAGAAACAGAATCAGTTGCTGTGAATCAGGCAGAGTGCACCCAAGGCTGGGCCAGGCCAGAGATGCACAGGACACGGCAGGCTGGCTGGTAGATGCCCTCAGGTCGGCTGTAATCCGAGATGAGCATCAAAAAGGTCAAGGCAATGGGTAAGGCAGTGGGTGTCAGTGCTAATATGTTTAATACAGACAGAAGGGTGGAATTAAGAGCTGTCTGGGGAAGCATCCTGAGAATCATAGGGTTTAAAGAACAGGAAAGATTTAAATGGAGGCAGGGAGGAGGAAGGGAGGCAAAATGAATGGAGACAGGTATAAGACTGCCCCTCTGCCTGGAAGGTTTCTCATTATCCCATTCCATAAAAACCCAGGGGAGATCTTAAGCAATGACAGCAATGTGGAGCCTCAGTTTGAAGTTTCCAAGAGTCCCGCCCTCAGGCAATGTGCTACAGGGAGGGGAAGGACTGCCTAATGGGATCTGGTTAGCCTCTAGCGCCAGATAACGCTGGAGTGGCTGATAACAGGAGTCTAGCTCAGGGTTTTCAAAGATGAACGTTTTCACATTGGAATTTACACTCCACTGGTATAAAAAGTGCCTTTTACCAGAGAATAACACAAACACATGGTAACCATCCATTACACAGAAAGTTCAATGGCAATATAATAACCAACTCTCAGTTTCTAGCAATTTTCAACACACAACACTAAGCCCCCCCCCCCCCAGCCAGCCACCTTCAAGACTAGATCACATATGTAAATACAGAAAGAGCTACAGGACAACCTTATGCAAACACAGGGAATCCCCATCTCACTATAATAGCTGGGGGAGAATTAGTATTTGCTGAACACTTAACTAGACAAGGCATAGGTATCTTACACCCATTATCTCCTTTAATCCTCACAACAAACAAAGCAAAGAACAGCCCCATAAATGGCTAGTTTGGAAATGGCAAAAATTTAAATTCACACTCAGCTCTGTCTAGCTCCAAGCCTTCCATCTTTCCACTTTGGAGTGATGCTTCAAATGTTTCAACAAACTCAAAACAGGCTTAAATACACCTTTAGTATCACTGGTTTAAAAAGAAGAAATCAGATCAGTTCTTTCTCCTAACAGTAATTATTTTGTGAGATAATTCATACATGATGCCAAGATTGCAACTTTAAAACCTAAAGTATATTCTCAAATCCCAATGCAGTAAAGGTAACCATTTATGATTTGGCAAAATAGTATTACGATACCCACAAATAAATCAACTTGATTACAAAGTTTTAAAAAGTTGCAAATCAAAACTAACTCAACTTTTGGCAACATGAAGATCTCAAATTGAGACACGAACACCTAGATTTGATTCTTTTCATTCTCAGTGAGGACTAATCTACCTTGTACTCTTAAAATGTATCACTCTATGCAGGTGTGGTGGCTCACATCTGTAATCCCAGCACTTGGGGAAGCTAAGGGAGGAGGATGGCTTGCGCCTAAGGGCTGCAGACCAGCCTAGGCAAGTAGACACCCCATATCTACAAAAAATAAATAAAAGATTAGCAAGGTGTGGTGGTACTCGCTTATAGTCCTAGCTACTCAGGAGGCTAAGGCAGGAAAATTGCTTGACCCCCCCGAGTTGGAGGATGCAGTGAGCTATGAACCACTGCATTACAGCCTGGGCAACAGTGCAAGACCTTGTCTCTAAAAAATATAAAGAAAAAATAGTAAAATAAAATATATCACTCTATTCCTATATATCCCTTCTCCTCTGCTCCTATGCACCACCTCTCACCCCAAAAGAGATTCTTGCTTCTATAGTGAATTGCAAAACAATTCTATTATTCAGAAACCACAAAATAAAAAAGATTAGGATCCATTGATAGTTATAATCTCCATTACTCTGAGATAGAAATCCCCCCTGGAAAGTGAAAATCAGATATGTATAGTGCACTAGAGATACTAGTGCCTTAGTGCATGGTCCAAACCATGAGAAAGGTTTTTCATATTAAAATGATTTAAATTTTTAAGTACTCTTTAAATGACCAGAGTGATAGTGTCAAATACACACTGTAGGTATTTGAAACCTCAGAACATACATTCATACAGAAGGCATTGAAATACTATTTGTTATGGAATAAAAGCAATTCAGGACAAAAGGTAATGTCCTCTCTTCAGACAAACCAGGAGATGACTTTAGAAATTAACTTTTTAAAAATTTAACAAGAAAATTTAAAGAGTTGAAAATTTGAGGGAGAGAAAGTTCGAGGGAGAGAATTCAGGACAAAAGGTAATGTCTTCTCTTCAGACAAACCAGAAGATGGCTTTAGAAATTAACTTTTTAAAAATTTAACAAGAAAATTTAAGAGTTGAAAGTTCAAGGGAGAGAAAGCCGATGCCCATGTTTTATTTCTTAAGAACAGAGGATTTCCCATTCCCACTGCTTCACCTGACTAGCCTTAAAAAACAATAAAAAATAAGGGCGGGCACAGTATTTCATGCCAGATCACTTGAGAGCAGGAGTACAAAACCAGCCTAGGCAACATGGCGAAACCCTGTCTCTACAAAAAATACAAAAATCAGCCGGGTGTGGTGGCATGCATCTGTAATCTCAGCAGCTCAGGAGGCTGAGGTGGAAGAATTGCTTGAGCCTAGGAGGTCAAGACTGCAGTAAGCCGATCACACCATTGCACTCCTGCCTGACAGAACGAGATCCCACCTCCAAAACAAACAAAACAAAACAACAACAACAAAACAACAACAACAAAACAATGCCAAGTGCTTTGCTGGGGTTAGGAGAACTGAACTGAAGTTTCAGTTCACCCACTTCCACATAGCCGCTGTGTGACTTTGGGAAGGCTGTCTGACTCCTTTCCTTGGCTGAAAACTGCTCATATTTACCTATACCTTAAAATGCTGTTATAAAGCTCAGAAGGCACATCTATTCCTTCAGACATACTTGCTAAGTATTTTCTCTCTGCCCTGATTCTAATGACAAGAGGTCATTCCACCCCCAGGAGTCTAGGAAGAGATGAGCATGAACGCAGCTCTGATGGAGAACACAAGAGTAAAGATGCCAGTGGAGTACAGTGAAGTAATCACAATGTTCCACAAAACAGCAGCTATTTAAAAGCTAAGGAGGACAACCACACAGCACCTGCGGAAACGCATGAAATACATTACACAGGCTGGGAGCGGTGGCTCGCGCCTCTAATCCCAGCACTTTGGGAAGCCAAGGCGGGCAGATCACAAGGTCAGGAAATAGAGACCATCCTGGCTAACACGGTGAAACCCCGTCTCTACTAAAAATACAAAAAAAAAAAAAAAAAGAAAGAAAGAAAGAAAAAATTAGCTGGGCGTGGTGGCGGACGCCCGTAGTCCCACTACTCAGCAGGCTGAGACAGGAAAATGGCGTGAACTCGGGAGGCGGAACTTGTAGAGAGCCGAGACCATATCACTGCACTCCAGCGTGGGAGACACAGCGAGACTCTGTCTCAAAAAAAGAAAAAAAAGAAATACATTACAGAGGAAAGCCTATAAGTACATGTATACCTTAGCTACAGTTATATATAGATATAGATATAGATTTTTTTTTTTTTTTTTTTTTTTTTGAGACGGAGTCTCGCTCTGCCGCCCAGGCTGGAGTGCAGTGGCCGGATCTCAGCTCACTGCAAGCTCCGCCTCCCGGGTTCACGCCATTCTCCTGCCTCAGCCTCCCAAGTAGCTGGGACTACAGGCGCCCGCCACCTCGCCCGGCTAGTGGTTTTTTTTGTTTTGTTTTTTGTGTTTTTTTTGTATTTTTTAGTAGAGACGGGGTTTCACCGGGTTAGCCAGGATGGTCTCGATCTCCTGACCTCGTGATCCGCCCGTCTCGGTCTCCCAAAGTGCTGGGATTACAGGATTGAGCCACCGCGCCCAGCCTAGAGCTATATATTTTTAAGGCATAGGCAAAGAAGAGAAGGGAAAGAAGGAAGATAATAAAATCATGGCTGCTGCATTTAAACACTTTTTTTTTTGAGACAGGGTATCAGTCTGTTGCCCAGGATGGAGTGCAGTGGTGTGATCACAGCTCACTGCAGCCTCTACCTCCCTGGGCTCAAGCCATCCACCCACCTCAGCCTCCTGAGTAGATGAGATTACAGGTGCATGCCACCATGCCCAGCTAATTTTTGTATTTTTTCTAGAGATGAGGTCTCACTGTGTTGCCCAGGCTGGTCTCAAACTTCTGGGTTCAAGCTATCTGCCTGTCTCAGCCTCCCAAAGTGCTGGGATTACAGGCATGAGCCACCGCACCCAGCCTAAACGTATATTACTCTTTTCTCTCGCTTTCCAAACTTTATATAACATCATTTAACATTTATAATTCTTAAAATATTTTAACTGATGTGAGAGCACAGATGGAGGAGTGATTAATTTTGACTGAAATAACGTATGTGAAAGGTGAAAACTCTAAAAACCCCCATGAATGAATGGTGTTATTGTCAGAGCATGAAATAATCTAGCATTATGCATAATACTATGACACTGCAGTAGCACAGGTTATTTTTATGTTCTGCCACTTGGTTTCCAGCTCACCTGAAAATGTATAGTGTTAGTCATTTCTTTACAATATTTTCTTTTATTTATTTATTTATTTTTGAGACAGAGTCTTGCTGTCGCCCGGGCTGGAGTGCAGTGGCATGGTCTTGGCTCACTGCAAGCCTCCCGGGTTCACGCCATTCTCCTGTCTCAGCCTCCCGAGTAGCTGGGACTATGGGCGCCCGCCACCACACCCAGCTAATTTCTTTTTGTATTTTTAGTAGAGATGGGGTTTCACCGCATTGCATTAGCCAGGATGACCTCGTGATCCACCTGCCTTGTCCTGCCAAAGTGCTGGGATTACAGGCGTAAGCCACTGTGCCCAGCCTCTTATATATATACTTCTAAAGATATTCTATGCATATATATTTTTTGTTTAATAATATTCTTGGAAAATTTTCCTTAAGAGCACACATAAACCTACCTCATTCTTTTAACATCTGCATATCACCCCATCATATGGATGTACCAAAATTTACTTCATCAGGCTGTGCACTGTAAAAATGCATGAGTATGTTATTAACACCATGTATATATTATTTTTCCTCATATTTTTATTTTCTTTCCTAGCAAATTCTACATCTTCCTATCAAAATAGGAAATTTACATGTAAGTATTATTAGTCAGTAACAGTGTAGTTTAATCCCTAAACTACCTTTGATATCTAGCCCTGATGTTTTTCTACTTTTTTTTTTTTTTTTTTTGATACAAGATCTGGCTCTGTCACCCAGGTTGGAGTGCAGTGGCGCGATCTCGGCTCACCACAACCTCCACCTCCTGGGCTCAAGCAATCCTCCCAGCTCAGCCTCCTCACTAGCTGGGACTAGAGCCACCCGCCACTATGTCCATATAGTTTCTGTATTTTTTGTAGAGAAGAGGGTTTGCCATGTTGCCCAGGCTGTTCTCGAACTCCTGAGCTTGGGCAATCTGCCCACCCTGGCCTCCCAAAGCGCTGGGATTACAGGTGTGAGCCACAGCACCCAGCCCCTAACCCTAAGTTCTCCAGCAAGGTACACAAGGCCCACCAGCAAGTTCACACTTACCAGGCTCTCTAGGTTAATTTCCTAGGAATTCCTGCTTCACACTATTCCATCCAGCCAATCCCTGACTGTGTATAGTCCTCCTAAATACTCCACCCATTGCTCATGCCGTTGCTTTGGCTACAACCCATCCCACCTTGCTTGCTTAAGTGAATTCTTACTCAATCCCTCAAGACAGAGCTTAGACATAACCTCCTCCCGGAAGGCTCTCCCAACCCTTCAGGCAGAGGAAATGCTCCTGTGCTCTGCTCCAGCCTCAACCTGGATCTTGGCACTTAACCTCCTCAGGACAAATTCTTGTGTCAGCCTCGCCCACTAGATTTTAAGTTCCTCCAGGATAGAAACCACATGTTATTCATCCTTTTAACTGCCTACAGTTTGATACAATTTGGTTCCTGTTGAATCAAACAAGGAGGGAACTTCTGAACATCTATTATGTGCTAGGAGCTACTCTAAAAGTACTGTACAAACATTATTTCTCACCTTGTAAAATGATCCCCATTTTGGCTGGGCGCAGTGGCTCACGCCTGTAATCCCAGCACTTTGGGAGGCCGAGGCGGGCGGATCACGAGGTCAGGAGTTCAAGACCAGCCTTGCCAACATAGTGAAACCCCATCTCTACTAAAAATACAAAAAATTAGCCGGGCATGGTGGTGGGGGCCTGTAATCCTAGCTACTCAGGAGGTTGAGGCAGGAGAATTGCTTTAACCCAGGAGGCAGAGGTTGCAGTGAGTCAAGATTGTGCCACTGCACTCTAGCCCCTGTGACAGTGTGAGACTCCGTCTTTAAAAACAACAACAACAAAAAATCCCAATTTTACAGATGAAGAAACTAAGGCCATGAAGAAATTTATCCAAGGGCATTAGAGGATGGCTGGAATTTGAAACCAAGTCTACTTTACTCCAGAATCACTGATCTTTCCGTTATGCTGTTCCGATGCATGTTTTTATGCTGAAAGCCAAGTTAAATATGCTGTCCTAAGAGACTTGACATATTCATAATTATTATGGATAATCTAAGGGCACGACAGTCTCCCAAAAAGTCAGTCAAAAGTAATCTAAAATGTAGGACTAAAATGGCTGAAAACAAAAAAGTGGGTTTTTTTGTTTTTTTTTGTTTTTTTGAGACTGAGTCTTGCTCTGTTGCCCAAGCTGGAGTGCAGTGGCACAATCACGGCTCACTGCAGCCTCGATCTTGCAGGCTCAAGCAATTCTCCCACCTCAGCCTTCCAAGTGGCTGGGACTACAGGCATGAGCCACCACGTTCAGCTGATTTTTTTTTTCTTTTCTTTTTTAACTTTTAGTAGAGATGAGATCTCACTACGTTGCCAGGCTGCTCTCAAACTCCTGAGCTCAAGCAATCCTCCCACCTCAGCCTCCTACAGTGCTGGGACTACAGGCGTGAGCCACCGTGCCTGGCCTGAATTGCTAAACTTAAATGCCTGTTCCCAAATCATGGTGGAGCCAGGTGAGATCCCAAAGTACTGAAATTATAGGCATGAGCCACCCTGCTCAGGGCCCCCCTAAAAAGTATTATAAACAGGCAAATTCTGCCAACAGCATCCATAAATCTGCATTTAGCATCCTCAGGGGGTGTCTTTGAGGGGCCATTCAAAATGAACAGGACGTGCAGTCTCAGCAGCTGCAATAGTGAGGCTTATTTCCCCTGCTGTGCTGTCCCTGTGAACACTGTCAGCTATGGCCCACATTTCTCTCCCCATCCTGCAACTCCACAGTCCCCATACCACTCACTAAAATTGACCTTTGGACCAGGACCCCTAAAGGATCTACGAAATAACCAATTTGGGTCAGATATAGTCGCCCCAGGAAATGCCTATTAGGAAGCTGATAGTGAGAGTGGGCAAGGAGTGGGTGAGGAGGGCAGCACCACAGGAGGTGGCAGGGATCCAGTCAGCCTGCCATGAGACCTGGGGGGAGGTACAGAGGCTCACCTGCAAAAACCCATGAGGTAGGAAGAAAGAATGCCTGCTCCCTCTTAAGGCCTTCAAGAGGGCTGAATTAGACTAGCACTCAGCACAGAGCCTGGCCTAGAGTGAGGGCTCAATTGGCTCCTGTTAAGTGACTGAACAGACCAATCAGTGAGCAAGCCGACTTCCTCCTGTGTCCTCCCCAACAGGATGGGGACTAAGGAAAAGAAGCTGGGAGCTGGGAAGCCCTGTCATTGCAACAGGAAGTAGTAATGGCATTTAGCAAAGGTGGAGGGGAAAACAAAGGAAGATGCTCCTCTCTCTCACGTCGGAAAAATGAACTAATCAGCAGCAAGCAGTTAATGAACCCAAACCTTGCTTACTCGGAGAGACAAGCAAAAATTATCCCAAGGGTAGCAAGATACCAACAAAAAAGACACACAAGTTGAAAACAAAACGAAAACACTTTATCTTTTTTTTTTTTTTTTTTTTTTTTTTGAGATAGGGTCTTGCCTATCACTCAGGCTGGAATACAGTGGCCCGATCTTGGCTCACTGCAACCTCCACCTCCCAGGTTCAAGCAATTCTCCCGGCCTCAGACTCCTGAGTAGCTGGGATTACAGGCGCCCACCACCACGCCTGGCTGATTTTTGTATTTTTTAGGAGAGATGGGGTTTCGCCATGTTGGCCAGGCTGGTCTTGAACTCCTGACCTCAGGTGATCTGCCTACCTCAGCCTCCCAAAGTGCTGGGATTATACTTGTGAGCCACCACACCCGGCCACTTTTTCTTGATAACCATCAACCACAACCACACAAAAATTCCCTCCAACTCTGGAGGAAAATTAGAGTAAAGTAGGTAATGTAAAGCAATGCACACGATCAACCCTAAATACACTCTCTAGCTGAATAAGTAGGCACTTAATGTGTGCTGAATGAACCAGGCAGACGCCCAGCCTTCACCTTCCCGCCCAAGATTCAGAGTGGCACTAGCTCAAGTCCAGGTGTTCTGATTTTATCCACTCCATTCCCAAAACTACCTTCCCACATTCCAAATTCACAGAAAGCAGCTCAGGGAGGCTGTGTAACCTGTCTAGGGTCACAGTGGGGTAAAGGAACTAAACTGGGACCTAATCCCAGTCTGTCTGGCTTCAAAGCTTCTACTCCTGAGAAAAAGACATGCATGACAGAGGGGAAGGGGAAGCTAGGCTGGTTAGGACTAATTATAAGCAAATGGTCTAATGAATGAGTGATTGGATTTACAACCCAGATTTCAAGGAATTGAGTACTTTTCAGTGACTTCTTTTTTTCTTCTTCTTTTTTTTTTTTTTTTTTTTTTGAGGCAGGGTCTCGCTCTGTCACACAGGCTGGAGTGCAGTGGCGTGATCACAGCTCACTGTAGCCTTGAACTCCTGGGCTCAAGTGATGCTCCTACCCCAGCCTCCCAAGTAGCTGGAACTACAGGTGTGTGCCACCACAGCCAGCTAACTTTTGTATTTTTTGTAGAGATGGGGTTCTGCCATGTCGCCCAGGCTGGGAGCTCAAGCGATCCACCCACCTCAGCCTCCCAAACTGCTGGGATCACAGGCATGAGCCACCGTACCCAGCCTTCAGTGACTTTTTTTTTTTTTTTTGGAGACGGAGTGTTGCTCTGTCTCTGAGGCTGGAGGGCAGTGGTGCAATCTCGGCTCACTGCAACCTCCACCTCTTGGGTTCAAGCGATTCTCCTGCCTCAGCCTCCTGAGTTACTAGTATCACGGGCACCTACGACGACGCCTGGCTATTATTTGTATTTTTTTTTTTTTTTTTTTTTTTAGTGGAGACAGGGTTTCCCCATGTTGGCCAGTGACTTCTTAATCAGTAACAACCTAGGCCACTCCTCGGCAAACTAAGAACCTCAGGCTATCCCTCCTCATTCTCCATGTCCCCGGTTCCCTCTTCCAGCCTCTTTTTAATACATGAGAAAAGTACTCAGAATCAAGCTTCACTAGAAATCTCTTGCCAAATGTCCACTTAAGACAAAAGAACAAACCTAATTTTGAGGACTTGTTATTTTTGAGTGTTAATTCAAAAAACTAAAAAGCATCCTTGGCAGAATTAAATATGATTGTACACAGGTTCCTTTTTTTTTTTTTTTTTTTTTTTTTTGAGACGGAGTCTCGCTCTGTCGCCCAGGCTGGAGTGCAGTGGCGCGATCTCGGCTCACTGCAAGCTCCGCCTCCCGGGTTCACGCCATTCTCCTGCCTCAGCCTCCCGAGTAGCTGGGACTACAGGCGCCCACAACCGCGCCCGGCTAATTTTTTGTATTTTTAGTAGAGACGGGGTTTCACCGTGGTCTCGATGTCCTGACCTTGTGATCCGCCCGCCTCGGCCTCCCAAAGTGCTGGGATTACAGGCGTGAGCCACCGCGCCCGGCCTTCAGGTTCCTAAAAGCAAGCAATTTTCTCAGATGTTGCTTTTTACCAGAGATCAACATCCTATTCTTTGAGGAGTTATCAAAAGCTCCCTGAAGGAAGTGAAATTACAAGACAGCCTAGGCCATTGGGAAAGCCAAACATTTCTCAAAAGTGAGAACCTCTCTCTCTCTCTCTCTCTCTCTCAACTCAGGAGCTTGACATAAGTGCAGATCCCCAAACCCCATCAAAGGCCTACTGAAGCACCTCCTGGGGGCAGGGCCTGGAAATCTGCATTCCGAATTAAGTGACCCAGATGATGCTTAGGCATTACCCATGCCCTCCTATAAATTCTAAGTCCATGGCTACCAGGAGGTATATCATTAGCTTAAAGGAGTTTCTACAAGAATGCCAAATTTCCAACCACTGACTGGGCATTTCCAACTGGGTATCCCAGATGGCCCCCAAACTCTGCCCCTCCCCTCCTGAGAGAGTGCTGTTACAGTATCGTTCATCATCCATACCTTGTTGCCACACCTGGAAACTCTACCTTCAGTAAGCTGCTAAGTATTCCTTTTCTAACCTGAAAGAAGCTTCCATTTCATCCCAGTCCAAAAATCATACACCATGCGCACTCCTTCTTCATGTTCTCATTCCCTCTTGTTAAGTAAAATTGATAGGGAGCCACTGATTTGGACTGACCTCCTGCACTAGGATCCAACAGATCAACCCAAATGAAGTCATTCATGCAAAGCTTCCACATCACCAAACCAAAACCTGAGCTGTTTACTTAGAAGATCTGACCCTCTAAGCAAACAGGAGATAAATGATAGTCAAATCTCCAAACAGGACAGTTTTCAAAAAGCACGAGATTCACGACAACCAATCCAAAGGGGGCCCAGTCAGCTGGGTGCGGTGGCTCATGCCTATAATCGCAGCACTTTGGGAGGCCAAGGCAGGTAGATCACAAGGTCAGGAGTTCAAGACCAGCCTGGCCACATGGTGAAACCCGGTCTCTACTAAAAATACAAAAATTAGCCAAGCGCGGTGGCACATGCCTATAATCCCAGCTACTTGGGAGGCTGAGGCAGGAGAATTGCTTGAACCTGGGAGGTGGAGGTTACAGTGAGCTGAGATCATACCACTGCACTCCAGCCTGGGCGACAGAGCAAGACTCTGTCTTGAAAGAAAAGGGAAAAAAAGGGGGGGGGTGCCCAGTCAACTAGAGTTGGCAAAAATAAGGAGATCCCCTTTGCTTTAACCCACACAAGGAAAGTAACCTGAAGTAATAACCTGAGGTTAGCCAGTCCACCTTTGGCGCTGTGCGATCTCTGTGCTCCTGCTCAAGCTGCCTTATAGAACCCACTGTTCAGTCATCCCTGCAGAGTGCCCATCTATTTTGTAGTCTGGGTGCTGTCTAGTTCATTAACCCCTAAAAAATGACAATTAAATCTCTAAAGCTTCATTTGTTCAAATTTTGTTCTTTGACATCTTGTTCTAAAAACTGTGGTGGGCACAGGACAGTAAACCCAAGTTCAATCCTGGCTGAACTAGGTTACTTTGAGTCTGTTTCCTTTGCTGCAAAATGAGGATGAAAACAGCATTCTATGAAAAGTTTTTCTGTGAAGATTACATGAGCTAATGTACCTTCACCTTAAGTGCACACACTCAAAGGTATTCAACTGGCATTACTTCTCTTCCTCCCACTAACTCAGACCTCAAACATCATCTCTCACCTGACCTACTTCAAAAGCCTCCTAAGAGAGAGCTCTGCAGCCCATCTGTCCCCACGCCAGTCTCTCCTCCACACCACCGCTGCCAAAGCTTTTCTCCAACACACAGATCTGATTACATCATCTCCCTGCTGAAAAACCTTTGACAGCTATCACTTGCTTACAGGATCAAGTCCACGCTTCTTAGCCTGGCATGCAAGGCCTTTGCAATCTGGCTCTCTTCTCCCTGCCACTGTACCCAAACGCAAGGTACCGTCTGTTCTAGTAACAACACCCCAAACACCACTTGTATTTTCATGCTACCCAGCCTCTGCTTCTTGTGCTCCTTTTCTCTAGAGAGCCTCTCACCCTCTTTCCCACCTGGCAAAGTCCTAGGCATCCTTCACCTCCTCCCCCTCCTCCCTGAAGCTTTCCCCAGCCACTGTCAACTCCTCCTCCTCCCCCTACTCCTCCTCTTTCCGCACTCCCTAACACCTTGCAGGTACTGTGTGTGCACTTGTCTCCTTAGACTGAGACACAGCACTGGGCCTCAAACCCTGAAGGACACAATGACCAGCTCTCAAGAAACATTTGTTGGAAAAATTAATACAAGACCTCCACCACCCGTTGACAAATGAAAATAGTTTCTAATTTGTCAAATAGTTACCACCTTCGTGGTAACTTTTTATCTTTAAAAAACTCATAAGGAAATTCTATTTGTTGAGTTGGCTAACACTACTCTTATGAAGGAAGCAAGAAAGCCCTGTGAAGAAGGTAAAGTCTCTTTACATTTTCCACTGGCTTAGGTCTCAATCACTGTCCTAGAAATGGCATCTCTTTTTCCATGATGGAAGGGGGAACTAACACCCTTTGATTCCTCCTGGCTTAGCTTTTGATATGTAGAGTTGGGACAGTTACAGGGGTCCTGTTTCGCTGAAGCAAAACATTTCAGAAAGGAAGAGATAAACAAAACTTTGTAATGGTAGAGGAAAAGTGTAAAAAGCTCAAGTACCACTTGACTTGAAAGTCTGTAGGGAATCAAGTTCATTCTCAGGAACAGGTACTATCTGGGAAGGAGCAGTGTGAGTCCTTGCCCAGCTGAGATCTTTTCTTGTCCAAGCCAGATTCAAAGCCAAATGGCCCAAGACTTGGAAACAGCTGATGATAGAAGACAAAACTTTTTGGTTTACCAATAAATGGCAAGAATGCAAGGCCCATAGATATCTAGGCAATCTCCAAACTGTTCCTTCACTTCTGTTCAAAACTTAGGATATATTAATTCCACCTTCGCGTGCATCTTTAATAGGCACAAAGGCAATAAGGAGAATCCCCATTTCTCCGTTGTGAGGATCTTGAAGGAAGCACTGACCACCCTCTTCTCTAGAAAAGCCTGCTCTTGTGTTGGTAGTATTTATTTCATAAATGAATATGCATGTATGACTTGAGCACAGTACAATAGACTTACTCCACCTAAATAAAGTGTATTGTTCAAAACCATACTCAAGCAAAACATTACATAAGTCTGAGGAGCTTCACATGTTTTCACAGTCTTAGTAAAAAAACTGATTTTTTAAATACTGATTTTCATAAAAACCAGAGAGTTTGTTAGCAATATTTTTGTGCCAATAATAAAATACCACTTTTGACTCTTATTCTTTGTCCTTTACATATCACCATCTAAAACTGTCCTACTTGTTAGTTCAAAACATTTCATATAGGCATATAATTGTTTTAATATAAACAACCAACTCCCGTATAGATTATCTTGAAATCAAGAACTTATCTGGACTTCTGTAACAAGTACCTTAAAATTTACAATTTTTAAAACACTCAGAACAATTAAAAACTTAAATTTAACAACTGATCCAGAATGTTAAATAAAATATGGTAAGGACTGGATGTAGTGGCTCAAGCCTGTACTCCCCACACTTTGGGAGGTCAAGGCAGGAAGACTGCTTGAGTCCAGGCATTCGAGACCAGCCTGGGCAACACAGCAGATCCCATCTCTACAGAAAAAAAATATTTTGATGTAGAGATGATGGTGCACACCTGTGGTCCCAGCTCTTGGGGAGGCTGAGGCAGGAAAATCATTTGAGCCCAGGAGGTTGAAGCTACAGCGAGCCAAGATTGTGCCACTACACTTCAGCCTGGGCAACAGAGCAAAACCCTGTCTCAAAAACTAAATAAACAAATAAAATTAAATAAAATAGAATAAAATAAAGTATGGTAAGAGGAGGAGAAGGTGGAAGATGACCTAGTTTTGGTACCTCTGATCCACACACAGTGCTAAGCCTTTCATACAGGGCTTCGCCTTTGGCCTTGGCATAAACTCTATGAAACAGGAATTACTGTCCCCATTCTACAGACATAGAAACAGGTCAAGTAAATAGGCAGAGCCAAACACAAAACCAAAGTTTATCTGGCTTCAAAGATCATCCTTTTTACCATATCCTATATGTTTGTGTTTTTTTAAAGAGGGGAGAAAAAGGGAGTGTATATGTATATTTTTAATGGACTAACTATAGTTACAAAGTATTTACTCTGTCCAAGTCACCATACTATTCACAACAGGCAAATTTTAATGCAGAAAACAGTGTCCCTGCTGGTTAAAGGATTAAATATAAGAACGTGCTGGGAGCGCCTTATGACAGCTACCATTCATCATGCAAAGCTTCTTTATATATACTAAGTTATTCTTCATTAAGATTCCCAAAATCCTTTAACTTTTCCCAGACATACAACTGGCATTTGGAAGGATATCAAGGCGGAAAAAAAAATGTAAATAGCAAATTAAGTTAGCAAAGTTAGCTATGATAGGAACTTTTATTTACATGTCTGGGTTTCTAAGACAATGTACATAGAAAATTATCACCCTGAGGGTGTCCTTGAATTTATGGCTGTATTTTAGATTAGCATAAGCATTTACCAGAAAAATATTCTGTTAAAAATGTATCGAGCAGAGGCAGAAAGAATGCACATTCCTAAATGTGCTTTAAAAATAAGTGACTATAGAGTAGTAGTTTACCATCACAACTCAGACACTTGTCATTCTGAATAAAATTCAACCACCAAAAACGTTTAACACCCAAGCCACGTTACTCAAGAGACACATGGTTTATAGTCGCAAGATATACTGAAAACATATCCATTTAACCACGCCAACTATTCAGAATACCTTTCCAAACACACCTGGAATCAATTCAACTTGCATCCCATTGATATACTAATAACACTAATTTTTAAACTCTAAGCTGTTACTTCTTTATATATATACATATACCATATATGTATATATATGCTATTAATTGCTAAACTTTTTAAAGATAGGGTCTCACTCTGTCACCCAGGCTGGAGTGCAGTGGTTCAATCATAGCTTGCAGTAGCTTTAATCATCTCCCAGGCTCAAGCAATCCTCCCGCCTCAAGTTCCCTAGTGACTAGGACTACATGCAGGCTGGAACCACCATACCCAGATGATTTTTTTTTCCCACTTTCAGTAGAGATAAGGTCTCACTGTGTTGCCCAGGGTCCCAAACTCCTGAGTTCAAACAATCCTCCCGCCTCCACCTCCACCTCCCAAAGTGCCAGGATTACAGGCATGTCTGACTCACCATGCTGCTCTGAATTACTAAACTTAAATGCCTGTTCTCAAATCATGGAGGGGGTCGGGAGTGCAGAGCGAAATCCTAGTCTAGGACCTATTTTTGCAAAAAATATTTTACTTGACTCTAATCTTGCTTTTAGACCTATCCTCCAGTTTATAGGAAATACAGGAAACAATGGGACAAGGTAAACACCGCCACAGGAAACAAATTCAGAATATGGGACAACCTACAGGTTCTCTTCTAAAAGTCAGGAATGGGAGGGACGGAGGTAATAAGATATTATTTTTCTACATTTAAAAAGACGAAAGAGACAACAACAACAGCTCACAGTGCAATACGTGAACCTTGATTGAATCTTGGTTCCAAAAAAACAAAAATGGTGACAAATGCTATTTAAGGGAGAATTAGATAATTTTTTTTTTTTTTTTTTGAGACAGAGCCTTGCTCTGTCTCCCAGGCTGGAGTGCAGCGGCGAGATCTCGGCTCACTGCAAGCTCCGCCTCCCGGGTTCACGCCATTCTCCTGCCTCGGCCTCCCTAGTAGCTGGGACTACAGGTGTCCACCACCACGCCTGGCTAATTTTTGTATTTGTTTTAGTAGAGACGGGGTTTCACCATGTTAGCCAGGATGGTCTCGATCTCCCGACCTCGTGATCCGCCCTCCTTGGCCTCCCAAACTGCTGAGATTACAGGTGTGAGCCACCGCACCCAGCCCAAATTAGGTAGTATTTTTAAGTTAATTGTATTAAAAGTGATAACGGGGTGGTGATTTTTTTAAGTCCTGAGTTAGAAATGCATAGCAAAGTTAGGCAAAAGTACATGATGTCTGAGATTTGATTTTTAAGTATTTTGACAAATTAGATAACCCAACAAACATTGTTCTCTGGGCAAAAGATGTTCTGGGGGAAAAAAAAAAGTTTCTACAATTCAACGTGTTTGGAAAATACTGATAACTCTATTTCCCTTCCAGGATATTTATAATGAACACTAGATCTACGGGTGCTCAAAAGTCCTGTAGTTAAAAAATAAAAATACCTAGTTTACTTTGGTTAACCCAGATTTTCCCACTTATTTGACCACAGAACTTTTTTCCCCGCATAACACCTGTTAACGTCCTAAGACTCAGTTTCCCCCAGAATCCATTTTGGGAATTCTTGCTTTACTTAAATAAACCCTAAGAAAAATAAGGCTCTCTTAAGCTACATGCATGATTCAACAACCCCCGAATAAGAATTTCACAATTGCATCTATTTGCAATTTAGGAACCACTCACTGTTTCGATGTCTTTTGCATCTATAAATATGTTTACTCTTTAACATGTTTTGATTTATAAGTCAGACTCTTTCTACAATATGAAATCCCACTGCAAAAGTTCCTTGAAATGGAATTAACTTTAATTTATTCAAACCCATTGCCTTGGAAATCTACAATGAAACAGATTTCAAATTGTCAAACCATACCTACTTTTTACTTTCAAAACCACCTTAAGATATTTCAAATCTTTCCCTAACCCTTTCCAAAGACTCATGAAAATAAATTACTGGATTTACAGTGGCCAAGAACAACAACAACAAAAACCTTGAAATCAAAGCTCTTTGTGTCTTTCAGTTGGTACTTAGGGTTTCCAGGACCAGAAATCAAAGCTCCACAGATTTCCATCTTTATGAAAACGGGTTTTTAAAAAAATATTTATTTATTTATTTATTTAATTTTTGAAATAAGGCCTTGCTCTGTCACCAAGGCTAGAGTGCAGTGGTGTGATCACAGCTCACTGCAGCCTCAACTTCCCAGGCTCAAGCAACCCTCCCACCTCAGTCTCCCAAGTAGCTGAACCACAGGCACCGTACCACCATGCCTGGCTAATTTTTTAAAAAATTTTTTGTAGAGACAGAGACTTCCTATGTTTCCCAGGCTGTTCTGAAATTCCTTGGCTCAAGAGATCCTCCTACCTCAGCCTCCCAAAGTACTAGAATTACAGGCATTAGCAACTACACTCGGCTAAGTGGTCCTATTCTTATAAACAGATCCTTTGGAAAAACTGAACTGGATCCCAAAAGAGATGCACCTTAATCATGAATTCTACTTACTCCACAGGTGAAAGTTTCATAGCAAGATTTTAAGTAATACCTGCAATTCATCTGGAAAAAATTATATCATATTCCATTTAAGAACGCCAACACTTAAAAACTCATTGGAAATGCACTTAAAAATGGTCAACAAAGAAATCTGAGCTAGAAGTCTCTGATACAAGAAAACAACCAACTTTGATGTTCCCTTGCCTCTAAGGAAGCAATTTGTAATGTTCAAAACACTTTATATACATTCTGTCATTTGACCCTCAAAACCCTGGAGACATGTCTGTCTTCCATCAGGGGAGCATATATCTAACATAGCTCAACTTGAAAGCCTACAACTTGTGAACCCTCAACTATCTTTGCATAGAGGGAATAATGACATAGATAATTCTATTCAGCTAAGCACTACAGAGCCCATCACCTCCCATCTCCCAATGGAGATGCTCGGGCCAGACGCTACCCTGGGGAGTTATCTCCCATGATTTTGCTTTGTGGTACTTGCAGACAGGTCACTATCTGCAGGCATTCAGATCTTCATACATCTCATCCACCAGGCCTTTCCTGTTACTCCACAAGGACTCCCCTTTGAACTCATTGCATCTGCTAGGATTGTCTTTAATGTTTTTGCACTATCATCCTATGGAACCTCCCATTTCACCTATGTCAGTGTTCCCATATGAAAGAACATGCCACTGTAAATAACATGCATGAGGGCACACAAACTAGCCAGGAAATAAAAATTTTCCAGGTCTGAATCCTGGGTCCTGCTGTCTTGGTTTGTCAGCTCCCCGCCTTCAATCTCCTTTCATGTACATGGAGCTCCCTGCCTTCCTAAGGCTGCCAGAAGGCTGGAGGCGAGACCCACCCTCCAGAGTAACAAGTCCAGAGTGATGTTTAACAACTGTGGATTCTCTGTCTCCCTTTTTCCCAAAGGAGAAACAGATTGTTTTCTTTTTTAAATGACGAAGGTAAGACAGGACCCCCTACCATCAAGAAGCCTACAACCCATCTGCAAAGCCAACAGGTGAACAACTTAATAAAAAGCAAACAGAGAAAGACATTATAATGAATGTACAACATACTAGGGAGACTAAAAGGAAAGAAAAACTGAAATGTGGAAGTGGGGGTAAACTAGAAAAAAATGTTCATAAGAAAGCAATATTTATTTAAGCTAGCCCTTCAAAGTCAAAATTTCAGTGGTGGTGATACCGTGAGGGAAGAGGCAAAATTGAAACAAAGTATGATAGTCAGGGATGGGCAGGAGCTCAGTGGTATTAGCAGAGATAAGGAGAGAACAGCTGGGCCTGGAAAGAAGTTAGGGACCAGATCACAGAAATTCTTGAAAGCTAAGAATAAAACAGGGACAGCTACTACTCTTATCTGTCCTTACATCAGGTATGGTGCTTTCAGCTGCAAGTAACAAAAAACACCTAACTCTAAGTGACTTAAACTGTGGTCTCAAAGCTTTTTTTGATCACGCAGGACTATCAGTTAAAAAAAAAAAAAAATTAGCCAGGCACGGTGGCTCACACCTGTAATTCCAGTACTTTGGGAGGCCGAGGTAGGCAGACCACTTGAGCTCAGGAGTTTGAGACCAGCCTAGCCAACATGGTGAAACCCCGTGTCTACTAAAAATACAAAAATTAGCCAGGTGTGGTGGTGCACACCTGTAATCAATCCCTGCTATTCAGGAGGCTGAGGCAGGAGAATCACTTGAACCCAGAAGGCAGAGGCTACAGTGAGCCAAGACGGCGCCACTGCACTCCAACCTGGGCAACAGAGCAAGTTTCCATCTCAAAAAAAATTTTTTTTAAATTAAGCCAGGTGTTATGGCACACACCTGTAGTCCCAGATACTTGGGAGTCTGAGGTGACAGGATTGCTTGAGCCTAGGAGTTGGAGGCTGCGGTGAACTATCATCACACCACTGCACTCCAGCTTGGGCAACAGAGCAAGACTCACTTCTAAAAATATAAAAAATAATAAATTTATAAAGGTATTGAAGCTCAGGAATTTCAGGGGAAAAAATTTGTAATATATATATTAACGTATTATAAATTGTATATAATTTATGTGTAATTAAAACAGTAGTTGTGAATGGTATGTATACACACACATGAATGTAGTATATACATTATAAAACATGTAAAACTTTTTAAAGGATGGGAGTCAAACAGTATTTTTAAGTTCATTTTGACTAATAATACAAATTCAAACATAACTTTTTGTTGTGGTTTTTCAAGACAGAGTCTCATTCTGCCGCCCAGGCTAGAATTCACTGGCATAATCTTGGCTCATGGCAACCTCCTGGGTTCCAGTGATTCTCCTGCCTCAGCCTTCCGAGGAGCTGGGATTATAGGCGTACACCACCACACCTGGCTAATTTTTGTATTTTTAGTAGAGACGGTGTTTTACCATGTTGGCCAGGCTAGTCTTAAACTCCTGACCTCAGGTGATCTGCCCACTTTGGCCTCCCAAAGTGCTGGTATTACAGGCATGAGCCATGGTGCTCTGCCCATACATAATTTTTGAGCCACCTTCTTGTCAAATTTGTTTTAAAAGTCATGTTCTAAACTCATAAGAACATTTTCTTGTTCCTTTATACGTCTATCATTATCATTACACTTTCTTTGCAAGAATCTTTTTAAACCACGCGCCCATTTTGTGGGGGTCAGTTTAGTTAAAACTAGATAATCTAGCCACAAATGTATTTAGATGGCTAGAGTTCACCAAAGGCAAGAATAAGAATGAGAGTACCACTGTCAATTCCACCAGGTTGTAAAAGGCCCAGTCTTCCCTCAGGCAAACTCATATAATGTAAGTTGACAAGAGACTATCAGATATACCAACCAGTGTCAACTCATACATTAAATATTTTAACAGCTTAATTTTTTCTAATATTCTTGAATATTTTCTTCCCTCCCATATTGGATGATCTAGCACACTCCACTTTGGGGACTACTGATCTTAAACAATAATGAGGCTGGGCACAGTGGCTCTCACACCTGTAATCCCAGCACTTTGGGAGGCCAAGGTGGGAGGATCGCTTGAGCCCAGGAGTTTGAGACCAGCCTGGGCAACATGGGGAAACCCCATCTCTACAAAAAATACAAAAATTAGCCAGGTGTGGTGGTGTACACCTGTAGTCCCAGCTATTCGGAAGGCTGAGGTGGGAGGATCACTTGAGCCCAGGAGGCAGAGGCTACAGTGAGCCATGATCATGCCACTGCAGTCCAGCCTGGGTGACAGAGTGAAACCCTAGCTTAAAAAAAAAAAAGAAAGAAAGAAACATAATGAAAATGTTTTTTCTCACAGAAGTTCTGAGTCACAGTGGTTCTAGGGCTGGCTAATTCAGCAGCTAAAATAAGTCACTGTGGGCTGGGGATGGTGGTTCATGTTGTAACCCAGCACTTTGGGAAACTGAGGTGGAAGGATTGCTTGAGGCCAGGAATTTGAGACGAGCCTGGGCAACATGGTGAGACCCTGTCTCTACCTGCCCACCTCCTACACTCCCAACACTGACAAAAAAAAAAAAAAGTAATTGTGGTCTTAGGCACCTTTACTCTACACTTGGTGCTACTTGTTCTCTTGTGCTCACAACCTTATGCTTCAAATATGCCAGGACCTAACAGGTGTCATATACACATTCATTAACAAGTCACTGGCAAAAGGTATCGCATTACTAAAATTGACTTGGCTTAATCAAAATTCACTCCCTGGGGCAGGGGACACATCCACCTTACCCTTAAGTACGTGGCAAGTGGAAAACTAATCAAAAGCAGGATTATACTAGTAAGCACAGTCACCTGCTCCACACCCAACCTTCCATATCCTCAGGTCCCATGGCCACAGATTCAACCAACCTAGGTTAGAAAATATTCAAAAAATATTCTAGTAACTGACCACTGGAAAAAAAGATAACAATACAATAAATACAACAAAAAGTAATATAAATTTTAAAACAATATAGAATAAGCCGGGCGCGGTGGCTCAAGCCTGTAATCCCAGCACTTTGGGAGGCCGAGACGGGCGGATCACGAGGTCAGGAGATGGAGAGACCATCCCGGCTAACACGGTGAAACCCCGTCTCTACTAAAAAATACAAAAAAACTAGCCGGGCGAGGTGGCGGGCGCCTGTAGTCCCAGCTACTCGGGAGGCTGAGGCAGGAGAATGGCGTAAACCCGGGAGGCGGAGCTTGCAGTGAGCTGAGATCCGGCCACTGCACTCCAGCCTGGGTGACAGAGCAAGACTCCGTCTCAAAAAAAAAAAAAAATATATATATATATATATATATAGAATAACAACTACTAGCATTTACATTGTATTAGGTATTGTAAGTAATCTAGAGATGATTTAAAGTATGAAAGAGGACTGGGGGGTTGACTCATGCCTGTAATCCCAGCACTTTGAGAGGACAAGGCAGGAGGATCACTTGAACCAAGAGTTTGAGATCAGCCTGGGCTGGTCTCATAGTGAGACCCTGTCTCTACAAAAAAAAAAATATACAAAAATTAGCTGGGTGTGTTGGTGCGCGCCTGTAGTCCCAGCTACTCTGGAGGCTGAGGTGGAAGGAATACTTGAGCCCAGGAGGTTGAGGCTGCAGTGAGCCATGATAGCACCAGTGCAGTGCAGCCTTGATGACAAATGGAAACCCTATCTCAAAATAAAATAAAATAAAATAAAATAAAATAAAATAAAAGGAGGCCAGGCAAGGTGGCTGAAGCCTGTAATCCCAGCACTTTGGGAGGCCGAGGCGGGTAGATCACCTGAGGTCAAGAGTTCAAGACCAGCCCGGCCAACATGGTGAAACCCCATCTTTACTAAAAATGCAAAAATTAGCCAGGCGTGGTGGCACATACCTGTAATCCCAGCTACTCGGGAGGCTGAGGCAGGAGAATCACTTGAACCTGGGAGGCAGAGTTTTCAGTAGCCGAGATTGCACCACTGTGCTCCAGCCTAGGTGACAGAGTGAGACTCTGTCTCAAAACTAATAATAATAAAATTACAAAAAAAAAAATATATATATATATATGAGGGTATGCATAAGCTATATACAAATAATACACGAATTTTTTTTTTTTTTTTTTTTTTTTTTTGAGACGGAGTCTCCCTCTGTCGCCCAGGCTGGAGTGCAGTGGCTGGATCTCAGCTCAATGCAAGCTCCGCCTCCTGGGTTTACGCCATTCTCCTGCCTCAGCCTCCCGAGTAGCTGGGACTATAGCCGCCCACCACCTTGCCCAGCTAGTTTTTTGTATTTTTTAGTAGAGATGGGGTTTCACTGTGTTAGCCAGGATGGTCTCGATCTCCTGACCTCATGATCCGCCCGTCTCGGCCTCCCAAACTAATACATAATTTTTAATAAGGGACTTAAGCATTTAAGGATTTTGGTATCCATGGGAATCCTGGAACCAATCTTCCATAGACACCAAGAATGGTTATAATGTTGTAAACTATTGCAGCAATGGCCCTCAATGAATCATGTAACCACCACGGCACCAGTGAGCCTAGACACAGGGAACCCGGCCCCCATTTCTGAATTCCAAGCAAATAAATAGTTGTTAAGCCACAAGAAGCAAGGAGGACCAGAACACAAAATGCTGTTGCATGGTGACCATCCCTGCCATAGTATTCTACATATGTAGGACAACACAGGAAGAAAGAACCAAACTGTTTCATCCACAGACTTTTTAAATTCAAACATGTAGTTCAGAGTCAGCCAGCACTCAATAAACATTAATAATTAATGTTACTTATCCCAAGTAATTTAGAACAAAGCATGGCAGAGAGAGGGGAGTGTAATGGGTTACACGGGAGTAATGACCAACTCTTATGTTTTTAGCAGTAATTCAATACCCCCTTATGCCTGTGTACATAGCAATTCAGAGTCCCACAGAATGTGGACAAGTCCACTGCCCTCAAGACTACAGGGGTGTACATCACAACAACATTAAGAATGTTCATATCCTTTGGTATGTTGTTATGATCAGCAATACCACTTGTGGAAATGTATACTGCCCTGGCTAGCTCTTTTGTTGATCCAGCTCCCTCCCTCTTCCATTAACAATAACCCTCTTCTTTGTGGGATACTCTGTCTCCCCAAAGCCCCATTTTATGGGTCTAACCGTAACTCTCCTTTGGCTGGCATCAAGCCAACTCAGGTTCCCTCCAGGGCTTTCCCAAATTGGAACTAACATCAAAAAGGCCAATTCTGGATGTGAGGCTTGAGAGCTATAATACCAGCAGCCATATATGTATGATCTTTTTCATATTTCTTCAAAAGCTCATGCAACAGAGGATCCCATTTTTGCATGAGTATACATGCATGAAAAGGTCACAGCCGAGTACTTCTTAGAGACTTCCCCACTCTCCACCCCCATCGCCTACCCAAAGAGGTAATAAGCCACTGTTCATGACTGGCAGGTAACCCTAGGTGTGCTGAGGTAGGGCAGGGAAGAGGTTGAGTCACTGTGGCTCTGGGCTATGTGGACTGAACATACTGGGTTCACATCTGTCTACCTCTACAACTGGAAGGTTTTCACTAATAAATTGCCTCATGTTAGCGGCAAAATCTGTGCTAAAATCCAGGAACCAAGTCATCCCTCTGCAACACTTTTGTCCTTGACATTCCTGTCTGTGGAACTCTTCTTTCTAGAACATTCTCCTTGGTCACACCCACCTGCAGGGGACCCTAAAGACAACACCGACCCTAGAAGGGCAAGTTCCATCAGCAACGCAGCTAAACCAAACCAGGACAACCCCTTTCACTCTCCACAAGATAATGTCCTCTGAAAGCCTTCTTCATCAAAGTCCTCTATCATTCCAAATCCATGCTCCCGATAACAGTATTAAAAACCAAGAGTCATTCTTCTCCTTTGCTGCTTTTGTCCCTTCCTGGTACAAAGTCTCCCAACTTCTCTAGCAAATAATGCTTCATAATGTTCTCTTCTCCTCTCACTCATGGAAATGGTGGCAATTTCAGATGTACTACACCTCCTTCCCAGCCAATGAGCACTGATACATCTTCTTCTTGAGGTTTAAACCCCATTGCTTAATATTTTGAAAAGACATTCCTCTGAGAATAAGTTTAAAAAGCTGAAGATGGACAAGCCGCTCACACATAAAAGAGCCTACAGCTTAACACATAATTTCATTTTAGAACCTGTTAAAGAAAATCCATACCAGTCTCCAGATGAGTGTCAAGCTGCAGTGAGTGCCGCTAACTAGGCAAGCAGGACAGAGCACAAACATTTAGAGACACAGCAAAAATGGGTCACCTGCAACCTACTACCTCTTTACCATCAACCCAACAGCATAAGGGAAGGATTTATTTAGCATGGAAAGTGCTGCAAAATCAGACTTATCCAGCCATCAGTAGAAACAGCTCAAGAATGATGACACCAAAAAAAGGAATATTCATCCAGGCTTTGCAATCAGGCTGAGAGATACCAAGATCAAAGGCAAATGATATGTTCATTTTTTATTTTTAAAAAGAGGTACAGATTTGAAAAGTGATTTCCTTAAGAATGCTGTCTGAGTTACTAGTCCGGATTATAAATCACATTACACCCTGAAGCCTACTTAATAAAAAAGAAGTTGAAAATAAACAAATGATTAGTTTGAAGCATGTGACTTTCTGAAACTCTCTTGAGGAGAAAGTTTTATTACCATTATTAGTGAACTGTTTTTAATCCCTGACATCAAAGCATGGATGTTAACCCTGGGGTTCTGAAATCAAAATAACTCATATATTTCCCTAAAAATGTATTGTGAGAAATTGCCACATATTAACATTAGTCTTTTTGGCAGGTTTGAATAAACAGAAAAGAGACTAGGGAGAATCAGAAGACTTTGGTTCAAGTTCAGCTCCACTATTTATAGATGATATGCGTCTAATTTAACTTCCTAGGCCTTGGTTTACTCAAATAAAGGATTAGGAATAAAATATGTAAATCAAGCCCTTATAAACCCCATAGCACTGCTCTAATATTACAGCACTGGCTCCAGAATTCCCATATTTCTCAAACTTTTGGAGAGTCACAGAACTTTAGGGATGCAAGGTAATCCCATTTTAGGGATGATAAAAATGAGAAAACCAAAACCTAGAAAGGCTTAAGAGCTCTCTGTACAGCAAAGACTTTTGTAACCTGGGGAGAAAGGGGGAAGGGAGAGGTTCTGGTTTTTCCACCACTGAAATATGCATTTAAAAGAGAGCTAAAAACCAAACTATTTTAAACACTAAAACAAATCCCCCCACAAATATATAAACACTCTGCTTTATTTTGCTTCTGTAAATGTATTCCTGTAACAGCAGTTAAACTATTTATCATAAAGATAAAAATAAAGTCATTTCTTTTTCTATGAGACTCTCAACCCAACTGAGACAAAATCTTTACAATTAGGTTAGAAATGTCTAATGGAAACATCGACATAAAGTTAACCTCCAGCTATGCTGGCAGGAGTCATTATAATATGGATTATAGTTCCACTGGCCCAGGGATGCTGGTTTTAGTGTTCCCAGAGAGATAAAGAATTAATCAGCAACTCAGAAGAGGATGTCGCCTAAAAATGGACGATTTAATCCAGACAACTCCATTGTCTCTAAAATTATGCCCTCAATCATCCAGTGTCAAAAACCTACTATGGCACCAAATAAATTGTGTGTGGTTAAAGAGACAAAATTTCTTTTTTTCTACAGGCTGTTATGGGAAGCAGAAAAAGGCTGACCATGAATCAGTTATGTCTTAGATCAAGGATGAATATAAATTATAATAATTTGGGCATTCTGGTGGTTAAACCAAGAAAGCAGGAAAACCATTGCTTCCAAGTTCCAGCAACACTTCGAACCAACAGGCTTGGTGCCAAAAAGTTAAGTTTGGGGCACCACAAGTGCAAGATAGGGTCATAAAAACTCACCTTAAATTTATTTGTGGACTTTTCCTGCTTCCACTAAAATCAATGACACTATTTCCCATCTGTTATTGTCAAATCACAACAGTCCGGAAGCCTGGACCAAGTTCACTTGGCAGGTAACAGGAACAACCCTAGGAGGAAGTCCTGAAGGATATCAGATACCATAGTTCCTTTACTGCCACATACTTTTCATTTCAGAACCACCAGGATATATTTGTGATGCTTTTTGACTAACACTTAAACCAAGCATTCTGACTGACACAAACTGCAGAAACTGGCATACTCTAGGGAAGGTCCCTTGTGAGGTCTTTAAGTAGCTTAGATGAGTAAAACATTCAGACTACTTCCATAATGAACACCTCTCAGCCGCTCATAAATTCTTTCATTCCCAGCAATCAAGAAGCAGCTGTTAAAATCCTGGAATCTTCCTAGCAGCAGATCTGAAATACCTCCAGGCTGACCCAGGAAGCTTCACAACTGCTTTCTTCTCCTTTCCCTCCCCTGCCTCAGGAGTGCCAGCCTGGCAGGAATAAAGATGACCAAGGAAGGAAAAAAGAAGGTAGCGGATCTGGTGAAAGCAGAGACGCAGACTCCCTTCATTTCCACTACTGAGAAATACTAGCCCTCTGTGCCAACTAACCAGGTTTCTCCTTTCCTCTCCCACCCCCACCCCTCCAAACACGCATTAACTTCTGCAGTCTGGTGTGTCTGGCATTTCCAGGGCGAGCGATCTCAGCAATTCTGAGCCCTTTCCTCAGATTCTGAACCAGGAACTTCCTTTCCGCGCCAGCCAGTTTGCGATCCAACCCACGTTAAGGCTCAGCTTCCATTTACCTTGTAACCTGTACAGACGACGCTGCTTCTGAGGTCAAGTTCAAGATGAAGGTTCCCTCATCTCCCAAGTTAACTCCAGCTGGGAACAACGCCACTGCGAACGGTCCCAACATTGGAGGCACAAGGATCTGGATCTGCCAGGAGCTGGCAGGAGGGGGCTGGGAGAAGGCCGTTGCCGAGCCTGGCGTCCTCCGCCCCTTGGCCGCAGCGTCGCGTTTCTACCTGGCCAACGCCACATTTCCTCCCGGAGCACAGTAAGTCCAGTAAGTTTTGAGATCACCGGTCTAGAGACCTTTCTGTCTGCAAACCCACCACCCAATATCTAGAGCTTCCTTCCCAGCCAGGCGTTCCGGAAAGCCGCCGCGCCGAAGCCGGGAACCCCGCACACCCACAACACTGCGCGCCCGCACCCCAAAGTCCTTCAGGAAGCCAGTGCCCTGATATCGTCCTCCCAAAAGGACCGCTCTGCATCCAAGAACAAGGGGGCTCACAATCTTGACAATTACTGCTTTTCTCAGCGTCCCACCCGTAAAGAAAACCCCCCAAAGTCTAATCCTAACTCACCCCTACCCCCAGTAAAGGAGTGTGGATATGCTAATCGCAGTGTTCTTGGAAGCAAAGCAATAGATTTTCAGCCCAGACTATGGCAATACGATGCCCCCGGCTTAAGTTCTCTCGGCAACTTCGCGACCCGCGCACCCCAACTCTCCGGGGGGCGCCTAGGACCCCGCTGTGCCAGGCGCGCCTCCCCTCGTCTCTCCCGCGCCAGGTACCAGGCGTAGCCCAGGCCCTTGCCAAGCCCGAGGGCTACAGAGAAGGCGGGAAAGGGGGCGAGCAGGCGCGCCGGGCGGGGGTGGTCCCAAAACTCAAGCGTGCCCCGAGCATTCCCGGTTCCCACCACCCCGGTTCCACCGCAGGCCGGCTCGGTCCGGCGCGGCGGAACCGCGCAAGGAAGGTGCGGACTCCCCAAAGCCGCCGAGACCAAGGCCCGGGGCGCCCAACATGTCTGTGCCTATTCCCGGAAAGCTCCCGGGTGTGCCCGGCGGAGAAGGGGGCGCTCCGGAAACTTTCCCACACGCCTTTCCCTTCTCCCATCACCCTCTCCTCCCCGGGTCCCTCTCGACCTTTCCGCACACTGGCAGCTGGCCATGCCCGGGGCGCTCGGAGGCCCACGGCGGAGCCGGGGCGGCGGGAGTTACCTGCCGGGAAAGTTTCCAGCTCCTCGGCGCGGTTCCCCACACCCAGGGCCGGGCCTCGGGGCGCGGCCAGCTCGGCGCTCCGCTGCTGCCTCTCCTCCAGCTCCCGAGGCGGCCGCCGCTCCAGCAGCTGCCACAGCTAAGCGTCCGCTCCGGCCCGTCCCCCGCCTTGTTCGGCCCACACCGGGGCCTCATTGGCAGCGCGAATCCCCGCCCTTGCGCGTGTTCCCGAAGGCACCTTCCTCTCGCGCGCCCGCCCGGGCCGCGCCTCCCGCGCCCCTCCCCGCCCCGGGCTGCGGCAGATCCAGGAACCGGCTGGAGCGCGGAGCGCGAACTTTCCGGGGGGTTTGGGCGCGGGGTGGCCTTGTCCCGCCTCTCGGCGCCAGGTCCAGGCCAGAGGCACCCTACCGTCCCTTGGGACACCGGGTCCCCCGGGGTGCGCCTGGGCCTCCCCGGGACCAAAATGAGATGGGCCATAGTCTTTTTTACAGCCTCTTCAAAATCAACAAAGCGACTCCGGCCTTCCCTCCTCGCTGTTTTTTTACCACAGCCGAGGAGGACATATGGGAACAATTAACCAAGCTGGAGTTTCCGTGGACGCTTTAGGGTGGCTTGTGCGGCTTTCTTGGATTTTCTCTGCCTCACTTAACTACACACAAACACAAACACACTTTCTGGGGCCAGAATGAGCTAAATGAACTGGAAGGTCTAAGAAGGCATCTCGCAGGCTGCGTCTTTTTCTTTCCCAAAAGCGACTGGGGGATGTTCTGGGACCGGTGATTTCTCGGGCGTCCGTGGGGCCGCGGGTCTGGACCTCCTGCGACCGCTCCGGGCTGACCCGTGCTGTCTGCGCTACTTTCACAGAGGGACAGCGTCGTGCTTCTGTCGGAAGGAGGTGGGAGGGACGGAGGGGAGAGAACACACAAAGATGCTATTATTTTGTCGGTTGGTGGCAGTAAATTAAACTCCTGAGTTCCCAAAATGTTTTGTTATTCTCCAGCAGAGCAAAAACCAGGATAGGGCCTAGGGATTCGGGTGTCCTGGGTTCTCCAAGATCCTCCCGGGAATCCCAGGCAGCCAAATTGGCCTAGGGTACTCTGCCCACTTATTACCCGAAGCTCTCTAAGACAGCCTTCGTTGATCTAGTTGACCAGGGAAGGATCAACTAGAACTGCCCCTGCCTTGTGTGGCCAGCGGGAATTGTGCACGGGTCACCCCATTGGTGTGTCTGGAGCAGAGAATAGAGAAGTTGCTATAAACCGATTTATTGGCAACCCCTAACCTTGCTTTGGCAAACCCGCCTTTAAATACTATTGTGTTTTAAACAAGTTTCCTCATAAAAACTTCAACCTCACGCAGAGCTTTCCAATATAAAGACACCAGCAGGAGGGGTGTCCATATTTAAAGGTCTTATGAAAAGGGACGGGAAGCAAAATGCCACACAATCTCTTTTCATAAATTAAAAAGACTGAAATGGACTGGATTTTTCACCCGTAGTTTCAAAGGCCTGATTACTGCTGTGTTGATATTTGAGCAGTAAACACATCAGCGGCCTCGAAGTATTCCCGAAATGAGGCAGGATAGAATATTTAAAATAAAAATACGAACTTAAACCAGAAAAGCTATTGACTTCTTTCTCCATCTGAAATGTTTCATTGCTGAAAAATATGGTAATGTTTTATTTAATTTATCTTGAAACGAAATCTTTCAATAACAGACAAAAAAGCCAGACAGCAACCTTAATGATAAAAGAATAACGCAAGCAAAAGACAAAAACTCCAAGCAGTCTAACTAATCTGAAATATTAAGATACAAGAGGAACAATCCTAAGAAAATAGACTGGTAATTTCCTGCTCCAGACTTCTTTATAATGGGTGAAAGGTATAATGGATGAAATTATCATTTGTACCACATTTTTCTGGTTTTGGCTTTTCTCAGCTGTATTTCCAAATTTTGTATGAAATTGCTTAAATAGGGCTTTGAAGGCAATGCAATTTTTTTCCCTCTACCCTCAAAGCTCCTTAAGTAGCAAGTAGAAAATCACATAAATATGTTCATTACTGGCATCATCTTTAAATTATTTTTAGTTGAAAAACTTTTGTCTTTATAGTTTCAGAAGTCACAGTCACTAAAGAAGTAACTTCATCACCGCCTAGTTAGGAGTGTTTAACATTCTAAACAGGCATACAGCTAGCAATCTGAAATGTGCACACAGAAAGGCCCTGTCTCCCCTTCTTCCTGTAGTGTTTATATAATCCAAACTACATATGTTATTATGCACAATCTGATCTCCAGCTTTAAACAGCTGACATTACATACACGATGTTGTACTAAGAACATCAAAGAAGCTCTCTTAAGCCGTGGGTGAAAACAGTACATTTTATAAAAGACAAGGCCAAAAACAGTAAAAAAAAAAAAAAAAAGAAAAGAAAAAAAGAAAAGAAAAGAAAATTCATGGGTGAGGCAGACAGGGGGCTTCCATTAAGATCAGTTTGTAAGAAAAAAATGTGAAAATTTTCTAAGCATCTTAATAACTGAAGTATTAGCTGAGCACATATTAAAAATGAATTATAATGGTTTTCTAAAAATCTGCTTTTCCCTTTAAAAAACAAGCATTTTTAGTTAGTTGTTAGGTGATGGTTTGTTTGAATTTTTAGGAAAAGGAGAGCAAGAATCATCTCTTGCTTTTCTGGGGATATCTCTGCTTATCCCATCTAGTTTAAGAAGCTCATTCATTACATTTCTGTTGATACCAGTTAGGGAAAAAAAAAAGAAATATAGATCACACGAATTGTCTATGCTGCACACATTCCCTAAACAGACATACAAAATACTGGATTCCATTTTTAAATTTTCTGTCAGTTTGCCAGCAATGTAGCTTTTCTCAGCAGAGTGAAAGAAAACAGCAAATAATAAACTGGCTATTTTACTATACAGTTTACTGCCCAGGGGAATAGGCTGAGGAAGGCGTGAGAAAAGAATGTGCCTTGTGAGTGTTAGAACGCTTTTTTCTCTTGCTTGGATTCATAAGTACTTCTATTTTAAATCAAGTCTAAGTTAGGATCATAGCCAGTGTTTATTATGGTATGCGTAGTATAGAATACATAGTGAGAAGTGAAATGTTTAAAACACTGTAGTTAATTACATACAAAAACTGTAACAGGGCTAAAAAAAAATTTAAGTCAATTTTAAGGCAAAATTTAAGGAAATCTAGACTCAATTCAGCACACAAACACTTTTCTCCTTCTTTGGGGCATCTTTTAATGTTTACAAAATCCATTCTCCTTTGGTCCATTCATTCTTCCTCTCCCTTTTAACATTCTGGGGAAGAAAATAATTGTTAAAGACATTGAGAATAATAAAATAAATTGGGTGTAGTTAGAAATCAGGTGGGAAAAGCAATGAAATTGCATACGCCTACACAGTACCGGCATGTGTAACGATCCATGGTCATACACGGGTGCCAACACCATGGTCAGCTGCAAGCTAATGGCAGACATTCATCCAGGAATATAGAAAGCCATAGCTGTGCACAGTTAGCCAGACAGTTAAATTAAAGGAGTCATGGGACATATAAACCCCTCCACAGGTCTAGCACATGGCCTGCCAACATTGTAGAAACTCATCCAATATGGGTGAGGCAGTGAATTGTTTAAACTGCTATGTAATCCACTGAGAGAAGAAGCAGAGAGATGGAGTCAGAGGTTCACATTTCCTTGTAAGAATATGAGAGTAACTAAAGTCCTGGGAGAACTTGGTTTAAGACAGCATGTCATCTGACTAATATTTTAAATGTAAATTTAGATTTAGGTTTAGAAATCTACATTTATAAATTTAGATCCAGATTTTAAATATAGATTTTCATTAATCTTCTGATGGTGAAATACCCTGTTGGGGAAACAGGAAAATTCCCTTGTTCAGGAAAGGTAGGGTAAGGCAACCAGATAGTAACCCTTCTGAGAAATGTCATTGAGTCTGGTTAAGACAGTTTAAAAAGAAATGTATTGTTAATTTTAAGTATAACAGATGCATTTTAATGTTCTCCACCTTCCCTCTTTTCAGCAAGTTATGCTAGAAAAGGCATTGGAAATGGAGTCATAATATCTAAATGCCAATTCTGACTGGTACTTACTGTTTGTGATGATTGGCAGTTCGTTTAGTCTTTTTGAGCCTCAGGTTCCTAATCTATGAAAAAAAGAGAATGGTATAGAATCCCAGCCTCACAGATGTGTTGGGAAGATTAAATTTTAAAAAGGAGGAAAACAATTAATTAGAAAATGCTCTACTGAAGTTAGTTTTTATTTAGTAGACAATAAGATGTTTTTCTCTCCCTGTTACCTGGGACCACTTTGACTTGAATAACCTAAAGGTTTGATCGGAGCAGTCCAGAATGCCTATATTTGTACTCTTAAGGAAGAGTGACTTAAAGATGATTTAGTAGTAGGTAATAACTCCAATTAAGCTCTCAGAGACTCATCTGGGGGTAAATTGGCAGGTCTTGTTGCAGTCAGGAGTCATTTACAGAGATACATTTTTCTCCTGTGTTACCATAGAGGAAAAACTGTAGTATATGTCTAATACAGGTACAACTCTAGGCAAATCAACATATAGAAATTCTTACTTACATAATATATTAATGTAAAGGAAATATTTCTTTTAAAAAATTCTCGCTGAGATTCTTTGCAACTGCCAGTACAATCTTATTTATGTTATTAGTTAGTGACAATCTTTTCAATTCTGTGAAATAACACTGATAAATACCAATGGGATTATGAACTTGAACCCCTGAAATACTTTTGTAAGACCAAGCACTAATCAAACCTGCTTTGTAGTTGCACATTTATTTGAAGAAATGCAAATCAGAAAATAGCACCTACCAAAAGATTTGGTTTAAAGGGGATGAGATGTGGGAGATAGGGGGGACAAAAAATATGGAGAACCTAGCCAAAATAGAAAATTTGGTTTTGTTTAAAAACCGGTTTGCTGTTTTTCTCTGGATGATCTGACAACTTAATCCAGAAACAGATGAGGAATGTTGATATTGTGGATGATGAACAAAATCAACTTGATAAAATTGAAGAGGTTTGTCCACTAAAGGGCTACATGTAAGAGACAGCAGTAACTTCCAAGCCAAAAGATGCATAAAACAAGATTTGTGCATTTAGAAAACTATTTTTAAAACTAGTGTTTGGATTTTAATACAACAATTAGAAGTCCTATCTAAGGTCTATTAAAGTCTGAACATTTTTGATTCGGAGCAGAAACTGATTAAATACAAACTTTTGCTTCTCTGTCTTTCTTGTGTGTGTCATGTCTAAATGTCTCAATGGCTTTAGCGGGAGTCATGTCTGCCTAAGAGAAAATAGGGCACTACGTAATTATCAGGAGAAATTAAACTACCAGGCTTCATTAGAGAAGTCACCCATTACCTAGAGCATTTGCTCTAAAAACCAGCTACTTAGTAAAGATTGATTTGACTACTTAGTGAGCTGTAGCTAAAGCCCTGTTACCTTTCAGTGATTTCAAAGCTCTTCTTAAACCTCCTTTTGCTTTCACAGCTAATCTATTGCCTCTCACTCTTCAAGGTTTTCAGTGCCTTTGAAAAGACCACCTGAAGGGAAAGAGATTACTGATACAGTTACAATAGAAACAGGTTAAAACAAGATGTCAGGAACCCAAAATAAGACAGCAGTCACTGGGGGTTAAAATTAGATGCTGTTTTCTTTGACTGTCTTTTTTCTTTTTTTCTTTTTTTTCTTGGGCTCAGGAACAAATCCATTCATCTTTTTTCTAATTTGCCATGCCCCTGTTTTACCCCCAGAAGTCAACCAGAATGTTAGAGGCTTCAATCTTATTGGACAAAGAACAAGTTCCCACAGTTGGTTTTGAAAACAAAAAGAACTACTGTTTACCTGGGAAGCTATATTTAACTTATTCAAAATCAGGTGACATGCAGAGAAATTAAATCACTTATACATTGCTAGTGGTAATATAAAATGATACAGCTTTTCTGAGAAATGGTTTAAAAGTTTTGAGGGGGTTTTTGCTTGTTTGTTTTTGTTTTTTTAGAGACAGAGTCTTGCTCTGTCACCCAGGCCCAGACTCAGTGAGCTCCTGGGCTCAAGTGATAGTCCCACATCAGCCTTCCAAGTAGTTGGACTATCCAGCTACCATGCCCAGCTAATTTTTATTGTTTTTTAATTTTTAGTAGAGGCAGAGGCTCACTATGTTGCCTAGGCTGGTCTTGAAATCCTGGCCTCAAGCAATCCTGCTGCCTCAGCCTCCCCAAGTGCTGGGATTATAGGCATGAGTCACCTTGCTAGCTTGGGAGTTTCTTAAAACAACAACAATAACAACAAACTAAACATGAAATTACCATATGACCCAGCAATTGCACCCCTGGGCATTTATCCCAGGGAAATGAAGACTTGTGTTCACATGAAAACCTATACACAAAATGTTTATAGTAGCTTTATTCATGACAGCTAAAAACTTGAAACAATCCAGATGCCCTTCAGCAGATGAATGGTCAAACTGGGATACAGCCATTCCATGGAATACTAGTCAGCAATGAAAAGGAATGAGCTCTTGATATATATAACTTGTATGAATCCCAGGAAATTATGCTGAATGAAAAAAAAAATTTCAAAGGCCACGTATCTTATAATCCATTTAAATACTTTTTTTTAAAACAAGGTCTAGTTTTATTGCCCAGGCTGGAGCCATCATGGCTCACTGCAACCTCCACCTCCCGGCCTCAAGCAATCTGCCCACCTCAGCCTCCCAAAGTGTTGGGATTATAAGCATAAGCCACCACTCCTGGCCTAAATAACCTTCTTGAAGTTATAATATTATAGAAGTGGCAAATAGATTATGGTTGCCAGGAGTCAGGGACTGTGTGTGGGAGGAGGAGGGAGGTGTGGCTGTAAAAGGGCAACAGGAAGGATCTGTGTAGTGATGGAAATGTTTTTTTCTTGACTGTATGACTGTCGACGTCCTTGTGATAATATACTATAATACTTGTGCAAGATGTTACCATTTGGGATAAACTGGATAAAAGGTACAGGAGATTTCCATATTATTTCTTACAACTGCATGTGTATTGATAATAATCTTAAATTAAAAGTTTAACTTTAAAAAATCAAATGGCAAAAAAATACTCAAGAAGCTGAAAACCAAAATAATAATAGAAATATTTGACTTGAAAAAAAAGTCATGTGTATCATCACTTAGTATGACAAATATATCCAAAGCAAGATTGTCTCCAGATGTTTATTAAAATGTAACATCCAAAGGCCCTTGAGAAGAATGGTCTGTATAATAAATAATGCTGATAACCAAATGGCAGAATGGCTTATAAGAGAATCACAATGAGTGAGACACTTTTTCACTAGAATGTGAGCTATATGAGGACAAGCAACATGCTGCATGACCGAATGAATATGTATTGTGCATTTTTCCCCGGCTATCTGTTGCTGTGTAATGAACCATCCCAAATTCAGGGACTTCATACAATAATAATCATTTATTTCGTTTACAAATCTAGGGTTTGACTGAGCTCTGCTAAGCAGTTCTCACTCAATGTCCCTCATGAAGCTGCAGTTAGAATATGGCTGGGGTAGGATCTGGAGCCTGGACTAGAAAGATTTAAACAGCTAGGAGCTGGAGGAACTGGGGGCTCCTTAAGCATCTATCTGTCTTCTTGCGATTTCTCCACATGGCAGTCTCAGCACAGCCAAATCTCTAATATGGCAGCTGGAAACCTCCCAGAGTGAGTTCCCAAGTGCAACAGCAAAGGCTGAATGGCCTTTTCTAGCCTAGACTCAGAAGTCGCACAGCATCCTTTAATGTTCTTGCTGAGAATTGCCATGGCGTAATATTAAGACTTTGTGCTTTATTATTATTCTTATTTTATTTATTTATTTTTGAGTCAGGGTCTCACTCTGTTGCCCAGGCTGGAGGGCAGTGGTACAATCTTGACTCACTGTAACCTCCACTACCCGGGTTCAAGCAATTCTCCCACCTCAGCATCCCAAATAGATGGGACTATAGGCACATGTCACCACGCCTGGCTAACTTTTGTATTTTTTGGTAGAGATGGAGTTTCACCATGTTGGCCAGGCTGGTCTCGAACCCCTGACCTCAAGTGATACACTCACCTTGGCTTCCTAAAGTGTTGGGATTACAGGTGTCAGCTACCACACCCGGCCTATTTTTTGTTTGTTTGTTTTAAATTTTCTGGCTCCTGGGGCCGGGCGCCGTGCCTCACGCCTGTAATCCCAGCACTTTGGGAGGCCGAGGCGGGCGGATCACGAGGTCATGAGATCGAGACCATCCTGGCTAACATGGTGAAACTCCATCTCTACTAAAAATACAAAAAAATAGCTGGGTATGGTGGCGGGCGCCTGTAGTCCCAGCTACTCGGGAGGCTGAGGCAGGAGAATGGCGTGAACCCGGGAGGCGGAGCTTGCAGTGAGCCGAGATCGCGCCACTGCACTCCAGCCTGGGTGACAGAGCAAGACTCCGTCTCAAAAAAAAAAAAAAAAAAAAAAAATTCTGGCTCCTGGAACTGAAGACTTTTTGCTTTAGAGACAGCTACACTTACATTCACAGTCCAGTTCTTCCTTTCCTAGCTATGAGTCCTTGGCAAAATGATTTAATCTCTTTGCCACCCAAGGTGAAACCTTTATCTTAATAATGGGCGCCAAGACTTCCCCTCCAGAAGGTAACTGTCTTTACTGGGAAAACATTTATTGAAGTAGAAGGTGAGACCGTATAATCCTCAGTATATGTTAAGTGGCGAGGCATCAGTGACAAGGGCCAAACTGCTCTAAAGTGTGACAAGGAGAGAACTTGGTGTTTGCTTCTGAGGAAAGGCGGTAGGAGGAAACTGCAGGCAGTAGAAGGTAGCAGGCTATGTGTATGAAGGAACTTTCCCTCCCACAAGAAGATCCCTGCAGTGGGGTGGCTAAAGGACATTTTAAGAATAAGTGCTCTTTATTAAATTTAAAGTCGTTGATGGTAATGTGCTGCTTCTATGTCTCCCTTGCCATTCTCCCTCCCTCAGCCACTGACATACTTTCAATAATAATGATTTTAACTACTTTGCAATGTAACGGCATATTATAGATAATAAATGGCAACAAGTATCACAATTATTGATCAAAAGATCAAATTTACATATCTTAATAAAAACGAATAATTAAATATTGCATGATATACCAGTTAAGGGTACAATCAGAGAAAGAAAACTCAGTTTAAATGGGCTTAACCAACAGAGGGGTTATTGGCTCACTTCAGCGGCAAGATGGACAGATAAAGCAAGCTTCAAAATTTGGGTGATCTAGCAACTCAAGATCATCAAGGATTCATTTTCTTTCTATTCTCTGCTTAGCTATGTACAATGTTAGCTTCATCCTTCATCCTAATGCCAATTCCCCTTGTGAATGTAATGTGGCTGGGAACTGCCACTGGGCTCTGCGCTTCCATATTTAATCCAGTAGGAGAAAACACACATTTCTGTCCCAACATTCTAAGCAAGAGTCGTGAAATTCACCTTGATTGTATCCTTTGAGTTCCAATGTCCACTTTGAAATCAATGACAGTGGTTGGTGGTGAGGAGGGGGAACCCTGCCGATTGGTCTGTCAATCATGGCCTGTCCCTGCCATTGGTGGAAGAGGTAGTTACTTTTCCTTGAAGCATGTGGGCTACACCAGGAAAAGGCAAGTTCCCAAATGAATACCTTGTTAGGTAGAAGCAAAACAACAAATATCCACCACAACTGGCAAATATGGATTACAGACAAAATTCTTCAAATTGTTAACTATTTGGGGGAAATTAATTAAGAGGCTCTTTGGTAGTTAAAAAAACAACTTACAGGGTTTTTTTAAGCCATATTTTTTAAAAAAACTTTTAATTAAAAAGTAAACTTTAATGTCAAAAATACAAACTTGGGGAGGGCAGAAAGATCACACACAAGGCTGTCACTTCACACTGGGAGAGTTGCACAGCAGCCCGGCAGAGACGCTCCTCACTTCCCAGACAGGGCGGGGGAAGTGAACCCGGGCGGCGGAGCAGAGGCGCTCCTCACTTCCCAGGCAGTGGAGGGGTTGTAGTCACAATTTTTTTAAAAGTTGGAGCCAGACGCTGTTGCTCACGCCTGTAATCCGAACACTTTGGGAGGCCAAGGCGGCAGATCACTTGAGCCCAGGAGTTGGAGACCATCCTGGGCAACACGGTGAAACCTTGTTTCTCCTAAAAATACAAAAATTAGCCAGACATAGTGACGCCATAGTCCCAGCTTCTCGGGAGGCTGAAGTGGGAGGATCATTTGAGCCCAGGAGGTTGAGGCTGCAGTGAGCTGTGACTGCGCCACTGCACTCCAGCCTGGGTGACAGAGTGAGACCCTGTCTCAAAAAAACAAAACAAAACAAAAAGGTTGGGAATCGCTGATATAAAAGCAAGTAAAAGAATGGGAAGAAAACAGGGTAACTGATGGACTCAAAATTTAAAAAGAAAGATTGAGAGAAAAAGAAGAGATAGGCAAAGATAAATTAATTTTAAGAGTCTTGTCTCAATAAGAAGCTGATAAGGTTTTTTTCTCTGAACATGAATGACATAGAGACCTAATTATAAGGTTTATTAGAGCCATCAGCAAAATGAAACAGAACAGAACAGAACAAGAACAACTTGTAATAAATTTCACCTAAAAAAAGGTAGGGACAAATATTAAATAAGAGATGGCTACAAGTAGAGAAGGATCTGAAACTCAATTATTTAATGGCAATATTTGTGTGACCTTTTCCCCGTTTAATGTATAGGACTTTGAACACTACAAATGAAACAAAGAAAAAATAGTTTTTAACAATACTGAAATTGTTCAATACTTGTCTTCATTTCGTGTGTCTGCTGCAACAAACTGCCACAAACCGAGTAGCTTAAAACAGTAGAAATTTATTTTCCCCCACTTCTGGAAGTCAAAAGTCCAAAATCAAGGTGTTGGCAATGCTCTATCCTCCCTCCAGAGGCTCTGGGGGTGAATCCTTCCTTGCCTCTTTCAGCTTCTAGTGGCTCCAGGCATTTCTTGGCTTATGACTGCATAACTCTAGTTTCTGCCCTCATCTTCATATGGTCTGTGTCTTCTCCTCTTCTGTTTGTCTCAAATCTCTCTCTTTCTCTCACTCTACCTCTGTCTCTTGGTCTCTCTCTCTCTCTCTTTAAGAGATGAGGTCTTGCTATATTGTCCAAGCTGGAGTGCAGTGGCTATTCCCAGGGATGATTATAACACAGTGCAGTCTTGAACTCCTGGGCTCAAGTGATCCTTGAGTAGCTGGGACTTCAAACGTGTGCCACCATGGCCAGTTTCTGCCTTTCTCTTATCCCATCCAACACCTGTCATTGGATTTTGGGCCCCTATCCAGATAATCCAGGATGAGCTAATCCTAAAACCCTTAACTATTACTTCCACAGAGACCCTTTTTCCAAATAAGGTAACATTCAAAAGTTCCAGGTATTTAGACATGGACCTATGTTTTAGGGGCCACCACTCAACCACTACAATATTTATTAAAACAGAAAAATAACAAAAATTGAATAAAGACCCTAAGACTAGATTTAAATTTACAAATAAATTATATTTGTTAATGAAATGTTTAAAGTTTTTTTTAAAAAAATCTATTTCCACTACCAATTTTTTAAAATGCAAAATAGGACTTTGGGTACCATTATACTCACATTAACCTAATAAAATATATATTAGAATTAGAAGACCCAGTTTCTAAACCAGGATCTAGTCAGGAAATTAGCAACCAAGCTAGGTATTTCAGAGAGGATATTTAATACAGGAAACTATATTGTTGGGAGAACTGAAAGGTCAAAAGGGAAAGGTAGGTAACTGTGAGATTAATAAAGATAGAAAGAAGCTGGCAGAATAAAAAGGAGGAGGTAGCACTACCACAGCACAAGACTGCACGTCTTATTGTGTCATTGGGAATGCCAAATAGGATTCTGGGAACACCAGAGAGAGGACGTCCAGAAATGAAGTCACTTCTAGAAATACTGCCAGAAGCAGAAAGAAAGAAAACTATGGCTTCTCCCTCCCTTACACTTTCTAATTTTCTGCTGGCCTCTTCTATTGACAGAACCTAACAAGAAACCAGCCAGAAAATAAAGCTGGGAAAAGTGCTTTGTAGGCTTCTAGCCCCAGTATTGCGAAGCAGAGTAGAGTGGGGTTGGTGTGGAGCTATGAGACAATAGGTAAATAATTGGCACATCCAGTCATGTAGAAAAGTAGGTGTATTTCTACATTGCCGATGATACTGTAAGTCAGAGAACAATTAGAGATAAGTAACTGTTTATACGCATTGACTAAATAAGGCCACTTTGGTGAACATCATCCTGAGAAATAACCTACATGCAAAAAAGAAAGAATTTGTGCAAAAATGTTTGAAGTAGCATCATTTATAACAGCAAAACCATGAAAACAGCCCATATACCCAGCAATAAGGGGATGATTAAGCACGCAATGACTGATCAAGGTATCTAAATACTCTAAAGCTTAGAAGAAAACCCGAAACATATGTTTCAAGGCAGTATGAAGATGTTCATATGAAATACGGTTAATTGAAAAAAGTAGAACGCAGAATTATACGTCTACTACACTAATTACATCTGTGTAAAAATGAACTAATGTATATTAACAAAGATCAGGGGAGACTTGGAGTGATGTAACTGGTTTGGAGCTTAATGTTACTTAGGCTTCTTCCATAAAGTTGGCTAAGTTCTTAATTAAAAGAGAGGTTGGCCGGGCACAGTGGCTCACGCCTATAATCCCAGCACTTTGGGAGGCCAAGGTGGGTGGATCACCTGAGTTTGGAAGTTCAAGACCAGCCTGACCAACATGGAGAAACCCTGGCTCTACTAAAAATATAAAATTAGCCGGGCATGGTGGCACATGGCTGTAATCCCAGCTACTCAGGAGGCTAAGGCAGGAGAATAGGTTGAACCCGGGAGGCAGAGTTTGCGGTGAGCTGAGATCGTGCCACTGCACTCCAGTCTGGGCAACAAGAGCGAAACTCCGTCTCAAAAAAAAAAAAAAAAGAAGGAGGCTGGGCACAGTGGTTCATGCCTGTAACCCCAGCACTTTGGGAGGCAGATGGGGAAAGATTGCTTGAGGCTAGGTGTTTGAGACCAGCCTGGGCAACATAATGAGACCCTGTCTCTACAAAAAAAAAAAAAAATGTTTAAATTAGCCAGCCTTGGTGGCACACACCTGTCATCCTAGCTTCTTGAGAAGCTGAAGCGGAAGGATTGCTTGAGCTTAGGAGTTTGAGGTTACAGTGAGCTATGATCATGCCACTGCACTCCAGCCTGGGCAACAGGGCAAAAGCCTGTCTCCTTAAAAAAAGAGAGAGAAACAGAGAAAAGTAAATGAGTCTTAAATTTTATTTTTAGATTCTAAAACAACTGAAAATTATGTGTTTCATATTAAGCGACTTTAAGGAAAAATCCAGCACACAAACACACACACAGTACAACCTGGCTAACCGTTCCCACCACGGCACTTTTTACAACTCTGGCATTAATCACTGCCATGGCCTGAGGCCAGTGTCCAATTGGTCTAGAGATTTTATTTTACAACCTGAGAACACTGGCTGGCTCCCAGCGCCTCTGCTCTCCTGCCCTGAGCGGAGCCTTTCTTCTTGTTGCTACACTTCATGTCTTCTACTACAGTCCTGGAGCTGTTAAAATTAAGTAAAACAATGAATAAAGATAACAGAATGAGTCCAAAAAAAAAAAAGTCCAGCATTTTAATAATTATTTAAGTTTTTGTCAATATTTATTGCTTCAAATGATTTTGTTTTCTCCTTGAACCTGAAGTACTTTATAGCATGTTTGAAACACACACCCTAAGCTAAAAGGGCAGAAAGGCCACACCTTTGCATCACCCCTCCCCCAATCCATGTAGCTGCCCAGAAGCACTGATGTGCCAAGTTTTTTGGATCCAGGGACCCTGCCTCACTAGTAAGCTAATACAGATGCTTGTCACAGCTGCCTTCGGACTATCTGGAGTCTGAGAGTATGTGGTTACAGCAGGAAAGACATGACATCATAACTGCCTCCCACAGGGACCTGCTGGCAGATTGCCCAAGAGACCTTGGCCGTGCCCAGAACCAATCTCTAAACTTGACCGACTTTCCACTTTTGCCTTTTGTGATTATTTGAAAATCATCTTCCAAAGACTGCCTAGCTTCAAATCCCAGTTTTGCAACCCATCATTTGGGTGACCCTAGGTCAGTTATTTAAGCCCTCTGTACCTCAGTTTCCTAATGTGTAACATGGGAGGAAAACCAGGAAATAATAGTAAGCACTTCATAGTTTTGTTGCAAAGATATGAGATAATGCACTTAAGGTTCAATGGAGGATATGACTCGTTCTCTACCCAAGCTCCTTTCTATTCTTCTGTTTTTGTTAACAGAAATATGATTTTGTTTGGGGTGGCAGTGTGCCCAGCTAAAATACTCCTACAGACTCTCTTACAGCTACGGTGATCATATGATTCTACAGGGAGAGGTTTCCAGGAAAGCAGCAGATTCTGATAAAAAAAAGGACGGACCCAGCTGGCGTGTATATGTTGCTCTTTGCCCTTCCTTTTTCATTCTGTCTGGAATGAGGATACCTGCAAGAAAGGCAGCCATCTTGCAACTAAGAAGACAAGAGCCACATGCTAAGGATGGTAGAGCAGAAAGCTAGAAGGAACCTGGGCCCTGATGATGTCCTGAAGCAGCTGTGCCAGTAGCGAGCCACCTATCTCCAGACTTCTTGTTACATGAGAAGAATGAACTCCATTTGGCTAAGCCACCATGGTAGTTTCTCTTACATGCAGCTGAATGCAAGCCTGATCTAAACTCAACATACTGCCTGCCAATAACATGTTAAGAACAGTTACCTTAGGCCAGGCGCAGTGGCTCACGCCTGTAATCCCAACACTTTGGGAGGCCGAGGCAGGTGGATCACCTGAGGTCGGGAGTTTGCGACCAGCCTGACCAAAATAGAGAAACCCCGTCTCTATTAAAATACAAAATTAGCTGGGAGTCGTGGCGCATGCCCGTAATCCCAGCTATTCAGGAGAGTGAGGCAGGAGAATCACTTGAACCCCGGAGGCAGAGGTTGTGGTAAGCCGAGATTGTGCCATTGCACTCCAGCCTGGGCAACAAAAGCAAAACTCCGTCTCAAAAAAAAAAAAAAAAGGTTACCTTTTATTTTTCTATGAGGTACCATAAGTCAGCTATCTCTGTGCTGAACACTGAGAGAGGTTCACAATCATTGTCATAGAATTTAGCTATGGCAAATATTATATAAAATTATCAATTATCAACTAGAGTTGGTAAACATTATTCAGAGACACTGGTAGTAATAACATTTGTTGAAATAGAATTTGACATTCTAGGATAGTGCTTTATTCCTGCTAGGTTATATTCAACTAGCTCTTTAAAGAGATTATTTTATTAATAAATCTAATAAACTTCTCATGGGAGGTGGGGGAATAGAACATTTACATATTTTAACTTATAAAGGCCTGCTCAGTGGTTCACACTTGTAGTCCCAGCTACATGGGAGGCTGAGGACCAGTTGACCCCAGGACCTAAGGTTGCAGTGAGCTATGACTGCATCACCACACTCCAGCCTGGGTGACAGAGTGAGACCATGTCTCATTCCATGTGGTAGCATGGATCCATCCCCAATATGAGAAAAGTTCATTCTAGCTTCAGTCTGGACAAGTGACTTCCCCATATGACCAGGGTGAGATCAGAGAACCAATCAGACATCCCTCAAGCCACCAATTAAATGATGTTCCTTTTTTCTCAGTTTGAACTGTTGGTTGTTTCAGCAGAGGAAAGCAGCAGGAGCAGGAGGAGAGGTTGAATTACACTGCAAGAACACCTCCACCAAAATCCCAGTGGCTGAAAATAACAAAACTTGTTTCTTATTCATTCCACTCATCCTTCATGGGTTAACTGGGACACACTCCTCATTATAGCTGTGGAACTCAAGCTGAGAGAGCAACCATCATCTTGAACGTTGCCAGCCACCATGTCAAAAGGAAAAATGGGCCTTGCTCTGGCAGTTTCAAGGATATGTCGCTTTTTGCTCACAGCTCACTATCTGGAACAAGTCCCATGGCCTCAGGTAACCAAAAGTGAGGCATGAAGTGCACTTCTACTGTGTGCCAGAAAGGGTAGCACCAGAAAGTGTTGGCGAACGGCATCAATGCCTATCAAAGAAATAGCATCACTGAGTGCCTATTATGTGCTAGCTGTGTGTCTTGTCACTTATGTTATCTAATTCTTACAATACATTTGGATATTGTTTAACTCTAATTTTCGGATGAGAAATTAGAGGCTTAGACAGGCCAAGTTATTTGTCCAAGGGACCCATCTAATATGTAGATTTGATTTTAGTTTCACTGGATTCCAAAACCTATGCTTTACCCTGGCCTCCTAGGTAACATGTTGAGCTGCTTATAACCTCACAATCTTGAGGGTTGGGAGAAGTAGAGAAAAACAGAGTAAAGGGTTTATGTAAGAAATAATTCTCTCGACAAAGCTCAAGTATGGTAACCAATGGGGCCATACTTCCTTGGCCTCATTAGTTTAATGAGGTGACCAACTGAACTAACTTGCCTAAGGACTTAAAACTGATCACAACAAGCCCTGAAACAAAAATGACTGAAATAAGACTGTGGACAAGGAGATACTCGGTATGCTGAGTGAGTTGGACAGACAATACCATAAAATTGAGAGGCAGCATTATGCTACTTCTATTCCTCAAAAACCTTCAAGTTGAGCTATCAAGTGGTAACTTGATAGCTTGATGCCTATCAAGTGATAACTTCAGAATGTCTCCTATTACCCTAGATGATAACCAATTGCTTTAAGGGGCTCTCTTCACTATTGTATAATCCTCACCTTTAATCCCTAAAGAGTGTTTATGATTTTCAGAAGTTCATTAAAAGCATTTTATATACATATATATAATATTGCTCTGACTATAATAATGCTGACAGGGATTCACATTTCAGAGTAAAGTATGCACTCAAGCACACCAGAGACACCGATTCTCTCTAGAGGCCTCAAACAGAGCATGGCTGTGTACCATTGACCTGCTTCTAGAAGACATGTAATTTTCAGCAAGAAAAGGATGATCCTTTAAGCTTTTAAAATAGTTTTTGCACTGTAATTTATTTCTCCTACATAGCTAATGGTAACGCCTTAAGTATTCAACCAAAGTTGGTATTAATATAATATAGCTAGATTTTTATTTCTCTAAGCACGTTCTTAAAAAATTATAAACCTAAATATAATTTTATCTTTTATAAAGACTGTACCTAAACATGCTTGTGATATAATTTTTGTTTTTGTTTTTGTTTTGAGATGAAGTCTTGCTCTTATCACCCAGGCTGGAGTACAATGGCATGATCTCGGCTGCCTGCAACCTGTCTCCCAGGTTCAAGTGATTCTCCTGCCACAGCCTCCTGAGTAGCTGGGATTACAGGCGCCCACCACCACACTCAGCTAATTTTTGTAATTTTAGTAGAGACAGGGTTTCACCACATTGGCCAGACTGATCTCAAACTCCTGACCTCAAGCGATCTGCCTGCCTCAGCCTCTCAAAGTGCTGGGATTACGGGCATAAACCACCAGGCCTTGCCTTGTGATACAATGTTGCATGGAAAAGCAGTCTGTAAACATTTACAGTTCCATTGGTTCCAGTACATACTACCTTCAACACACTAATCTGGATGTGCGTGGATGGGCCAATTTCCTAATCTCATCCCGATTAGGTCTGTTTTAGCAGTTTTTGTGGGTGCGTTATAGGTTATAGATGAATTTTCCCCTTTGTTCCTCAAATTTTTCTTCTTTTTCCTTTTCTTTCTTTCTCTCTCTTCTTTCTCTTTCCCTCCTTCCTTCCTTCCTTCCTTCCTTCCTTCCTTCCTTCCTTCCTTCCTTCCTTCCTTCCTTCTTTCTTTCTTTCTTTCTTTCTTTCCTTTTTTTTTTTTGACAGTCTTACTCGATCTCTCAGCCTGGAGTACAGTGGCGCCGCCTCGGCTGACTATAGCCTCCGCCTGCTGGGTTCAAGTGATTCTCCTGCCTCAGCCTCCTGAATAGCTGGGACTGTAGGCACATGACACCATGCCCAGCTAATTTATGTATTTTTAGTGGAAACGGGGTTTCACCATGTTGGCCAGGCTGGTCTCAAACTCCTGACCTCAAGTGATCCGCCTGCCTTGTCCTCCCAAAGTGCTGGGATTACAGGCATGAGCCACTGCTCCTGGCCTCAATTTTTCTTGTATAATACTTTTATGATAAAATATTTTCTAAACTTGAAAATGGCATTTACAATATGAGTTCAAATACTTCTGGTTACATACTTCTGTGTCCCTATAGATTTTTTTTTTAATGGAAATCACTGTGAGATAGAGTATCAAAGACTCAAATAGTATTCTTAAAATAATCAGTTAAGCATGGAAGTCAAAACTTAATTTTAAGAGGAATGTCTTAGAGTTGAGGGTCAACCCCTTCGTATAACAGCCAAAATTTAAATCACCTGAATAAATAAAGGGAAGAGAAGGAAAGGGCAATCTGAACTCTGTAACCTCTCATATTTAAAAGAAGAAACAGAAGAGGTAATTCCAATTGACCCTTTGTGTTTTTATGGGTTTTGCGTCTCTGGGAAGGTTAAGATGACAACCCATTCTAAACACACGTCTGTTTACATTAGCAGCCTTTTCTATGGGTGACTTAAGTGCATATTTGAAACATTCCAACAGAGAAACAAAAAAGACATCAAAGGGCCAAATAAATCCACACAACCATGGGAATTTCAGAGGCGTTTATTTGGACTTTATCTCACCTTGTTTGCCCACCATAATCCAAATGAGACCGTAAAACAGTCAGTACCCGAAAGCCCTGCTTTCCATAGTCAAAACAGGGTTAGATCTTGACCCTCTTTGGTGAAAGTTATAGTGGATGCTTTCTGTTAGCAAAGAGGACTAGGGGAGGATGTTGGGGAGAATTGCTTTACTAACACATTTGAAGTATGTCAAATAGGTGTCAAGTTCCTGCCTGAACACTAATTAAGTCTGGATGCTAAAAATGAACAAGAACAGGTTGACAGAAGTTTTTACACTACTTGGGTGGTAGCTGCAATGACCATGACTGGAATGGCCCTGAACCCCCCACATTGGGTTGATGATGTAATTTAAGGAAAACAATTAGTTTAACTTTTCAGACAGTCTAGGTCTAGGTTCCTTTGTCTTAGCCTGATATTCTCTTTTTAATGATTTTCCCCCTTCTTCTCTTACACTCCTGCCTCCCTTGATGGTATAATTACCATTACACATGGAAAATTGCAGATGTTTAGTTTATATAACAGGCAAGACTAATCTTCACTGTAAACCAAATCTGGTACATGGATAAAATCCATATAACAGCACATACAACACTCACACAAAGAACTCTGGGGCTATTAACTTCAGTAAAAGCTAAAGAATGTTTTTAAGTGGAGAGGAAGAAATGATGGGAATATTTGCTACAGGATGCAGACATCAGTCCCCTGGTACCATTAGCTCAACAGGAATTAAATGTAACTATGAGCAAGGGAAGTCATTAAGCCAATGGTCTTTTTCTAGGAAGTCCTTACTCTGCAACCTGGCTAGACTGATTTGTTGGGTTTGCCCAAGTAGTGCAGACATAAAATAATCGGGAAGAAGAGAAGAAATGATGTGAGCAAAAGACCATCCTGAAATTCTAATGGGTACAACACCAAGGAAGACTATGGAGGTGATAAGAAAGAAGCAGATATTGAATGCTTACTTAACTTCTTTCACTGATACCTTAACTAGTGACATCACAATAATCAATACTGCAAGTCGAACTACTGGTTCTTTAAGGAAAAAAAATCAGAAAGGGGTCCTTTGTCCTTTGTTAACACAAACGTAAACATTTGTGCAATGAGAGAAGTGCCCCTCTGTGGTCTCTTCCTCAGCACATTAGGGATGACTGGGAAATATTCAATTAGAACAACATAGTAACGAACAATGACTGGCAATGTTTTATGTTTTATATCACCAGGAGCAGATATTTAATATATTCTTTGCCTGTTTCCTTATATATGCAGTTACCACTACTAGTCACTGAAAGAGTTTCTTACATATTTCTCAAAATAGGTATTATTATTTATAGATCCAGCAAATATACTCTTTTTCCTTAAAGGCTGCCTGCCTCTCCTCTGTCACCCAGGCTGAAGTACACAGTGGTAAGATCACGGTTCACTGCAGCCTCAACCTCCAGGCTTGAGCAATCCTCCTACCTCAGCCTCCTGGGTAGCTGGGACTACAGGTGTGCACTGATACCACATCCAGCTAATTTTTTATATTTGTAGAGACAGGGTCTTGCTATGTTCCCAGGCTGGTCTTGAACTCCTGGATACAAGTGATCTTTCCTGCTTTGGCCTCCCAAAGTGCTGGGATAACAGACATGAGCCACCATGCCTGCCCGCCCCCTCCACCTTTTTTAAAAGTTAAATTACAGCAGGCGCGGTGGCTCACACCTGTAATCCCAGCACTTTTGGAGGCTGAGGCAGGCAGATCATGAGGTCAGGATATGGAGATCATCCTGGCTAACACAGTGAAACCCTGTCTCTACTAAAAATACAAAAAATTAGCCGGGCGTGGTGGCAGGCGCCTGTAGTCCCAGGTACTTGGGAGGCTGAGGCAGGAGAATGGCGTGAACCCGGGAGGCAGAGTTTGCAGTGAACCAAGATTGTGCCACTGTACTCCAGCCTGGGAGACAGAGTGAGACTCCATCTCAAAAAAAAAAAAGAGTCAAATTACAAGCACTGATTGTAAAAATGTAAACAATGAATATGAATATAAAAATCTAGGCCAGGCACGGTGGCTCACGCCTGTAATCCCAGCACTTTGGGAGGCCGAGGGAGGCAGATCACGAGGTCAGGAGTTTGAGACCTGCCTGGCCATCATAGTGACTGTACGAAAAATATAAAAATTAGCCAGGCATGGTGGTGCGCACCTGTAGGCCAAGCTACTTGGGGAGGCTGAGGCAGGAGAATCTCTTGTACCTGGGAGGCAGAGGTTACAGTGAGCAAAGATTGCACCACTGCACACCAGCCTGGGCAACTGAGCAAGACTCCTTCTCAAAAAAAAAAAAAAAATCTAAAAAGTAAAATGTTCTCCCTTACCTTTCTCCTGTTTATACTTATTTTAGTTATCTATTGCCATGTAAGAAATTATCCCTGAAACTTAATGGCTCACATAGTTTCTGTGGATCAGGAATCCAGGGTGGCTTAGCTGAGTGGCTCTTGGCCCAGCATCTCCCACAGGTTGCAGCCATGATGCTTGCAAGGGCTGTAGTCATCTGAAGGCTTGGCTGGGGCTTCAAGACCCACTGCAAAAGTAAGCCTGGTGAGTGATGCTGGCCGTGGGCAGGAGGCCTCACTTCTTCACCACGTGGCCATCACATAGCACTGTGTGGATGTCTTCGTAACATGGAAGCTAGCTTTCCCCAGGGTGAGCAATCCAAAAGACAGAGCAAGAAAGAGGCCAAATGACTTTTATGGTTGAATCTAATAAATTACACACACACACACATACCCCGCTCAGTCCAGTTCACATTCAGGGAAGTGAAATCAAGTCTCATCTTTTAGAGAGAGAAGTAGTAACGTATTTGTGGACATATTTGAAAATCACCATAATGGGGCTGGGCACAGTGGCTCACGCCTATAATCCCAGCACTTTGGGAGGCCGAGATGGGTGGACCGCTTGAGGCCAGGAGTTTGAGACCAACCTGGGCAATACAGTGAGACCCCCATCTCTTAAAAAAAAAAAACACAGAAAACCCGCCATATGGAGCTTGCAGTGAGCTGACGTTGCGCCACTGCACTCCAGCCTGGGCGACAGAGCAAGACTCTGTCTAAAAAAAAAAAAACAAAAAAACCATAGTGCTATTTCTTAAAGGTAACCACTATTAATATTTTGGTATGTAATTTTCTAGACCTTTTTCTATGTATATGCATATATATGATATATATATAAATATATATGTTACATATATATGTAATACATGTATGTCTTATAAACATTTAAAATTGTTTTACAAAACTCTTAGAAAATGAATGAGAAAGTCCAGTACCATTCTGCTACCTACTCCTTTGTGTGTCACCTGTTTTTACTTTATTGAAGCTTTTAGGATTTATTCTTTTTTCCGATGTTCTGGGATTATATGAGGGTATGCCATGGCTTTATTGTTGTTGTTCATTTGTTTGATTTGTTGCACTGAGCACCCAGTGGGACCTATCTTCTGAAGATTTACATCAACTGGTAGTAGAAATTTTTCTTCTATTATTTCTTTGATAATTTCCTCCACTCCATTTTTTCCTATTCCTTTTTTTAAAAAAAATTTCTCTATCCTGTTGATCAGATGATAGTCTTCTGGATTGATTCTCTAACTTTCTTATTTTCTCTCTACTTCTTTTCTTTTCTTTTCTTTTGTGAGATGGAGTTTCACTCTTCTTGCCCAGGCTGGAGTGCAGTGCACAATCTTGGCTCACTGCAACTTCTGCCTCCGAGTTTCAAGCGATTCTCCTGCCTCAGCCTCCCGAGTAGCTGGGATTACAGGTGCCCGCCATCACGCCCAGTTAACTTTTTTGTATTTTAAGTAGAGACGGGGTTTTGCCATGTGACCAGGCTGGTCTCGAACTCCTAACCTCAGGTCCGCCTGCCTCAGCCTCCCAAAGTGCTGGGATTATGGGCATGAGCCACCACGCCCAGCCGTCTCTCTGCTACTTTTCTATCAGTACTTTGGGAAAAAAGGCTTTACTCTTATAATCAGATAAAATATAATAGTCATTGCCTCTAGGTTCAGTCTTCCTTATTTTTTGTTTTTGTTTTTGTTTTTTTTTGAGGCACGGTCTTTTTCTGTCGCTCAGGTGAGAGCGCAGTGTGCACTGGCATGATCACAGCTCATTGCAGCCTCCACCTCCTGGGCGCAAGTGATCCTCCCACCTCATTTTTTTTATTTTTATTTTTTTGTAAAGATAAGGTTTCACTATGTTGCCCAGGGTGGTCTTGAACTCCTGAGCTCAAGTGATCATCCCACCTTGGCCTCCCAAAGTGCTGGGATTACGGGCATAAGCCACTGTACCTGCTGGCTCTGTCTTTCTTGATCACTGTCCTTGTAGTCTGGCCATGGGATGAAACTTTTTAAAAAAAATCAGAGGCGGCTGGTCTAAGCCCACTCAGCAGCAGGAGTGCTGTTCCCCCACCATTATGAGAACTTGTCTCCTGAAATCTCTGCTTCAGTGCTCCCGCCAATGCCATTTTAAAAGCTTGCCTTCTATTTGTACACAGTACATATGTTTTGTATTTATAGTTACCTTACTCTTACTCATACTCCCTGTTTATGGATGATTCTTGTTGCCTTATAGTATATGGGCACAACTGCTATGGCTTGAATGTGGGGGACACATTCAAGTCATAGCAGTACATTCTATCTCAAGAAACCACTTTAAGAAGCAATTCTTAATCTGTTCATGTGTTGGAAACTTAAATCCCAATGCAATGGTGTTGAGAGGTAGAACCTTTAAGAGGTAATTAGAGGTAATAAGAGGTAATAAGAGGCAGAGCCCTCATGAATGGATTAATGTTGTTATTGCAGGAGTGGGTTAGTTATCTTGGGAGTAGGTTACCAATAAAAGATAAATTTGGCTTCCTTCCTTTCTGGCTTTCTCATGCTCTCTGGATGACACAGCAAGAAGGACCTCACTAGATGCAGTCCTCAACCTTGAACTTCCCAGCCTCCAGAATTATAAGAAACACATTTCTATTCTTTTTTTCTTTTTTGAGACAGGGTGTTGTCACTCTGTCTCCCAGGCTGGAGTGCAGTGACACAGTCTCAGCTCACTGCAACCTCTGTCTCCTGGGGTCAAACAATCCTCATGCCTCAGCCCAGCTGGAATTACAGATGTGTGCCATCACACCCAGCTAATTTTTGTATTTTTTGTAGAGATAGGGTTTTGCCATGTTGGCCAGACTGGTCTCAAACTCATGGCCTCAAATGAGCCACCCACCTCGGCCTCCCAAAGTGCTGGGATTACAGGCATGAGGCGCTGTGCCTGGTCTAAATTTCTATTCTTTGTTAATGACACAGTATGTGGTATTATGTTATAGCAAGACAAGACAGACAAAGACAATGATTTTCTCATCTCTGGTAGCTTTCAGCTTTTCCTACTAATGAAAACATCCTCCCTGTATTTCCCACAAAATGTTTTGTAGATAATCTAATTATGTACCTAATCACCATCATTCCTGTTTGGGCAGAGCTTTTGCTCTAGGTAACCTCGTATACCTCGGCCTTGTAGCTTGGCTGCCCTTGAGTCAGTTACCACCTCTGGCAAAATCAGCTGTGCAATAGCGAAGGGACCAGGAGATACCATCAAAGCAAACCCTTTCCGAGGACCATTCAGGGCTACCTACCTAACTGCCAAGTGGCTGTAGGCATGGCAAGGTGTGGCCAGCCCTTAGCAATCACCTTAGGCAGGACACAACCTTAGGAACCTCAATGGCCTCTTTGAAAAGTGGAAATAACTAAAGGTCTCTCATCTATTTCATTGGATTGTTATGAACATGACTCTTTTTTGTTTTTATTATTTTATTTATGTATTTGTGTGTGTGTGGGGGGGGGGGTTTAAGAGAGAGGGTCTCATTCTGTTGCCCAGGCTGGAATGCAGTAGCACGATTGTAGCTCACTGCTGCCTTAAACTCCTGGGTTCAAGCAATGCTCCCAGGTGTGTGCCATCATGGCTGGCTAATTTTTTTTTTCTTTTTTGCAGTGATGAGGTCTTGCTATGTTGCCCAGCCTAGTGTTGAACTTCTGGGCTCAAGTGATCCTCTCACCTTGGCCTCCCAAAATGTTGGGATTACAGGCATGAGCTACCATGCCCAGCCTGTTGTGAGAATGAAATAAAATATTATAAACTATAAAACATTGTCCGGGCATGGTGGCTCAAACCTGTAATCCCAGCACTTTTGGAGGCCAAGGCGGGCAGATCACCTGAGGTCAGGAGTTCGAGACCAACCTGGCCAATATAATGAAACCCCATCTCCACTAAAAATACAAAAATGAACTAGGCATGGTGGTGTGTACCTGTAATCCCAGCTACTCAGGAGGCTGACACAGGAGAATAGATTGCATGCGGGAGGCGGAAGTTGCAGTGAGCCGAGATGGTGCCACTGCACTCCAGCCTGGGTGAGAGGGTGAGACTCTGTCTCAAAAAAAAAAAAAAAAAACAAAATTATAAAACACTGCATAATGTATGTGAAACAAGTAGTAAAGTTCCTTGAATATAATAGGTGCTCCATCAACAGTAGTGTAACAAGATGCTGCTAGGTGTCCAGTACCAAAATGAGCTATTAGCCAGGTGTGGTGGTGTATACCTGTAGTCCCAGCTACTGGGAGTCTGAGGTAGAAGGATTGCTTGGTCCCAGGAATTTAAATACAGCCTGGGTAACATAGCAAGATCCTATCTCTAAAAAAAAAAAAAAAAAAAAAAAAAAAAAAAAAAAATAGCATCTCAAAACGGTAGACTTTAGTGCAGTCATCCTTGGAGATATTACAGATTTGGTTCCAGATTACTACAATAAAGGAAGTCACACAAATTTTTTGGTTTTGCAATGCACATAAAAGTTATATTTACACTATATTGTGGTTTAAGTGTGCAATAGCATTATGTCTAAAAGAATCAATACCATATCATAATTTAAAAATACCATAATTCAAAAATACTTTATTGCTGAAAACCATAAACCATCATGAGACTTTAGTGACTTGTAATCCTTTTGCTGTTGGAGGGTTGATGCCTGCTGACTGATCAAAGTGGTGGTTGCTGAAGATTGAAGTGACTGTGAAAAAAAATTTTTTTTTGAGACAGGGTCTTACTGCACACCAGTGGAGTGCAGTGGTGTGATCTCAGCTCACTGTGGCCTTGACCTCCTGGGCTCAAGTGATCCTCCCACCTCAGCCTTCCGGTAGCTGGAACTACAGGCACATGGCACCATGCCTGGCTAATTTTTTGTACTTTTTGTAGAGAGGGGGTTTCACTATGTTGCCCAGGCTGGGCTGTGGAAATTAAAAAAAAATAAGACAACAATGGGCTTGGCACAGTGTCTCACATCTGTAATCCCAGCACTTTGGGAAGCCAAGCCCGAGGACTGCTTGAGTCCAGGAGTTCAAGACTAGCCTGGGCAGCATAGTGAGACTCTGTCTCAAGGAAAAAAAGACAACAATGATGTTTGTTGCACTGATGGATTCTTTCCTTCATGACAGATTTCTCTATAGCATGTGATGCTGTTTGATAGCATTTTTCCCACAGTAGACCTTTCAAAATTGGGGTCAATCTGCTCATACCAGGCTGCTGCTTCACTGAGTTTATATAATATTCTAGATTCTTTGCTGTCATTTCAACAGTGTTCATAGCCTCTTCACCAAGAGTAGATTCTCTCTCAGGAAACCATTTTAAGAAGCAACTCTTAATCTTTTCATGTTTTATCATGAGATTGCAGCAATTCAGTCACATCTTCAGGCTCTACTTCTAATTCTAGTTCTTGCTATTTGCATCACATCTGCAGTTATGGTGAATCTTGAACCCCTTAAAGTGATCCATGAGGGTTGGAATCAACTTCTTCCAAATTCCTGTCAATGGTGATGTTTTGACCTCCTCCCATGAATCACAGATGTTCTTTTTGTTTTGTTTTTATTTTTTATTTTATTTATTTTTTATTATTATACTTAATGGGGACTTGTTTCCAGAAGGTTTCCAGTTTTTTCCCCCAGATACATCAGAGGAATCACTATCTATGGCAGCTATAGCCTCACACAATATATTTCCTAAATGATAAAACATGAAAGGCAAAGTGACTCCTTGATCCATAGAATACAGAATGGATGTTGTGTTAGTGCACATGTAAACAATATTAATCTCCCTGTACATCTCCCTTAGAGCTCTTGGGTGACAAGGTGAATCGTTAATAAGCAGTAATATTTTGAAAGAAATCCTTTCTTTAAAGCAGTAGGTCTCAACAGAAGGCTTAAAACATTTGTGACACCCCACCGGGTGCAGTGACTCACACCTGTAATCCCAGCATTTTGGGAGGCCAAGGCGGGTGGATAACCTGAGGTCAGGAGTTTGAGACCAGCCTGGCTGATATGGTGAAACCCCGTCTCTATTAAAATAGCAAAATTAGCTGGGCATGGTGACACATGCCTGTAATTCCAGCTACTTGGGAGGCTGAGGCAGGAGAATCACTTGAACCTGGGAGGCAGAGGTTGCAGTGAGCCGAGATTGTGCCATTGCATTCCAGCCTGGGTGACAAGAGCAAAACTGTGTCTCAAAAAAAAAAAAAAAAAAAAAAAAAAAGTAACCATGCTATAAATAGATGTGCTGTCATCAAGGCCTTGTAGTTCCATTTATAGAGCACAGGCAGAGTATGTGAAGCATAATTCTTAAGGGCCCTAGGATTTTCAGAATGGTAAATTAGCATTTGGTTTGACACAAAGTCACCAGCTGCATTGGCTCCCCAAAAGGGGTCAGTATGTCCTTTGAAGCTTTGAACCCAAGTACTGACTTCTTTTCTCTAGCTATGAAAGATCTAGATGGCACCTTCTTCCAATATAAGCCTGTTTCATCTACACTGAGAATGTGTTATTTAGTGTAGGCACCCTCATCGATGATCTTGCTAGATCTTCTGGATAACTTGCTGCAGCTTCTATATCAGCACTTGCTGTTTTACCTTGCATTTTTATATTATGGAGATGGCTTTCTTTAAACCTCATGAGCCAGTTCCTGCTAGCTTCAAATTTTTCTTCTGCAGCTTTTTCACCATTCTCAGCCTTCATAAAATTGGAGTTAGGGGCCTTGCTCTGGATTAGGCTTTGGCTCAAGAGAATATTGTGACTGGTTTGATCTGCCCAGATCTCTCAAACTTGCTCCATCTCAGCAATGTTTGTTTTGCTTTCTTATCATCCATGTGCTCAATGAAGTAGCACTTTTCATTTCCTTCAAGAATTTTTCCTTTCTATATGTAACTTGGCTAACTGTTTGGCACAAGAGGTCTAGCTTTTGGCCTATCTTGGCCTTTTTTTTTTTTTTTTCTTGAGATGGAGTCTCACTCTTTCACCAGGTTGGAGTGCAGTGGCACAATCTTGGCTCACTGCAACCTCCGCCTCCCAGGTTCAAGCGATTCTCCTGCCTCAGTCTCCAAAATAGCTGGGACTACAGGTGTGCGCCACCACGCCCAGCTAATTTTTGTATTTTTAGTAGAGATGGGGTTTCACCACGTAGGCCAGGATGGTCTCGATCTCTTAACCTTGTGATCCACCTGCCTCGGCCTCCCAAAGTGCTGGGATTCTATCTTGGCTTTTGACATGCCTTCCACATGAAGCTTAACCATCTCTAGCTTTTAATTTAAGATGAGAGACATGTGACTCTTTCTTTCACATGAATACTTAGAGGTCATTGTAGAGTTATTAATTGGCCTAATTTCAATATTTTTGTGTGTCAGGGAATGGGGAGGCCCAAGAAGAGGGAGAAAGATGGGAGACTGGTTGTTGAAGAAGTCAGAACACACACAACATTTTCTGGATTGAGTTAATCATCCTCTATGGATGTGGTTGGTGGTGCACCAAAACAATTACATGGTAACATCAAAGATCGCTGATCACAGATCACTAAAACAGATATAATAATAATGAAAAAGTGTGAAATATTGTGAGAATTACCAGAACGTAACACAGAGGCATGAGTGAGCACATGCTCTTGGAACAATGATGCCAGGGTTGCTGCGAATCTTCAATTTGTAAAAAACACAGTATCTGTGAATTCCAATAAAGTGAAATGTGGTAAAATGAGGTATGCCTGTATTGCTTGTTTGGAGACTTTATAAAAATGGAAGCATATCATGTGAATATACAGTTGGCCCTCCATATCTTCTGGTTCTGCATCCACTAATACAGCCAACCATGGATCAAAAATGTATTTAAAAACCCAATATGACAATAACAATACAAATTTAAAAACAATATGGTATAGCATAGCATTTACATTGTATTAGGTATTAAGTAATGTAGAGAGACTTTAAATTTTACACGAGGATGTGTGTAGGTTATATGCAAACACTACACCAGTTTATAGAAGAGACTTGAGCATCTGCAGATTTTGGTATCTGCGAGGGCCTGAAACCAATCTCCCATGGATACTGAGGGATGACTCCACATCGGTTTACCTGTCTATGCCTCTGTTGATGGACATTTGGTTTGTTTCCAGTCTGGGGCTATTATTAGCATGCTGCTATGAGCATTCTTGTACATGACTCCTGGTATGAGTGTATACACATTTCTTTAGGGTAAATATATGGCTAGAGTAGAAATATTGGGTGATAAAGCTGGGCACAATGACATATGCCTGTATTCCCAGCTCTTCAGGAAGCTTGCCTGAGCCAGGAGTTTGAGAGCAGCCTGGGCAACATAGAAGACTCATCTCAAAAGAAAAAAAAAGAAATGTTGGGTGATAGAGTACGTAAATTCTCAACTTGACTATAGAATACTTTCCAAGTGGGTTCTCCATGTACATCCTCACCAGCAGTTTAGAAGAGTTCTCCCTGTTCCACATCCAAAAAATGATTCCTCATTTTGAGATAATATCCTTCTGTATGAAAAAGACTTTTATAAAAAACAAAAAATAATGATGGTTGAGTTAACAGATTGCTCTTTTTACATGCCAAAATAAAGATCTACTAGTTCCATTTAGGAACTTCTAAGCTTTTCCTTTGAAATTCTATTGGATCATGACATCTCAAATGCTGTAAATCACTGTTGCACAGAACACGATGTAGACTGTCCCTTCTTTTTGTTTTTTGAGACGGAGTCTCACTCTTGTTGCCCAGGCTAGAGTGCAGTGGTGCCATCTCAGCTCACTGCAACCTCTGCCTCCTGGGTTCAAGCTATTCTCCTGCCTCAGCCTCCTAAGTAGCTGGGATTACAGGCGTGCACCACCACGCCTGGATAATTTTTGTATTTTTAGTAGAGACGGGATTTCATGTTGGTCAGGCTAGTCTCGGACTCCTGATCTAGTGATCCACCCACCTCGGCCTCCCAAAGTGTTGGGATTACAGGCGTGAGCCACTGCACCCGGCTCTTTCTTGTTTTTTAACATCAAAAACCACTTAATGTATATAGTAGTCAGCCACCAAGATGGTCCCCAGTGCACCTCCTTTCTTGGTATTCATGCCTTTGGGCAGACTATTCCCACATATTAGGTAAGGGCTGGTTTTGCAAACAATAGAAGTGTCAGTGGATAAGTTCCCAAAACTAGGTCATAAAAGACATTGCTGCTTCAACATTGGTCTTTTGGATCAATCACTCTGCAGGGAGTCAGCCACCATGTGAGGATGCTCAATCAGCATGAGGAGTAGGCCCATATGGAAGAGAACCAATTTACCAACACCAACTTGTGAATGAAGTGAATGAACCCCTTGAACACAGAGCCTTCAGTCTCAATCAAGTCTCCAGATGATTTCAGTCCCCCAGACCTTAAGTTTTCCAGCTAAGATCCCAGAAATCATAAAGCAGAAACAAGCCATGCCCTTCTGCCCTGTCTGAATTCCTGATTCACAGAAACCATGAGATAATATATGATTATTCTTCGTTTGAGCCACTAAGTTTGGGGATAATTTATTACACAGCAAGATATAACTGATACAACTCACATGACCATCTAGGAAGGTCAAAAATTGGCCCCAAATTTGGATTTTTGAATGACTTCACACAGCAATATAAAGATCTAGTACTTCAGTTTAGGCCTTAATTTTTTTCTGAGTCCGATTATGCCTCTAGGTTTAATCACAAGTTTAGAAGAACTAGAAGTGACACGGAGACATGTTAAACACACTGCAGGGAATATAGGAAATTCTAAAGCACAAATTACTCATTTTCTTCAACCAATAAATTGAAAAAACAAGATGAAGAGGGGAACCTGTAAATTAAAAGAGACATAAGAATAGGTTGTATTCTTCCCAGTAACAGATGCTGTCTCCTATAGGGAAAATTATACTTCCTGTCTCTCTGCTGACACCAGCTTTGGCCATGTGGTTTGCTTTGACCAGTGAAATGTGAGCAGATGTGATGGTTGGTTGCTACTTCTGAGCAGAAACTTTAAAAGACATTGTGTGTTTCAGCCATTCCTCATTTCCGTCTGTCAGGAACTGGGCATATCCCAAACACAGACTGTTTCTTTAGCCTGTAGCCAGGAGTGAAGAGGATGCAGGGCTGACTCACAATGGAAATTCACATGAGCAGGAAATAAATCCGGGTTGTTGTAAGCCACTCTGATTTTGAAGTTGTCTGCTAAACATAACAGCATAACATAATGTACTCTGACTCATATAAGTAATGTTTCAAATACAATATTTGAACCTTGTTAGGATATTGACTTATGGGACAATGGAAGAAATTTGAGTATGTACTAGATATTTTTGATGATAATTAAGAAATCGCTATTAATTTTTTAGGTGTGTGGATGGTACTGCAGTTAGGTTTAAAAGAACAAAAAGAGGCCACTCATGCCTATAATCCCAGTACTTTGGGAGGCCGAGGCAAGAGGATTGTTTGAGTCCAGGAGTTTGAGTACACCCTGGACAATATAGTGAGACCCCCATCTCTATTTAAAAAATAGAAGAACAAAAAGAATTCCTATATTTTGGATACATGTTTCAGAGGAAAGGGAGAGTAGGTGAGGGAATATTTGAAGCAAGGTTGGCCATGAGTTGACACCTGTTGGGCTGTGTGGTAGATACATGTCAGTTTATCATACTATTCTCCCTACTTTTGTGGATGTTCAGAAATTTCCATAATACAAACTTTGTGGTTTTTTTTTTTTTTTTTTTTTGAGGCAGACTCTTGCTCTGTCGCCTAGGTTGAGTGCAGTGGCGCGATCTTAGCTCACTGCAACCTCTGCCTCCCGGGTTCAAGCGATTCTCCTGCCTCAGCCTCCTGAGTAGTTGGGATTACAGGCGTCTGCCAACATGCCCGACTAATTTTTGTATTTTTAGTAGAGATGGGGGTTTGCCATGTTGACCAGGCTGGTCTTGAACTCCTAACCTCAAATGATCCACCCACTTTGGCCTCCCAAAGTGCTGGGATTACAGGCATGAGCCACCGCGTGCAGTCCATAATAAAATGTTTAAAAGAAAGAGTTTGTTGACATGATTCCCAGAACTGTCCCTTGACTCCCAAAGGGGTTCAGAAAATATGGGAGCTGGGAGGATGGAGGTGACCACTTAGCTTTATGAGTGTGAGTACACAAAAGAGATGTTTGGGTCAGCCCTCAGGAATAAGATACTGAGACTGATTATTTTCAGGGTGAAAGATGTTTCCTTGGGAGCATTACGTCAGGTCAGAGCAATATCAGGGAAGGTTTCAGAGCACTGGAGAGCTATAGGGATCTGTGGTGTCAGCCTCCACCTCAACTGAGAAATAGGAGAGGTGTGGCGTAAGTAGACGCATTCTCCGCCTATTGGCTAAAAACAAATGTAATATCTGTTCCTATCAGTTAAAGCATCGAATGTGATCTCTATCTATGTTCAGGGAATTAAATTAATATTTGGAATTCGGAAATGGTTTGGGAGCTTGCTCTATCCTCTCCATGCCTCAGCATGTAATTGCAATGCTTTCAGGAGTAATGCATTCCTTTTGAGTTAATGATAGATTGTTTTCTTTTGTTCCCCTAGTGTTCTACAAAGTACTCTAATTCACTGTTAACGAGGTTCCAGACTGCATTTCCACCATTTGTGCTGCAAAAATAGTCTCCCATAAGTGAAGTCGACAAAGCAGTGGGCTTGAGCTATCTTGCCAGTACCACATCCAAGAGAGTGTTGGACAAGAAGATCACTTGAGCGAGGGGCAGACTGGGCTGAGCAGGAGAACAGGCTGAGCTAGAAATCCCATGTCAAGGGACTGTGTGCTAGGACATGTGTCCCCAGGGAGCAACAACATGGGCAGCGACAGAGGTGGAAGAAGTTCTCTTGGAGTTACAGAGGCAGCAGCAACCCTGGTGAGAGCACCCAGTGCCCACCCCCTCCACCCCTCATCTAGAGGAGTCGAGTAAAACGACCCTGCCTCTCATTCTGTCTTCCAAACCTAGGGGGGTCCTTTCTGAGAAAGGAGGAGAAGATGGGTATGTGAGAGCAGATATAGCTCCCATCCTCGCCCTTGCTGGACTGGCGGGTACTGGGACGGGGCAGGAGAGCAGAGAGCTTGGAATTCCCTGCTTTTGACATTTTGTTTTTGTGACTGAATTTTCAAAATGAATGGGATGCCAGGTGCGGTGCCTCACGCCTGTAATCCTAGCACTTTGGGAGGCCAAGGTGGGTGGAAGACCTGAGCTCAGGGGTTTGAGACCAGCCTGGGCAACATGGTGAAACCCTGTCACTATTAAAATACAAAGAATTAGCTAGGCGTTGTGGTGCATGCCTGTAATCCCAGCTACTCGGGAGGCTGAGGCACGAGAATTGCTTGAACAGGGAGGCAGAGGTTGCAGTGAGTCAAGAAAGTGCCACTGCACACCAGTCTGGGGGATAGCGCTGTCTCAAAAAAAAAAAAAAAAAAAAAGTATGCAACACAACATATAGAAACGGGACTGGGAAGTGATGGAATTGAACGGAGACATCATTAAGACATCAAGGGAGCCTAATGCTCAGAGTAAAGCACGGATTTCACAAGAAGGAGCTGGGAGGAGTCAAATGGTTTCATGCTTACATCCCAATGAGTTGCCGCTCCTCAATGATTATAGGGTTTCTTCACTTCCCCTATCAGTACAACAAAAAACAAAAACAAAAACAAAAACTTTGGTGAAGATTCACTTCAAACTAGACAAAGCCTGTCTTTGACAATTGCCCTCTGAATCTTTCTTTCCTTCTGCCTTCTCTCCCTCATCCTGCAATAAATCCATGCCCTCCTGCAACCCTCCTTGCAATTAACAAGAGCCAAACTTATGTACCATCAAGGACACTAAAAATAAGTATCTATATTTTCTTCTAATATTTTGCCTACTGTGACCTACTTTCAGTTAAATTTCAAAAGCAAATGGGTGAGATGTGTCCTAAATAAACATGCCTATGAACTCTGCCGTAGCGTTGGCTGCATAGTTTTTGTACCATAACCAAATACTTGTTTTCTATAGAGAGCAAAAATTAAGAAGATTTCCTGTGTTGATACGTTGATATTTAAATTATAAAATTTCACTTGCTTCCTCAAAAATCTATTTATTTGAGGACCGTTTCCCACTGATAATTCTGGTCTTAAAGAGCTCTAGTTAGTGCTACCTCTGATGTGCCCAAGTCACATGTAGAATCACTTCCAATCTACCCACATATATGAAAACACATTTTTCAGCAATTATAAAATCAAGAGCTGTGAAGCTTCCTTGCAAATAGAGCATTGTATCAGCTGATGTTATTTTAATCATTCACTTTTAATGAGGCACCTATGAATATCTTTAAAAATCAGAGTCAAAGGTAGGCTGTCTCCTTAAAAAAAAAGTCACGTTGTGGTTTGAGGGTTTTACCGACATTAGACAATTATTGTAATAATTTAAATACTTCAGCTTAGCAAGATACATGTGTGTGCTTTCAAAGTGAGTTCTAATATTCATCCTAGCAGTTGCTAATTAACATTTGAAGTAGTCTAATGGAGAATAACACTCCAGGGGGTGGTTTGTTAGCATTTAAGGGCCCTAATCAGGACCCTGGACTTGGAATCTATAGCTACTACAGCTCCTTCAACTATTCCTTTCTGAATCTACACTAGCGAATTTATTATTTAGCATAAGAGATGTTAGAAATAACTTTTGAGGCTGGGCATGGTGGCTCATGCCTATAATCCCAGCACTTTGGGAGGCCGAGGCAGGAGGATCACTTGAGGCCAGGTGTTTGAGACCAGCCTGGGCAACATAGTGGAACCCCATCTCTACAAACAGTAGAAGAAGTTAGTACAGTGTGGTAGTGTGTCCCTGCAGTCCCAGACACTCAGTTTTGGGTGAGCCCAGAATGCTGCTCCAGGCTTGGGTGTTTGTTTAGTCTTGCGCCTGAACTGAAGGCAGTGTCCAGTCATTTGATCCACTGGATTCTGCTCTGCGACGTTGTGGCGTCTGGTTCAAGTGAATACTTCATGGAAGACTATGGCCAGAGAGTCTGGAGCTTACCAAGCTTATGAGGCTGATTTGCCTGACTCAGGCTTGTTTGCTGATAGGCCCAAGACTCACTTTTATGGACCTCATCACCCAGTGACCCTGTGCAGGGGCAGAAGATCCAAGCTCCCACGACTCAAAGGGGCGGAGGCCCCAGCAAGGCACTAACAACTGTGTGCCACCAAATTGATTTGAACAAGTTAACAACATTTAACTATCCACAAGTAGTTACCATGAGATGTATTTAATAATAATTTTAAAAAAGAGGGCCAAATAGGAAAAAAAAAATCTACATGTGATGATCAAAATTCAAGGAAGATTTATAGAAAAACATGTGGTTTTGTCTATATAATAACAATAGAATTATATGGGGCCTACTATGTGCCAGTAACTATTCTAAGCCATAGCTTGGTAAAGACATACTATTATCTTAGTATTATTATTATTTTAGAGACAGAGTTTTCCATGTTGCCCAGGCTGGCCTCGAACTCCAGGGCTCAAATGATCCTTCTATCTCAGCTTCTTGTACTCAGAAACCAAGGGACTACAGGTGTACACCGCCATGCCCAGCTCATCACATTATTATTCCCATCTTACTGATGAGGAAGCTGAGGCACAAAATGTGACTTATCCTAGGTTCTACAGATCAGGTAAGTGGGGAAGCAATGATTTGAATTCAGGCAGTCTGACTCTGGAATCCAGGCTTGCACCTGCTTTAGATAACATAGTTTCCTTTCTGAAGAATAACAGTTGGTATGTGACTAGAAGCCACAATAGGAACTTACAGGGTTAAAGAAAACTGGACTTGCTATAAAAGCCCAGGGGAAAACTAAGGAATTCTGAGGTTTTCCTTGACTTCAGAAAAGGCTCTTACCAACAAGAGATTTTTTTTCTGTCAAGCATCATTTCAGCAGCAGACTTCTGTGATGAATTAAAAATAAAGATCTGTCACTTGGGTGATGATGTGTATAACAGTTTTCCTAGACGCAACAAAACTGTGGAATTTTAGAAGGCTTTGAAGAGAAAGGCAGACAACTTGCTTCTCTCTTTTCCATATTTGACTTCCCCTCTTTTTATATCTCCTTATAATGTCTTATATCAGAACAACCATTTACACGTGAAGCTACTGATCTAAGTCACAGCAAAACATTCATGTTTTTCTATGTTCCTTTCAGCCTCTCAGTGAGAGCAAGAGTTGGGATAATCTGATTACTAGCACGGTTATTTGGTGGACCCTTCACCGGCAGCTGTAAACCTGATCTTGCATCTTTCCTTTGCAAGTTCCTCTCTGGCCATGGCTCTTAGAGGGGACATAAACCACCAGCCACAACCATCATTCTATGGATGTTTTTTTACCCATTTATTCATCTTAATTCCTGCAACAGAATTTTATCCACATATTGGATAAGCGAGTGTTTGGAGGTCCACTCAGGGCCCCTTCCCATTTTCCTGTCACTAAGGCAACGTGGTACTCATCAGCAGCAGCCCTGTCTCCTTAGCTAGCTCTGTGTATACTCAGGATCCTGGTGAATGACTCATTCAACCACATTACACAGAGCTACAGAAAACTGACCCTGAGCATAGCAGGCTAACAGTGGTTTTGGGGGCTGACAGATTCCAAAACTTTTTGAGGTTCTAAGACATTTAGGGTTCTTGTAAATGTTACTTAGAAAGTTGCCAAATCTTTTTTAAAAAATCCCCATTGTTTGCACATACCAGATTGTTTTTATGTAAAAGTATAATAGTTAAATAATGTATTCATCCAATTTGAATTGAGTATTAGGAATTAATCCCAATGCCAGAAATTTAAGAAGTAAAAGATATAGACCCTGCCGATCTGTTGGGCTGTTTTGGTTGCAGGTGATAGTAACTCAACTTAAAATAGCTTAAAAAAGAAAGGGAAATGTATTGACTCATGTAACTGAAAAGTCTAGATGTAAATTTCAGGCATGACTGGATCAAGAGGACTCAAATGATCTCATTAGGACTCCTTTTTCTCTTTTCATCTCTGCTCATCTTTGCCTCTGTTTGTGTGCTGGCCTCATTTTCTCTTACCAAACATAGCTTCCTCCAATATAAACCGAATGAATGGCTATAAGAAGCTCCAGCTTAGATCATTTTTGGAGCTCAAAGAAGTACAGGAAGAGAGATCATCTCTCAATAAGAATCCACTTATCAAAAATCAAGAAAGATATTGATTGGCTCTACTTGATAACATGCCCATCTGACTGACCAATCTGGTTAGGGAAATGAAGTCCTCAGATTGGCCACACTTTGATTATCTGCTTCCTCTTCAGATGAGGAGGGTTTACTAGCAGTTGTACAACATGAAATATGTTTTCCACACAGGGAAAGGGGCAAACGATGGACAAAAAGAACAGATATTCACTGTGATAGTCAGCCTCCAAGATGGCCCCAAATGATCTCCACCTTTTCATACAGTCATGTGTCACTTAACAACAGGGATACATTCTGAGAAATGTGTCCATAGATGATTTTGTCATTGTGTGAACATCATAGAGTATGCTTACACAAAGCTAGATGGTATAGCTTACTACACACCAAGGCTTTATGGTGTAACCTATTGCTCCTAGACTACAAATCTGTACAGCATGTTACTGTATTGTAGGCAATTGTAACACAATGGTGAATGTTTATGTATCTAAACATATCAAAACATAGAAAAGGTACAGTACAACCATGGTATTATGATCTTATGGGACTACCATCTTATTTGTGGCCCGTTGCTAACAGAAATATTGTTATGCGGTACATGACCATATTTACATTCTTGCATAATCTTCTGCTATATGGAATCATGGCTGGTCTGCATGACCAATAGAAAATGCAGAAGTGGTGGTGTGTGACCTTCATGGCTAGGTTATAAAACATAGTGATGCTTTCATTGTGTTCTCTCTTATATTACTGGCTCTGAAGGAAGTCAGCCACCATGTTGTGAGGACACCAAAGCAGCCCTGTGAAGAGATCCATGTGAAGAATGTATTAGTTCATCTGCCTTGCTACAAAGGAGTACCCAAGACTGGGTAATTTATGAAGAAAAGAGGTTTATTTTGGCTCATAGTTCTGCAGACTGTACAGGAAGTGTGATGCTGGCGTTTGCTTCTGGAGAGGGCCTCAGGAAACTTACAATCATGGCAAAAGGCATAGGAGCCAGTGTGTCACATGGCGAGAGAGGGAACAAGAGAGAAGGAGGTGCTAGGCTCCTTTTTAAACAAGCAGATCTCACATGAGCTCATTACTGTGGGGAGGGCACCAAGTCATTCATGAAGGATCCACACCTAGGAGCCTCCCGCCAGGCTCCACCTCCAGCATTGAGAATCACATTTCAACACGAGATTTAGAGGCCACAACCATCCACACTGTATCAAAAAGGAACTGAGAACTTCCGCTAACCTCTTGTACAAAGTTGCTAGAAATTTGAGAGAGCCATCTTGAAAGTGGATTTTCTAGCCCTAGGCAAACCTTCAGATGACTGCACCCCTGGCCTATGTGTTGGCTGCAACTTCATGAGAGACTTATGCCCTAAAACACCCAACTAAGCTGCTTCTAAGTTATTGAACCACAGCCGCTGTGAGTTAATAAATGTTTATTTTTGTTTCAGCCAGTAGGTTTTGGGGGGTAATTTGTTACTCAGGAATAGATAATGAATATAACCACTACATTTGCTTTCAAGTAGCTCATTGCCCAGTGTGCAGACGTAGACATTTAAATAACTAATTCTAATTTGTGGGTGGGGTAGGAAGATAGGGGGAGGGGGTAGAAGAGAGCCTCTGTGAAGGTTTTATAGAGGACATCACCTCTGAGCTGGACTTTAAGGATGAGCAGGAGGAGGAAGGGAAATGCAGACCAAAGGAAAGTCATATGCTGAAGCTTGACAGTGAATCACATTCAGGGAAATGCAAATGGAAGAGTGTGGTTGTAGTTAAGGCACCAGTTCATCAGAATCACACAGAGGGCTTAAAAAGTACAGATACTCAGACCCTACCCCTCAGAAATCTGATGATTAGGAAATACTGGTTAGGATTTCCTAGTTTTTTGGGGATTTTTTTGGCTGATTAGCTGGTTGCTGGAAAGGGTGTGTCCGCAGCAGGTTTCTCAGTAGGGTCTCTGGACCACATGCTACAGAAAGCAGGAAACGCAGGCTCTCTGGAAATCCAGGGGCCCATGACTCACCTGTTCATACGCATTTACACTCTGTAAGCCCCCGGAGACTTGGACACCATCAAATTTTGTGGGTGCAGTAAAATCAATGTTTACAGAGAAATTTATAGCATTGAATGCATATATTAGAAAGGGAGAAAGATCTAAAATCAATAATCTAAGCTTCCACCTTAGGAATCTAGTAAAAGAAGAGCAAATTAAATCTTAAGTAAGCAGAAAAAATAAATAATAAAAACTAGGGCAAAAACCAATGAATTAAAAATAAGAAGTCAATAGTGAAAATCAACAGAAGAAAAAGCAATGGATAAGCTTCTACCCAAGCTAACTAAGAAAAAACAGAGAAGAAAGAGAGAAGACATAAATTACTAATATCAAAAAATGAAAGGGGGACATCACTACAGATCCCATCGACATTAAAAGGATAATTAAAAAAAATTATGAACAACTGTATCCCCACAAAATTGATAATCTAGATAAAACAGACCAATTCCCTTAAAGATACAATCTGCCAAAATGCACACAAGAGGAAATAGGCCGTCTGAATAGGTCTATGTCTATTAAAGAAATTGAATCAATAATTAACAACCTTTCAAAACAAAAAGCATCAGGACTTGATGTGTTCACTGGTGGATTCTACCAAACATTTAAGGAAGAAATTGTACCAGTTATTCACAATCTGTTCCAGAAAATAGATGCAGAGGGAATAGTTTCTAACTCATTCTATGAGGCAGCAAAACCAGACAAATATGTTACAATAAAAGAAACTACAGACCAGTACTTCTCATCAACATACATGCAAAAATCCTCAACAAAATATTAGCAAGTCAAATTCAACAATGTATAAAAGGAATTATATACTATGACCAAGTCGGATTTATCCCAGGTGTGTAGTTTGTTCAACGTTTGAAAATAATATTGCCCATTACATCAATGGCTAAAGAAGAAAAGTATCACATGATCATATCAATAGATGTGGAGAAGCATTTGGCAAAAACCCAACACTAATTTATAATAAAAACTCTCAGCATATTAAGAATAGAGAGGAACTTTCTCAACTTAATAAATAACATCTACAAAAAACCTGAAACTAATATATTTAATGGTGAGAAACTTGACGCGTTCCCACTAAGATCAGGAACAAGACAAGGATGTCCCTTCTATCCACTGCTTTTTAATGGAAGTTCTAGCTAATTCAGTGAGACAAGAAAAGGCAGTAAAAGAAATATAGATTAGAAAAAATAAATAAAACTGTCTTTGTTTGCAGATGACATAATTGTCTGTGTAGAAAATCCAAAAGAATTGACAACAATAGCAACAAAATCTCCTGGAACTAGTAAGCAATTATAGCAAGGTTACAGGATACAAGGTTAATATGCAAAAGCTAACCACTTTCCTGTATATCAAATTTATACTGTGGAACTAAAATATATTATCATTTACATTAGCACCCCCCAAAATGAAACACTTAGGTATATATCTAATAAAATATGTGCAAGATCTATATAAGAAAAACTATAAAATTATACTGAAAGATATCAAAGAATAAGTAAATAGAAAAACTAAATAAATGGAGAGATATTCCATGATCATCTTAGTCTTAACTTAGTAAGATTATTCACGGTCATGAAATTAAGAATTAAGATGGATTAAATATTTTCAGGATGTCAGTTCTTCTCAACTTTATAGATTCAATACAATTCCAATAAAAATCATAGCAAGTTATTTTGTGGATATTGACAAATTAATTCTAAAGTTTACATAGAGAGGCAAAAAAACAAAACAAAAAACTAAACCAGAATAGCAAATGTAATATTAAAAGAGAAGAACAGGCTGGGTACAGTGGTTCATACCTGTAATCCCAACACTTTGGGAGATCGAGTGGGGGTGGATCACCTGAGGTCAGGAGTTCAAAACCAGCCTGGTCAACAGAGTGAAACCTTGTCTCTACTAAAAGTACAAAAATTAGCCAGGCGTGGTGGCACATGCCTGTAATTCCAGCTACTTAGGAGGCTGAGGCAGGAGAATTCCTTGAACCTGGGAGGTGGAAGTTGCAGTGAGGCGAATTAACGCCACTGCACTATAGCCTGTGCAACAATAGTGAAACTCCATCTCAAAAAAAAAAAAAAAGAAGAGGAAGAAGACGAGAACTGACATTCCCTAACTTCAAGACTTACTACAAAGCTACAGTAATTAAGATAGTGCAGGACTGATGAAAGAATAGACAAAGAGATCAATGGAATGGAATAGAAAGCCCAGAAATAGATCCACATAAAAATAGTCAGCTGATCTTTGACAAAAGAGCAAAGACAACACAATGGAGCAATGATAATCTTTTCAACAAACAGTACTGGAATGACAGGACATCCACAAGCCAAAAAAAAAAAAAAAAAAAGAATCTAGACACACACCTTAAACCTTCAGAAAAATTAACTCAAAATGGATGGATCATAAATGTAGACATAAAGTACAAAACTACAAAACTCCTAGAAGATAACTTAGGAAGAAAACTAGATGACCTTGAATATAGTGGTGACTTTTTAGGTAAAACACCAAAGGCACAATTCGCAAAAGAAATAATTTTTAAGCTGGACTTCATTAAAATGAAAAACTTTTTTTTTTTTTTTTCTGTTTTGTTTTTTTCTCTGCAAAAGACAATGTCAAGGGAAAAGAAAAGACAAACCACAGATTTGGAGAAAATATTTGCAATGGACATATCTGATAAGGGACTATTATCCCCAATATACAAAGAATTCTTAAAACTAAACCAGAAGAAAATTAATAACTTGATTTAAAAATGGACAAAAGATCTGTTATGGTTAGAGTACAGTTTGTCCCCACCAAAACTCACGTTGAGGCTTAGACCTCAATGGGATGGTATTGGGAGATGGTGAATTTTAGAGGTAATTATGTCATTAAGATAGATTAATGTCTTTCTCGAGAGACTATGTTAGTTCTCCCAGGAATGGATTAGTTCCTTGCAGAGCTGGTCATCATAGGGAGGTTGCCTCTTGTATTTTGCCCTTTGTCACACGAGCCTAGTTCCCCTTTCATTTCTCTGCCATGTTTTGATGCAGCATGAGGCTTCACCAGAAGCCACCAGATGTGACCACCCAATTTTGAACTTCCCAGCCTGCAGACCAGTGAGTTAAATCTCTTTTCTTTATAACTTACCCAGTCTCAAGTATTGTTATAGCAACACAAAACAAAATAGACAAGATCTGAACAGACACATCACCAAAGAACATATACAGATGGTAAGCAAGCATGTGAAAAGATGTTCAATGTATGTCATTAGAAAATTGCAAATTAAAACAACAGTGAGATACCACTATACACCTATCAGAATAGCCAAAATTCAGAACACTGACAATGCCAGATGCTGATGCTGATGTGGAATAACAAGAATTCTCATTCATTGCTGGTGGGATTTCAAAATGGTACAGCCACTTTTGAAGACAGTTTGGCAGTTTTTTAAACAATTAAAATATTTGATACTTGTCTATATAAATTGAAAACTTATATCTACAGAAAAATCCAGGCCAGGTATGGTGGCTCACATCTGTAATTCCAACACTTTTGGAGGCTGAGGTGGGGGTGAGAGGTGACAACGTGCTAGCAGCCCTCACTCGCTCTCGGCACCTCCTCAACCTCGGGTCCACTCTGGCCGCACTTGAGGAGCTCTTCAGCCCGCCACTGCACTGTGGGAGCCCCTCTCTGGGCTGGCTGAGGCTGGAGCTGGCTCCCTCTGCTTGGGGGGAGGTGTGGAGGGAGAGGCACGGGTGGGAACTGGGGCTGCATGTGGTGCTTGCCAGCCAGCACGAGTTCCAGGTAGGCACGGGCTACCCCGGTGCTGCCTGCCCCGGGCAGTGAGGGGCCTAGCACCTGGGCCAACAGCTGCGGAGGGTGCGCCGGGTCCCCCAGCACTGCTGGCCCATTTGTGCCACACTCAAATTCTCGCAAGGCCTCAGCCACCTCCCTGCAGGGCAGGGCTCAGGACCTGCAGCCCGCCATGCCCGAGCCCCACGGCTAGTGGGCTCCAGCAGGCCCGGAGCCCCCCTGAAGGGCGCTGCCCCCTGCTCCACGGTCCCATCCACCGCCCAAGGGCTGAGGAGTGCAGGCATGCAGCATGGGATTGGCAGGCAGCTCCACCCGCAACCCCGGCAGGGGATCCACTAGGTGAAGCCAGCTGGGCTCCTGAGTTGGGTGGGGACTTGGAGAACTTTTATGTCTAGCCAAAGGTTTGTAAAAGCACCAATCAGCACCCTGTGTCTAGTTCAAGGTTTGTAAAGGTACCAATCAGTACTCTGTGTCTAGCTAATCTAGTGGGGACTTGGAGAACTTTTCTGTCTAGCACTCTGTGTCTAGCTAAAGGATTGCAAACGCACCAATCAGCACTCTGTGTCAGCTAAAGGTCTGTAAATGCACCAATCAGTACTCTGTGTCTAGCTAAAGGTTTGTAAATGCACCAATCAGCACTCTGTGTCTAGCTAAAGGTTTGTAAACAAACCAATCACCACCCTGTCAAAACGTACCAATCAGCTCTCTGTAAAATGGACCAATCAGCAGGATGTGGGTGGGGTCAGATAAGGGAATAAAAGCAGGTTGCTCGAGCCAGCAGTGGCAACCAGGTGGTGTGTGCTTCAGTTAAGTGGAAGCTTTGTTCTTTCGCTCTTTGCAGTAAATCTTGCTGCTGCTTAAATCTGCGTTTATTAGCTGTAACACTCACCACGAAGGTCTGCAGCTTCACTCCTGAAGCCAGCAAGACCACGAACCTACCAGAAGGAAGAAGCTCCAGACCCATCTGAACATCTGAAGGAACAAATTCCAGACAAACCATCTTTAAGAACTGTAAGGCTCACTGCGAGGGTCCGCAGCTTCATTCTTGAAGAACCCACCAATTCCAGACACGGGGGATGACTTGAGCTCAGGAAATTCAAGACCAGCTTGGGGACCAATGTAAGAGACTTTCTCTACAAAAAATAAAAAATTTAGATGGGCATGGTGGCATGCGCCTGTAGTTCCCAGCTACTCAGGAGGCAGAGGTGGGAAGGTCACTTGAGCTTGGGGAGTTTGAGGCTGCAATGTGCTAATGTAGGTTCATGAATTGTAACAAATGCACCACTCTTGTGGGGGATGTTCATAGTTGGGGAGGTTGTGCTTGTGTCGGAACAAGGGTTATATGAAAACTCTGTTCTTCCTGCTTAACTTTCGCTGTGAAACTAAAACGCCTTTAAAAAAATAAAGCTTATTAATTACAAAAAAAAAAAAGTGGAAGTTCCAGTTTAACATCCATATCCTTAAGCCTACATTTGAGAAGGTAATTTCTTGCCTTTACTAATTACAAGTTGAAACGAAGGAAGAGATCACCCTCTTCTCTTTTGGGGTGCACCTACAATGTAGGGACTGTCTGAGGAATAGTAGTAATTTCATTTCTATTGATAAGCTCTCTGGGGAGCAGTGAGGTGACAAGTGGAGAATGGCGTATGGAAGGCTTCTGATGCAAATAACCTTTCATGTTCCTGGGCTACCATGTAGCTACAGGGAGCTCTGCACTTGGCAGAGCAGGATCACAAAAGAAATATGAAGGAGGGAGGAAGGGGCATAATAGTGGAGTCTAACTGTAACCAAACTTTATAAAAATTAAACTCCAGAAAAGAGAGAGATTATCAGACAATTACTTGCTTTATAGAAATAGTTCAATATTTTGTAAAAACATTTAAAATATTTTTAATAGGTAATACACCCGAATATATGGAATAATAAAAGCCAATAGCACACACTATGTTCATTGTTCTGCTTTCCATGTAATTGGCTCATTTAATCCTCATTATAATCCTCATTTTACCACTGAGACAATTTAGGGTCACAAACACACACAACCACTAAAGGGCAGCAGAGCTGTTTCCAAAGTCATGCTCTTAACTTGACCACCCCCTCAATAAGAAACAAAAGAATGTTCTCCTCCCCTGAAGACACCATTTCGTGAGGATTCTTCCAGAAGATAGATAATTCAAGGAAACTTCTTTTGCAGGTTCATTCAAGTGGGTTTTTCAATAAGCAGTTTGGAGAATGGATTCAAATGCTCCTTTCCATTCACATGGCTACTTCTGAGTTGCAAACTCCGAAGTCCCCCAGTCGCCTGCAGAGAGGCACTGCCTGTTATATTGCCACCTGTAAGTCCACAGACCCACAAACAAGGGGCTTCTGATTTAGTAGGTTCTCCCTGCTGGTCCACAGAGCAGTTAATCTTCTGCCCCCGGGCAGAGTTTGACAGCTCCCAAAGGTCCCATGAAGTACTCTTTTCAAAGTGAAATTCTCAATCACATAAATTTGAAACAGACTTGGTCTGGATCCAGATACAGACTCCCCACTCCCCCATAGCCCCAGGCAGGAGTTGGCTACACTTCACTTCCTGGGTTTTTTGAGTCCTCTGGTGCAGACTGGTGTTTCCCTTCAATAAAACAGTGATTTAAAAACCTTCATTCTTCCTGTTTTGAGACGGTGCCAGGGCATAACATTCTGTCTTCACCAAGGAGTACACAAAAATCAGCTGGGGGTCTGTGGTAGATAATCAGATAAACACTCTATTAGACCTATCCATCTACTTTTGGAAGACTCTTTTGTCTTTATCCAATTAGAACTATTTTTCATTCCTCCTATTTTTCCTCGCTGGAAGTTTTATTTTGATTGTTCCTAAGTATTCATTTTCCCTTAGACATTCAGGTTATTCCTTATTTTAGATTAGTGCCCACAGGCTCTCCTCACCTCTACTAGGGTGCCTTAATGGTTTGATGATGATGATAATGACAAGGAAAGAGTTTCCTTCTCTTTCTGTAAACGCTAACTAAAAAGAAAAATATGCGAAGGATGTTTTCTACTTGGGGGGCAGTGGTGATAGCAGTAGGAGGCAGGCAAATCCTAGGCAGACAGGGATGAGTCCCTGGTGAAACCTCACCTTCAAATCAAAGACAGTTTAAAGCCTGAAAACCAAGCTACAAATCTTGGATAAATCCATGTACTGGATTGAGAACCTCTCTTTCTGTTTGGTGTACTTTCCTCTGATTGATCCCCACCCTTCACCTATTTTTCATATACCTACCCTTCCCTAATTGGTTTTGTACACTGTCATGCCCATCTCTGAGTGGTACCTTTTTTAAGGCTTTTTTGCATACTCACCAATCAGCATACACTACCCCATTTTGAGCCCATAAAAGCCCCGGACTTAGCCACATTTTGGGACTACATGACTTTGGGTAAGGGGCTGCCCCTTTTCGGTCCCCTCTCCACAGAGAACTGTTCTATGCTCAGTAAAACTCTCCACCCCACTCACTCTTCAGTTGTTAGTATAACCTTATTCTTCTTGGGTGTAGAACAAGAACTTGGGACCTGCCAAACGCAGGTCCCAAGTAACACTGTAACACTGTAGCCCTCTGCACTCTGCCAGTGCCAAGTGGCTGCTCTATGTGATGGGTAGCAGTGATGGAGCCAGGCCAGCCAGAGGGCATGGGCCAGAGCAGGGCAGAGGGACTGAAAGAGCCATTAATGTGCCCCCATCCACCCCAAGCTACAGATGGTGGGAATGACACCCCTTGGGGCTCTGTGTTTTTTGTCATCTCCAAGTTTTCAAGTACCACCACATCCCTCTTGTCTGGTCACTGGAATCCACTGAGGGAGTCACTTGTGACACACCTGGTTCAGATGCAAACCCCGTGCAGAGCCTGTGGGCTGCTTGAAGCAGCCCACCCACCACAGCAGCAGCCCACCCCCTGCAGCAGCTGACACACCTGACTATGCACTGTGGCCAGACCCTGTGCTCGCTTGCTCATGAGCCCCTTCTCGCTGCAGGCCGAGTATGCAGTTGCGGTGGTCATGGGATCCTGGCCAGGGCACAAGCCAAGCACAGCCTGCCAGGCCGAGTACGCCGGGTACCTCCAGCAGCGAGTCTGGAGCTGAGTGAGGCCCTGGGCAAGGGTGTCACCAGCTGTGGAGGTCTCCCACTGGCAAACCGGTACCAAAAAATCCTGCATCATTTCTACAGGGAACATTTATGAGGGAAGAAGGCGTATAGTAAATTTCTAACAGCCCTACAGTTTTTAGTAACAATTTCATTAGAAGTCCATTGCTGGTGTTCTCACTTATAAGTTGGAGCTAAGCATTGGGTACACATTGGGTTTCCATAAAGATGGGAACAATAGACACGGAGGAGTACAAGAGGGCAAACAGAGGGAGTGGGGTAAGGACTGGAAAACTTCCTATTGGGTACTATGCTTACTACCTCAGTGATAGGACCATTGGTACCCCAAACCTCAGTGCTACGCAATATACCCATGTAACAGACCTGCACATATATACCCCACGAATCAAAATAAAAATTGAAATTATATATACGTATTAGTTGTAAATATTTATAATGTATAATATATAAAACATATAATCATGTATGTACAATAAGTCCATTGCTGGGCATCTCATCCTTCTGTGCTCATTTTATCACTGACTGTATTGATATGGAAATCCTTAATGCTGTTTTGGTCATTTTTCCTGGCACATAGTAGGTCTGTACTTCATTGTTCCTTTAGAAGTGAGACCATGCGATTTGCTTTGGCCAGTGGAATATGAAAAGTGATATGTGTCATGTGTAGGTGAAAATTTCAAATCCTGTGATTCCTCAGGTCTGCCTCCCAGTGTTGCAGTGGTTGTAGGAGTAAATGTTGAGATAGAGTCTCCGTGGCCTGCATCCTAGAGTGACAGTGACTACAAGAGCTCCCTTCCAATCTGCAATGGACAGTGAAAAATTACTTTTGTCGTGTTAAGCTGCTGAGGTTTGGGAGATATTTGTTACTATCTAGCCCTTCCTGATTGATAAAATTCCAGAAAAATCACAAATAAATATTGAAGAGCATCACTGGATGTTTGTCTCAGCCCGTGAGTACAAAAATTAAAGTCTGCCTTTACATCTGATTGAGCAATCTCAGATGAAATAGCAATTCAATTTATTCACTTAGCAAGTATCTACTGAGGAGCTTCTGTGTACAAAGCACTACATGAAGGGTGAAAAAAAAAACAACTATATTTGGCTGGGTGCAGTGGGGCTCACGCCTGTAATCTCAGCACTTTGGGAGGCCAAGGTGGGCGGATCACCTGAAGTCAAGAGTTTGAGATGAGTCTGGCCAACATGGTGAAATCCCGTCTCTACTAAAAATACAAAAATTAGCTGGGTATGGTGGCGGGTACCTGTAATCCCAGCTACTTGGGAGCCTGAGGCAGGAGAATTGCTTGAATCTGGGAGGCAGAGGTTGCAATAAGCTGAGATCACACCACTGCACTCCAGCCTGGGCGACAGAGCAAGACTCCATTTTGAAAACACAACAAAAAAATAACAAAACAGACCCAAAACTGTATTTAAATGGTAATACTATTTTACTATTTTTTAAATAAAACACCAAAATTCCAGATAGTTCAAAACAGCCAAAATGACTAGGTATCTAAGACGCTGTACAGTGTGCTTTATTCCCAATTTTACGTTGTGTCCGACAATTTTTCAACCATAAAATTGTAAAAGGGGGCTGAGCACGGTGGCTCATGCCTGCGATCCATCACTTTGGGAGGCTGAGGTGGGCAGATCACCTGAGGTCAGGAGTTCAAGACCAGCCTGACCAGTATGGTGAACTGCTTGAACCTGGGAGGCAGAGGTTGCAGTGAGTCGAGACCATGCCACTGGAGTGCACCACTGCACTCCAGCCCGAGTGACAGAGCAAGAATCTGTCTCAAAAAAAAAAAAATAAAATTGTTAAAGGATAGTTTTCAAAAAGAGATAAAATCATGATTTTCATGCAACTATAAAATAAACACCCATCAAAGATTTTACTCAATTCATTATTTAATGAATAAACTGTAGACATATTACAACTGATTCAAAGGAAAAGTCAAAAGAACCACAATTTTATATGGAGTAAGGGAACATTAAAATGAATTTACAAAGGGAAACAAAACTGGCTTTTTTGACTGGAGTGGGGAGTTTGTGGACTTCAGGAGGAGCAAAATGAAACCACCACACCACAATTCCACTGCAGATTGTATTTGCATTACAATAGATAAGAATTATTTTGGATTGCTATCAATTACCTACAAATTATAGTCATAAAATAACTGGAAGTCAACAAAAGGCAACAATCAGATAAAGAGTGTGTTCTAGACAACACAGTTTTTCACTGGAGATACCTAGTAATCTCTTTGCTTATTCTAAATTTATTTACAGAGTGAATCCTCTAAATAAAAAATAGAAACAAATAAATAAGACTATTTGCTCAGTGCTTTCTTAGCGCTGGGCAATGTGCTAAGGCCTTTACATACATTATCATTAGATGGATGGCATTATTCCTATTTTATAGATAAGAAAACAGATTGACTTGCCTATTATTCCAATATTTAAATACAAGTCTGACTGATTCCGAAGCTTTTAATGTCTTAAAAATAAGATAATGACAAATTTTCTAAAAATTTAACATACAGTACATTTGACATTTTTATTCCATGAACTTTAATGCATGTGTACATTTTTGTAACCACAATCACAATCTGGATACAGAACTATTCCATCACCCAACAACTCTCCTTGTGTGGCTCCTTTGTCGTGTTATGGAGCCAAGCCCATTTTGCCTGCCACACAGTATGCCAATCACTGAGACAATGAGCTTTGCAGCAAAGAAGGGATTTAGTCACATGGCAGCTAAGTGAGAAGATGAGAGAACAGGTCTCAAATTCATCTCCCCAAAGATGGAGTTTAGATATATTTATGGGGTAGGGGAGCAGGGTGGTCTGAGGTACAAGGAAAGTGATTGGGGATAACGAAAAGTGAAGTAATTCGTGTTCTGTGCAAGCATAGCTAAGCTTTATGGCTCTTTGTGGGACACATGTTCCAAAAATGGTAGCGTTAGCATGATCAGAGGGTGAAGCTCACGGCCTCTGACATCAAAAGGTCACCCATTGGACATTCGGACATTCACTCAGGCCCAATTAAAGGGTCAGTGTGGTCTTACCCAGTTTGGACTGGATGAGAGCTGACTTTAAGTTCCTGAAGAACAACTTAGGCAGTTGTTTTACCATTGTGACCTATATGTCAGAGATGTTATCTATAGGATGGCTGAAGGGAGTTTCTTTTGAAAAAAAAAAAAAAAACAGCCAAAAGCAAGCAAAGTGGGTTAAAGTTTAACAAGCCTTGATAGGTTTCCCTCAGCTTCAGCAGTCATACCTTCTCCCATCCCTGGCAAATGTTGCTGTATTTTGGTGTTTTCAAAAATCTCAAATACATGAAATCACACAGCACATAAATTTTAACAAAAACATATTACCTAGAAATAATTATAGATTCACAGAAAGTTGCAAAAATAGTACAGAGAGATGCTGGTACTCTTCACCATTACCCCCAGTGATGACATGTGACATAACTATAATACAGTAACAAAACCAGGAAATTGACATGAGTACAATTCAAATACCTCATTCAGATTTCATCAGTTTTATATGCACTCATTTGTGGATGTGTGTGTGGTTCTATACAATTTTTATTTTACTTTTTTGAGACAGGGTCTCACGCTGTTGCCTGGGCTGGAGTGCAGTGGCAGGATTATGGCTCACCGAAGCTTCAACCCCTGGGGCTTAAGTGATCCTCCCACCTCAGCCTCCTGAGTACCTGGGAACACAAGCATATGCCAGCATACCCAGCTAATATTTATTTATTTATTGAGAGACAGCGTCTCCCTATGTTGCCCAGGCTGGTCTCGAAGTGCTGGGCTCAAGTGATCCTCCTGTCTCTACCTCCTAAAGTGCTGGGATTACAGGCATGAGCCACCACACCTAGTCAGTTCTATACAATTTATGACATGTGTGAATTCATGTAATCATCACCACAATTAAGATACAGACTGTTCTATCACTGCAAAAATCCTTGTGCTACCCTTTTATAGTCACATCTCGTGAAGCTAAATTTTTTGGAAGCCTTTCTTCATGTGTTTTACCACCCCCTAAAAAAAAAAGCTACTTTAATGTAATTAAACAGAATCAAACCATTACTTTTTTGGTACTGTAATATTTATTTTTTTTACTGAGATGATTATATGTAGAAAGTTCTATAAAAGAAAAATTATACTTTTGGCTACATTATTATTTAATTTCATGATTATTACTGAAGATAATTTTGTCATACATAAAGGGGTGTGTTAAAAAATGATCTATTCCAGGTGTCAGATGAGCTATGTAGACCACTATTTGGAAACCAGATGCTTGGACTTCACCAGACATCAAAGAGTGAACAGTAGCCCACCACTTAAAACAAATTCAAACTCTCTTACAGCTGTTGAGCCAAATGGCAGAACTTTAATCATTTTTCCTCTTCAGTGCTTTTTAAAAATACACATTTTATAGTGAACGTATGGCATGCTAAACCTCTAAAAACGTAATGTTTTGGTAATAAATAGATGAACTGTGGAAATGGGATAAATGACATTTATTTGTAAATTAAGAAAGCTTTTTTAGGGAAAAGTACTTTCCAAACCTATACAATCCCAGTGCTTCCTCTGGGCTCTTCTTTTGCCAACCAATCAGATTTATCATTTTAATCTAAGAACAGCTGTAGATATGTTGTCTCCAATTTTTGTCTATTTGCTTATAAATTAAAATAAACTTTATTCTTAAAGCAGATTGCTGTTTTGGAATTACCAGAATATTGTTTAATCATATTGATTTGTGGAGAACTCTGACTTCTTATCAACCCCATCCACATTCTTCTTTGTACATTGTTTCTGTCTTAGGTTAACGTTTATTGTAAGCATGAGGATAGTAGTTTCCAGTCTTTGCTCAAGTTATTCCTCTTGCATTCTCTGGTCAGCTTAGCCTCCACTCATGATGGAATTTTTCTCCCAAGGCCTGGATAAAGATATTCCATTCAGCTCCCATGGCACATCTTACAGATTCCCATACTGGGAATGATGAAGAAAGTAAACACTAATGGGCAGAGGCAAGTAGGGGACATTTTTCCCTCTAAAGTTTACCTTTTTATTGTCTCTTTTAATGTACAGCCTCTTGTTAAATATATATATAATTGGAATTATAAGCCAAGTTGTCTACAGCTATTCCTAAATAGTTGAACAATTTTCAGAGCAGATATAACCAATTTACTACCATAATTGGATAAATGTGTTGTCTGTGGTTCTTGGTGATGGCTTTGGCCTGAGGTCCACATGCATTGCTATTAATGAGCAAAGAAGGACACTGACGTACCCCTTCGGATTGGCTGTCTACCCTTGCCCACCTAGGGTTGCCAGATTTAGCAAATAAAAATATGAGATCAAGAGTGAGGTCACCCACCACCTCCCGCTCCTTTCCTTGCTGAATGAGGACCATGCAGGTGCCCTCTTACACAGTTAGCGTTACTCTCTGTGCCCAGTAACTGCTTTGTTCTGTTGACTCTCAGGTCTTGGGGTGATAATGTCTCTCCCTCCTGCTCTTCCCAAGGTGCTTCACCGTTCTTTTCTGGTTTGCTTTAACCTTGTCACACCACTGAAAATGGTCCCACTGTTACTTTCTCCTCAGTACCTCATTTGAAAGTTTCACCTGTCAGGAGTCTGACACAAAGTGGTTCTGACTGGTGAAGAGCACAACACATTTTGTAAAAATATGAATTGCAGATTAAACCATAGAGCCATTGACTTACATAAATCTATGGTGATGGGTTTCCATCATTCCAAGTGTGCTTTAGCTTAATTTATGACACATCTTCAACAGGAGGTGAATCCTAATAGCTCTGGTTTTGGAGGCCTTGGAAATGGTTCTCCCCATTCACTATTAGACACACTCTACAATGAAGATGTCCATGCATATAACATGGTCCTGCTTTTACTTTCTTCTTTGCACGTATACAATTGTTTGATATTTCTAAAATTCAAGTCAGTTTATTGACCTTTCAAAAAGATATATGTGTGTATATGAAAGTGTATGTATGTATAGGTGTGCATATGTGTGTAAAATTTTTAAAAAAGAAAGATTAAATAATTAAATCAGTCATGATAAATTCATACTACTGAATACTATAGAGGTATTAAAAAGAATGAGAACACATGCACACAGAGAGGGAAATGGCACACACTGGGGCCTGTCAGTGGGACAAGAGGAGGGAGAGCATTAGGATTAGTAGCAAATGCATGCTGGGCTTAATACTTAGGTGATGGGTTGATAGGTACAGCAAACCACCATGGCACATGTTTACCTATGTAACAAATCTGCACATCCTGCACATGTACCCTGGAACTTAAAATAAAATAAAATTGGCTGGGCACTGTGGCTCATGCCTGTAATCCCAGCACTTTGGGAGGCCGAGGCAGGAGGATCACCTGAGGTCAGGAGTTCGAGACCAGCCTGGCCAACATAGTGAAACCCTGTCTCTACTAAAAATACAGAAAGTAGCTGGGCATGGTGGTGCTTGCCTGTAATCCCAGCTACCTGGGAGGCTGAGGCAGGAGAATAACTTGAACTCGGGAAGCAGAGGTTGCAGTGAGCCAAGATTATACCATTGTATTCCAGCCTGGGCAATAGAATGAGACTCCATCTAAAAAATAAATAAATACAATAAAATAAAAAAGAATGAGATGGCCCTATATGTGTCAATATGGAAATCACTCCAAGACAATGTGTCACTTAACCAAGGCCAGAAGGAAAAAACATAGAATCAAATAATTTGTGTATGTATCATCATCAAGAGTGAACCGGGGAGAGTTCCAGATCACTGACAGTGATTCTCCTTGGGGGAATGGAGTGAAAGGGTGTGAAACATGCTCTCACATTTTGCTCTCTATGCTTACGTATTGTAAGGGATTCTTACATATCTTTACAACACGTTTTGTGTTCATCTATGCTTTCTCCTAAAACCTCACCAAAATGACAGTGAAGAGACAACAAAGGACAAGCAGAACTGAGAGGCGACAACTGTGGCTTAGAGACACCAACAGAATTTAGGAAAGTTAAGGGCAGAGGATAAGTGATAACTGGATTCACAAAATAACAAAAACTGAAGCCTATAGTTCTGCAAAGGTGGTTGCCAATGGGAATCAAATTGACTCATGGCCTAGAACACTCGAGAAACTCAGAAGTTAGAGACACCATGTGCCTTCAAAGGAAGGATAAGGAGGGGGATAAAAACAGGAAAATTAATTGAGAGCTTTTGTTAGAAGGAATTCCATTCCTTGAACTTCTACCCCACTCCCAAAAGTCCAGTAATTACACTCTCCCAATACCATCAGGAAATGGGAGGTTTGATCCCTGAAAACACTATGCTAGAGACCCTGAATTCAGGGATGGCAGAAACAACTGAAGGCACGTGGTGATCAAGTGAGACCTTGAGGCGCTGGACAGGAAACAGTTGGACTGAGTGAAAGGCTGTACACCCTATGGTGACACCCCAGGCCTTCTCCCCTTCTCAGCCACAAGAATGCTGGCAGGAAGGCCCAGACCCCTTGGTCAGCAGGCTGGATAATTCTGTTTTGGAAAAGTTCTCCCCAGCAGACCTATTCGCCTTTAAGATCATCCAACAAACCATCAAGGACACACTTGATCACCCTGCAATGAAACTCACCAGTTGATAAGCCCCATTCATGTACTCAGAACTTCCAATCTAGTGCGTCCCTTTAAAATATGAATTGGCAGATTTTTGAGGAAAACCTCTGATATGCAAAAATAGAAACAGAAACAAAAAGAAAAAAAGAAATTCAGAAGAATCAAAGACAGTGCAAAGAGCAGAAGAAAACTTCAAACAAACTATTAATAACCTCAGAAAGACCGGGAATAGTGGCTCATGCCTGTAATCCCAGTACTTTGGGAGGCTGAGGCAGGCAGATCACCAGGTTAGGAGATCGACACCATCCTGGCTAACACGATGAAACCCCATCTCTACTAAAAATACAAAAAATTAGCTGGGCATGGTGGCGGGAGCCTGTAGTCCCAGCTACTTAGGAGGCTGAGGCAGGAGAATGGCATGAACCTGGGAGGCAGAGCTTGCAGTGAGCCGAGATCGCGCCACTGCACTCCAGCCTGGGCAACAGAGTGAGACTCCAGCTCAAAAAAAAAAAAACCAGAAAAACCTCAGAAAGATAAGTGATGATATTGCATCCATAAAATAATAGAATGCTAAGACAATAGAATAACCAAGGAAAAGAAAGAGTTTTAGAAATTAAAAATATTTTCAGTAAAAAATTCAGTAGAGGGGTTGAAAGGCAAAGTCGAAGAATTTCTCAAAAATAGAACAAAAAACTAGAAAAAAGAAAGAGGAAAGACAGGAAAATTAGGGTAGTTCAAGAGGGTCAACTTCTAATTAACAAGGATTTCAGACAGAAGGCAAAAAAGAGGGGCAGACATTGTCAAAAATACTGTGTTAGTTTGAGTTCTCCAAAGAAAGAGAAACAATAGGAACAGACACATGTTATAAGGCATTGGTTCATGCGAATAGAGAAGCTGAGAAGCCCCAGGATCTGCAGTCAATAAGCTGGTGACCAAGGAGAGCTGATGGTGTAGTTCCAGTCTGAGTACAAAGGCCTGAGAAGCCAGACAGATGACATCGTAAGTTCCAATCTGAGTCCCAGTCTGAAGACCTACGTCCCAGCTCCTAGACAGTCAAAGAGAAAGAATGATTTTTTTTTTTTTTTTTTTTTGAGACAGGGTCTCACTTTGTCACCCAGGCTGGAGTGCGGCGGCGTGATCTCTGCACGCTGTACCCTTGACCTCTGAGGTTTGAGCGACCTTCCTGCCTCAGTCCCCCAAGTAGCTGACACTACAGGCATCCTGGCTAATTTTTGTACTTTTTGGTAGAGACAGTTTCACCATTTGCTCAGGCTGGTCTTGAACTCCTGAGCTCAAGTGATCCACCTGCCTTGGCCTCCCAAAGTGCTAGGATTACATATGTGAGTCACCACACCTGGCTGAAAGAGTGAATTCTTTCTCAGTCTTTTTTGTTCTGGTGAAGCTTGAAATGGATTAGATGAGGGCCACCCACATTGGGGAGGGCAATCTACTTTACCTAGCCCGCCAATTCCAATGTTAATCTCATCCAGAAACACCCTTACAGACAAAGCCACAATAATGTTTAACCAAATATTTGGGCACCCCATGGCCCCCATGGCCCAGCCAAGTTGACAAATAAAATTAACTATCACAGATATGAAATAGGAACATGTTCCAGAATGAAGGATGTGGGTCCCTGGTGAAGGGCCCCAGTAAGAACAAGAAATAAAAATGACCTATACCAGGGCACATCACTATAAAATTTCCACTGGGGATAAAAAGAATTCAAAAGCGTCCAGAGAGAAAAACAGAGGTTACCAGGGAATAGAATGGCACAGGACTCTCAACAACAACGTGGGGAGCTAAGACAAAATATTGCAATGCCTTCAAACTTCTGAGAAAAAGGCCAGGCCCGGCGGCTCACAGCTGTAATTTCAGCACTTTGGGAGGCCAAGGTGGGTGGATCACTTGAGGCCAGGAGTTCAAGACCAGCCCGGCCAACATGGTAAAACCCAGTCTCTATTAAAAATACAAAATGTATCTGGTCTTGCTGGTGCATGCCTGTAATCCCAGCTACTCAGGTGGCTGAGGCATGAGAACAGCTTGAACCCAGGAGGCAGAGGTTGCAGTGAGCCAAAATTGTGCCACTGCCCTCCAGCCTGAGTTAGAGTGAGACTCTGTCTCAAAAAAAAAAAAAAAAAAAAAAAGTTCTGAGAAAAAATCTTTCCAATCCAATTCTTTGCCAGCCAAACTACCAAATATGAGCATTACGAAAAAGTTGTTTTCAGACAGGTAAAATCTCAAAAACTTTGCTTTGCATCTTTTTTTTTTTTTTTTTTTCCCCACGAAACTTCGGGCATGTGTATCACTAAAAGAGGGGAATAAATTAAGAAAGAGGAAGCTCTGAGTTTGGAAACAGGAATTAAAACAAAAGAAAGAGTCAAGTTAAATTTCTGTAGTGATGGTGAAGAGATATCCTATGACAACAAAATGTTGCAATTCTAGAGATCAGTCACTACAAACAGCAACAGAAGTTTAGAAGAATCTAGGAGAGATGTCTCCATCAAAAAGAAGAAACAAAAAACCAGAACCTGCTAGAACACTTAGGTGCTTGACCATGTTGTCTGGAAGAGAACTGGGAAAGCATAAGAAATGTATACATATTTTCGAAAGTCTACTCACACATACAAAAAACCAAAACAAGATGAATAAGGAAGCAGTATTTAACCCTACGAAAAACAAACAAAAAAATGTGTCTAGAAAAGAAAATGTAAAAATGATATTGCTTTTTTATGAGCAATATTTGCAGCATCATTATATTATAAACCTTGGATATTCAATTAATACAAAATTGTGATTAAAACACACAGGGTGGGAGAAATATGTGTGGAGGGGTGGGTAGGAGGAGCAGTAGTGAGAGGGTGCTAAATCCTTATCTTCCTTAGTAGGAAGTAAGTTGATAATGTCTGAATCTGTTGTTTAGGCTGCTGTAATAGAATACCATGTGGCTGTTCTAGAGGACAATGGAAAAGCAATAGAATACCATAGACAGAGTGGGACGGGTACAGTGGTTTAGGCTTGTAATCCTAGCCCTTTGGGAGGCCAAGGTGGGAGGATTGCTTGAGCCCACGATTTCGAGACTGGCTAGGGCAAGGTCTCTAAAAAACATTTTTAAAAATTAGCCGGGTATGGTGGTGCAGAGCTGTGGTCCCAGCTGCTTAAGAGGCTGAGGCAGGAGGATCGCTTGAACCTGGGAGGTCAAGGATACAGTGAGCCGTGATCACGCCATTGCACTCCAGACTCCTGGGTGACAGAGTGAGGCTGTCCCCCCACACCAAAAAACAAAAACAAAAACAAAAAATGATGACTTAAACAACTAACATTTATTTCTCACAGTTCTGGAGGCTGGAAGTCTGAGATTAGCGTGCCAGCATGCTTGGGTTCTGGTGAAGGTCCTCTTCCGGGTTGCAGACTGGCAGTTTCTTGTGTCTTCTCATGGTGAAAGTGGGTTAAGACCTCTCTGGGGTCCCTTTTACAAGGGCCATAATTTTATTCATGAGGGTTTACTCTTGTGACCTATTTACCATCACATTGAGGGTTAGGTTTTCAACATATAAACTTTGCGGGGACACACACAGTCAGTCCACTGCAATGTCTACAATCAATAAATACAATAAATAGTAGCATAAACGTAATACTAAAAATGAGGAGTCAAATGTAAAGGGAAAAACAGCTGAGGTAAAAGTTGTCTCTACCTTTGGGGAGTCTAATTCTGGGGCCAAATATTGCTATTTTTTCTTTATTGCTGTTGTTACTTGTCTATTGTAAGTGTTGTAGTATTAATTGATCTTTCAAACCATGTCTGGGTATTTTTTGACTGCCCAAAATATTTTTATGACCAGAACAAGTTGTGTATAAGGTGATATAAAATACCTTCAGGGTAATGGTTTCTTTTCTTTTCTTTTTTCTTGAGACAGGATCTCACTGTCACCCAGGCTGGAGTACAGTGGCGTGATCATGGCTCACTGAAGCCTCAACCTCTGGAGCTCAGGTGATCCTCCTGCCTCAGCCTCATGAGTAGCTGGGACCACAGGCACATGCCACCACACCTGGCCAATTTTTAAATTATTTGTAGAGACAGGGTCTCCTTATGTTTTTTAGGTTGAGGGTTTCCTTAATCTTTCTTGAATAAGGTTGGACCTAAACAAACTAGATATCTTGATGTTAATTGCCTACTAGTTTTTGTTTGTTTGTTTGTTTTGAGACGGAGTTTCACTCTTGTTGCCCAGACTGGAGTGCAATGGCGCGATCTCAGCTCACTGCAACCTCCACCTCCTGGATTCAAGCAATTCTCCTGCCTCAGCCTCTCGAGTATCTGGGATTACAAGCACGCACCACCACACCTGGCTAATTTTGTATTTTTAGTAGAAACAGGTTTCTCCATGTGAGTCAGGCTGGTCTCGAACTCCTGACCTCAGGTGATCTGCCCACTTCAGCCTTCCAAAGTGCTGGGATTACAGGCATGAGCCACCATGCCTGGGCATGAATTGCCTACTAGTTTTATTTATATATTATTTAGACAGTGTTGCCCAGGTTAGAGTGCAGTGGCACAATCATAGCTTACTGCAGCCTCAAAATACTGGGCTCAAGTGATCCTCCCAGCTCAGCCTCCCAAGTAGCTAGGACTACGGGTGCATGCATGCTGCCATACCGGACTAATTTAAAATTTTTTTTTAGTGATGAGGTATTGCTTTGTTGCCCAGGCTGGTCTCAAACTTTTGGGTTCAAGTGATCCTCCTGCCTTGACCTCCCAAAGTGCTGGTATTACAAGTGTGAGCCACTGCGCCCAGCCCACCTACTAGTTATTAATCGAGATTTTCCCTTAATTCAAATACTCAAACAATTAAAATGCCTAATTACATTAAGGCATATGTTTTATTATATTATTTAGAAAGCATTTCTATCAGATCAAAACATTTCTAAATGTTTTAAATGTATTAACTGTTTCTGAAATATTGTTGCTAAGAATGTTTATATAGAATCAGATAATTCTGTAATTTTGTTTTACTCTTTTATATGACTTTTCTATTACACTGTCTTTTTTTTGGAGACAGAGTCTCTCTGTTTGTCGCCCAGGTTGGAGTGCAGTGGCACAATCTTGGCTCACTGCAACCTCTACCTCCTGAGTTCAAGCAATTCTCCTGCCTCAGCCTCCCAAGTAGCTGGGATTAGAGGTACATGCCACCATACTTGGCTAACTTGTTGTATTTTTAGTAGAGACAAGGTTTCACCCTATTGGCCAGGCTAGTCTCGAACTCCTGACCTCAAGTGATCTGCCCGCCTCGGCCTCCCAAAGTGCTAGGATTACAGGCATGAGCCACTGCGCCCGGCCTATTACACTGTCTTAATAGCCATCAAGGAAAAAAATCCTAGGTTAATACTTTAAAAGTTAATGAATTATTTAGACATATCCTTTAGAGATATATCTTCTTTGATAACTTTCTCTTCCTAATCAGGGTTGAATTATTAATACCCAGTGTATATATCTTAGTTTGAATTTCTCTAAATTATCTTGATATAAATAACACTCTTAAACATGTAGTTATGCAGAAAACAATCTGTGGGAATATATGACAAAAAGCTAACTGGATATTTGGGAAATGGAATTGGGGAGGTATTTTTAAAAAGTGTTTTATACCCTTTGAGTGTTATTTTTATAATCTGAATATATTTGTATATATGTAAAATAAAAGAAAGAGTTGTACATAGTAGGTTTGGGATCTATCATTGCATTGATTGATTGATTGATTGAGACAGGGTGTTGCTATGTTACAGGCTAGAGTGCAGTGGCGTGATCATTGCTCACTGCAGTCTTGATTCCACTGGCTCAAGCTCAAGCAATCCTCCCACCTCAGGCTCCTGAGTAGTTGGGACTACAGGCATGTGCCACAGTGCCTGGCTAATTTTTGTGGTTTTTTGTAGAGACAGGGTTTAGCTATGCCCACACTGGTCTCAAACTCCTGGGCTCAAGCAATCTGCCCACCTTGGCCTCCCAAAGTGCTGGGATGACAGGTGTGAGCCACCGCACCCAGCCCTGCTTCAGCTCCATCACTAGAGAATTTCACAAGCACAAGCCTGGAAGAATTGCCTGTCAGACTTCACAAGTCATTCCAAGATTGGGTTTTGTCACTTTGACCAAATGACCTTGAACTGAAGTGACCAAAGGTAACTGTCCTGTTCTAGATGGTTAGATCTTAGGTGGGGGAAGCATGTTAATGGCGGAGCTACGAGCATCCAAGCTAGGCCAATAGGAAATCACTTCTCAGTCCACAATCAACCATGGTATATAAGGCATGAATGAGCGTAGGAAATAGACTTTATAGATTTTAAAAAACACAAAGAAATTCTAGTTATTTATTTTCAATTAATACATTGGATACATTTTAGCCATTTTTTTCCCCTCTTGTTTGTCAGGGCTTTTTATGTTAACCAGAATATACAAATAACAGAGTTTCACATGTCCTTCTGACGAGCAGTATCTTCTTTCAGAGTAGCTCTTCTCGCTTGAGATCTTGACTAGATTAGTTCTTTCTTCTTCGGTTTCTAGTACAAGCAAGAAGATAATTCTCTGTCTCATGTTCTCCGTGTTTATATTACTATTCCAGTCCTTAGCACACATTTAGAGATGCTGCTAATATATGCATGTAATTCTGCAGTTTAGGAGGGTTCTGCAGGTAATTCACGGGGGAGTTAGGAATAGAACCTTTGAGGCTCTTTGCCCTACACCTGCCTCAAATGGCACAGGAAATTAAAAGAAAATCCCTGGGGTCTTTTGACAACTCTAGGTCTTTTCTGACTCAACTCCAGTCCATTAGCAAATCTTCCAGTTATCCGTCCAAAATATGCCTCCAGTGGCCTGTTTTTCCCCATCTTTTACCCCTACTACCCTGGGACTGGCTCTCAGGAAAGATGTCCGACCATCCGACCAAGACCACTGAAACAGCTTCAAGACCATTCCTGCTTTTGCTGCTCCAGTCCTTTTGCCACACAGCAACCAGAGTGACTTTCCAACACAGTAGTTTGACCATGTTTCCCTCCTTTTTATTATTACAATTTTTTTTTTTTTTTTTTAAGGGACGAGGTCCCACTATTTTGCCCAGGCTGAACCTTAACACATGAGGCTCAAGCAATCCTCTTGCCTCAGCTTCCTGAGTAGCTGAGACTACACCACTGAGCTCAGCATATTATAATTTTTATTTTTATTTTTGGAATGGAGACTCGCTGTGTCACCCAGGCTGGAGTGCAGTGACATGATCTCGACTCACTGCAACCTCCGCCTCCTGGGTTCAAGCAATTCTCCTGCCTCAGCCTCCTGAGTAGCTAGCTGGGACTACAGACATGTGCCACCACAATGGATAATTTTTATATTTTTGGTAGAGATGGGGTTTCACCATGTTGGCCAGGCTGGTCTTGAACTCCTGACCTCAGGTGATCCGCTGTCCTTGGCCTCCCATAGTGCTGGCATTACAGGTGTGATCCACCGCACCCAGCTCATATTATAATTTTTTCAAAGTCACTTTGTTGAGGTACAATTTATATACAGTAAAATTCACCCTTTGAAGGAGTACAACGCTATAATATTTAACAAACGGCACATCATTGTGTGTGAGTCCCTGTATAGGCAAACCTTTCTCTACCCACATGGATCTACTTTTGTCCCTATAGTATTATCCTATTCACAATGTCACATAAATGGAATCGCATACTATGTAGTCTGTTTTTTTCACTTAGCAGAATGCATTTGAAATTCATCATGTTGTTGCCGGTATCGGTAGTTCATTCCTCTTTATTGCTAAGTAGTATTCCAGCAATAAACTGTTTATTTACCCAAGTCATCAGTTTTTGGCAACCATGATTAAAGCTGCTATAAGCATCCAAGCTTACTTGTTTGTTGGGGGTGGAGTTGACATATGTGTTCATTTCTCTTGGCTAACTACATAGGCCTGGGATTGCTGGGTGATATGGTAAATGGATGTTAAACTTTATAATAAACTGTTTCTGTTGCCAAAGTGGCTGTACCATTTGCATTCCTACCAGCAATGGACCAATTCCAGTTGCCCTGCATCCTCTTGAGCACTTGGTACTATCAGGTTTTTAAATTTGAGCCATTCTAATTTTAATTTGCAGTTTCCCAGCGACTAATGATGTTGAGAATCTTTTCATGTGCTTATTTGTTGTTCATATCTTTTCTTTGGCGAAGTATGCAATGTTTTCCTTTTTTTTTTTTTTTTTGAGACAGGGTCTTGCTCTGTTGCCCAGGCTTGAGTGCAGTGGTGTGATCCTGGCTCACTAGCCTCAACCTCCTGGGCTCAAGAGATCCTCCCACCTCAGCCTCTCGACTATCTAGGACTACAGGCACGGGCCACAAGCCCAGTTCAGATGACTGTTTCTTAAACCATGGAACCATGGCCTTTCTGAACTCCTATGTCAACTTCCTCTGTTTATTTCAACTCCACTCAAGGGGCTTGTGCAGATTCTATTTATATATATTACAAACTGGTGTGTGTGTGGTGTGGAGTGTGTATAGGGGGAGGGGTGGGTATGGAAGCCTCCAAATCAGGAGCTCTTCATAATTCAGGATCTACCTGCCAAGAAAGGAACACAAAGAGGGCTGTAAGAAGCTGTGGAGCCCTGCAAAGCCCTCTGCTTTTTGTGATATTCTTAACCCCTCTCCAAACCTTCCTGTTTCTGTTTGCCTTCTATTTGTTTTATAGCAGATATCTCATGCGTATATCTGTGCCTTTTATTTCTCATCTTTAGCTAACTAAAGAGAGTTTTTCTGATCTGTGCTTCAGTCTCACTAGCAATTTATGGAGTTTGCTCTTCATAAGTTTTTCTTTTGATCATTGTTCACCCTCAGTTAATTTGCTCAAGTGAAGAGCAAAATCTCAGGAGGAGATTAGCAAGGAGAAAGGCAGCATTTAGTTCTATCTAATGAAGTGTTTCTGAATTTGATCATTCACTTCTCACTCAAGGGGAAATTTAGGGTGCAGTAGTAACCTCTTTGATATTTAACAATCTCATTATTTCTCAGTTATTTATGTCTTAAAGGGCTACACTGACTTTAAGTACTGATTATTCTTTTAAACCCTATTTATATACTAAAAACAGAAGTTGGAGGTAAAAAACAACCACTAATCAGACTGCCTTCTGGTCAGTTCTAAATGTAACTTGCATCTTACCTTTAGCATTAAAGAGACCTTTTCATTTTGGCTTTTATAATGTACACACATGTATTGCAGTATCCTGTGAGTTGCTCATTTTTTTTTGTTTTTGTTTTTGTTTTTTTTTAGGAAGAGGTGACTGCGAAAGTGAAGCCAGGGGACTCTGCTGGGGCACATGCCACTGGTTCACCTCTCCTGCACAAGTTATTTTTAGAACTGCTGCAAATACAGACTGTCATATTTTTCTTTCCACATTGTTTATTTAAAGAGACATGGAAACCATCATGAAGAAGATTCATATGCCCCAAATGTCAACCTTGCATGTCTGCTTTGTTTTAGTTAATGAAGTTGTGATTTTGGAGGCATCTCTTCCCCCAGTCCTCACCTCTGCCCTGGGAAAATGGCAGGCCCTGAAATTTATAGGAATTCTGACCTAAGGGGCCAGGAAGTGCATGGGACTGGAGAAGGTGGGTAGCAAGGAGTATGGCCTGTGATGGAGAGCTTTTCCTGGAAGAGAAAATATTACCTGGAGCTCTGGTTTCCACTGCACTGTTTTTAAACACTTCAAGATTTGTTACTCCTCTTGAAATGGCCCCAGGCATGTGGAAGGCAACAGACTTCATTTAAGTCACTTTCCCTTCCCTTAACCTGCCATTTTAACTAGAAAAAAAAAAAAAAAATCTTGAAGAGATTAGAGAATTTCCAGTTAAAAATTGCAGATAAGCTGCACATTCTTAGTCCAAACAAAGTTTTCAGAAAAAAATGATCACTTTTAGGTTGATATTTACTGTAAAAAATTTTATTTCAAAAGATCAATTTTTGTCAGTTCTATGAAACTAACAGGGACAAGGCTGAAAGCTGAAAGAAGCCTTAGAGTTAGTCATGAAAGCTCTGGATTAAAAACCATTTTTTAAATGGTCTCATTGAGAAATTTTTCAAATAAGAGTCACCCTTGAATGAATGAATGCATGCTGTATCAGATTACCCAGAGACAAAGAAGAGCAGCCATTCTAGCAGAACAAATGCAGCCTGCTTTGTTTGGGGGACAAATCATTCTTGCAGCCAGTTTGGAAATGTCACTTTTAAGTCAATGAGAGTTGTGTTCAAATAAGAGGGGGCTGCAAGACCCTATTATATTCACTAGGACGTGATGTTTTGCCTCTGAATGGTTTCTACAGTGCATGAAAATTTTTTTCTTTTAGGTGGTGGGGGGAGGTCTTTTTAATGTCTTAAACTGTTTTCAGGTTTCACAAAGTGCTTCAGTTTTTACATTTAAAGGGCAAATATCATGATCACAGTGGAACACCAGTCATTCAGCTACAGAAGTTCTGACTTATTGAACAAGTCTTCTGAACTCTTGACTTGGTGAAAACAGATGACTGGGAAAACAGATTCATTGGTTGGCATGGCGGAACTTGTATTCTGGAAGTGATCCAGAGCTTACAGCAGTCCAACCAGCCATTTGCTCTGTCTTTTGGTGATATGACACACTGGGGCTGTCTATAATGGGATGTATTTGAGCAGCAATGGTGTCCAGTGGAATAGGAAATTCTGAGGTCTGAGACGAGATTGAGGAAAACTGATGGGGAAATCAATCCATAGCCAAGAATTGACCAGATTGGCTGGCAACTGTAGGATTTGTAGGTCAAGCAAAAGCAGCTCGGCCCTCTTGGCTCACTATGGCAAACTCTAAATTCCCCAGTGCTGTCAATAAGCTCATGAAATCAATTTGTTTTGTTGCCAATATTAATTTTTTTATTACTAAAAGAGACTAAATGCTAAGCAATCATTCAACACCATCAAACTCTTCTTGGCAGGTATAGCAAAACACATAAAATGACTGATGATGTTTTTACATCATTTTGAAGTAGGTATGATTTTTTAAAGGTACGGTTTTTTTTTTGGTGGTTGTTTTAGAGACAGAGTCTCATTCTGTTACCCAGGCTGGAGTGCAGTGGTTCTATCATGGCTCACTGCAGCCTCAACCTCCTGGGCTCAAGCAATCCTTCTGCCTCAGCCTCCCAAATAGCTGGGACTACAGGCATGAGCCACCATGTCCAGTTAAATTTATTTTATTTTATTTTGAGTATAGACGAGGCCTCACTATATTGCCCAGGCTAGGATAAGCTTCTTCATGGAGATAGGAGGATGTAAATCGACCCGTCAGTGCCAAACCATCCTTGCTCAACAACAAGGCAGGCCCTGGCAGCAGAGACCAGCTTAGGGAGAATACAGATGCTAGCTTTAATCTGTGGAAGTCTATCCAGAAATAAACAAGGGATGACACCTTGTACACAATCACAGCAGAAACTCAAAGTTTTTGAATGATCCAAATGAAAGATTTACTTCCAACAAGAAAGGAAGTTTTAAAGGGGCACAAATTGTTTGAATTGTCTGTCAAGGAAGATGAAATTCTCCACTTAACTGCATATCCAGTTTGGTTTTCAGGTAGAGACAAAGCTTTAGAACTGTGGTGAGCAGTATGTGGCCAGAAGCCTTGCCAGCTTTGGGAAGAACCAGAAAATGCAATTCCATGTTGCTAGTTCTCTCTCTCTCTCTCTCTCTCTTTTTTTTTTTAAGACATAGTCTTACTCTGTCGCCCAGTCTGGAATGCAGTGGTGTGATCTCAACTCATTACAACCTCCGCCTCCCAGGTTTAAGCGATTCTCCTGCTTCAGTCTACCAACTAGCTGGGATTATAGACATGCACCAACACACCTGGCTAATTTTTGTATTTTTAGTAGAGATAGGGTTTTGCTAAGTTAACCAGGCTGGTCTTGAACCCCTGACCTCAAGTAATCCAACTGCCTTGGCCTCCCAAAGTGCTGACATTACAGGCATGAGCCACCCCAAAGGGCTGCTATTTCTCAAATGTGCCTTAAGGTAAACAATGAATGACACAATACCAGTGCTAAGTTTTTATTACAAGTCTAACAATAATATCATTAGTAATTATAAAAAAAATATTAAAATAGTACTAACAAAAGCATATATTACATTTTACCAAGGGTCAAGCACTGTGCTAATTGCTTATGTACATTTACTCTTCAACCATGGGACTAATATTGTTAGCTCCACTTTACAGATGAAAAAACTGAGGCCAAGAAAAATCAATTTGCCCAAATTTGGAGCATGCTCACTATGTGCTAGACAGTCACTGTTTTAAATGAATGATCACAGATACTGTTATTATTATTATTTTACAGATACAGAAACAGAGGTTAAACAGTTTGCCACGGTCACGTGGCTGTTGAGAGTGGAGGTGAGATTCAAACCTAGTCACTCCAACCCTAGACTCTGAGCACTTAATGTCTAAGTTGTCTAACCAGTTAAATATACATATTTCTCATGGAATTTGGTAACAGTATTTTTATTTTGAGTTTTTGTAAAGTGGGGCCTGAAGTGCTTTGCCTACACTGGTCATTCTAACCAAATGGCTGTTTATCACTACAGCACTTAGTCTCAGGAATGTGCTGCAGCCAACTGGATGCTTGGGCTTTTTTCTGGTCTATACTACCCTCTAGTGGTTGATAGGAAAATTCGATGATAGGCTATTTAATGACAGAGAAATAGAATGTTATCCACTAATGAGGACTCTTTTAAGCATAAAGGTAAGACATGAACCTGCATGTAATAGTATTTGTACTTTTTGCATCTTTTGACTGAGAAAAATACATAAAGACTAAAAGCTTCTATGAATTTAGCACCTCATTTATGTGAACATGTATTTTTATTTTTATTAATCTCAATAGTATACACATACATAGGAAACAAGGTGATATATATCTTTGTGTGTGTATATATACACATACATGTATTTATAAATACATATGTGTTATATACATGCGTTTTACAATATATGTGTTTTATACATATATATGTGTGTATATATATGTATGTATGTATATAACACACACCTTATTTGTTTAGCTATAGACAATGCCTGGAGTGCATTGATGGATTTGGAAGCCCCCATATTAGACTTCCATCAACGTTCTTTGGCTAGATTTTCAACAAATACCCACTCCTAAACCATTACAGGCAAGGATAAACTAACTCAAAATTTTAGATTAATCAGTATATTCTCCTGAATTGGGCATAGAGTCCCCTGGCCTGAGAGGCGGAGATGTGAAGATAATTGGGATTGTCTCTTTTTTTCTTTTTTTTTGAGATGGAGTCTCACTGTGTGGCCCAGGCTGCAGTGCGGTGGCGCGATCTCGGCTCACTGCAACCTCTGCTTCCTGGGTTCAAGCAAGTTTTGTGCCTCAACCCCCTGAGGAGGTTTACAGGCTGGTGCTTAAAAGTTACCATCACTCCTGGCTAATTTTTGTATTTCAGTTTCACCATGATGGCCAGGCCAGGCCAGGCTGGTCTCAAACTCCTGACCTCAAGTGATCTGCCCACCTCGGCTTCCCAAAGTGCTGGGATTACAGGCACGAGCCACGGTGCCCAGCCGGGATTGTCTTGACAAGGAAGAAGTCCTGCTGCAGGGGTGGCTACAGGCTTACCTGAGTCTCCCTCCTGGGCGACCTCAGGAGGTGGGGGCGTGGGGGCAGGCCCATGGGAGCATCCTCCCTGTGCAGGCACTAAGGTGGGCATTACCTGAAGAAAACTGAAAAACAATAGTAAAACTAACTAAAAGGTGGCCTGCTCTTTATTATCACCATCAGACTGTGATTCTAAACAGTGATCAACTCATTCTCCCTGAACATTTCTCATTTAAGTTCTAAACAAGGACTTTGCTTTCTTTCCAGTTTTAATTCTGTATGCTTCCAATTAGCATGTTTTCATTATATATCCTCTCACAAACATTCTGTTCTATGTCATGGAAGTCAATTTGGAGAATTTCCAGTTACACAGTTGGCCTATGACATTTGCAGCTACAAGCATTTGTTTCAGGAGTAAGTTCATGTTAAATTGTAATTGTTAGACCTCATATTGGACAGAGCTGTACCATGTATTTCTGAGTCTAAACTGCAGATTTGAAATGATCAGTGATAATACAGTGATTGTAAAGACAAAGAAACAGCTTGAGTAACTTTAATTCTGTCATTCTATGTGACCTCACAAACGTATTAACAAACAGCCAGAATCAACCTAGAACAGTGTACAGTGAAATTGTTTACTGCAGATGGGAACATAGACTTCAAGAAGACCATTAACTCTGCAAAAACAAAATATAAGGAAATGGACATTTCAAAGAAAAATGTCAGGAGAAACAACAAAAGATGCAGGTCTTACATGGCCAGAAGCAATCAAAAAGACAATTTTGAATGCCTGAATTCTTTTCAGCAAGAACTGGGCATTCATTCTAAAAGGATCAAATATGATGAACACTTACTATCACTCAGCCACTTTCTCTGATTTTTGCAAAAGAATAACTTGAGAAGTTTTAACTAAACGCAGAAGAAATTTATCATGAATTTCCTGGTGAGAATACTTGAGGGGACTTTTTTTTTTTTTTCACTGCAGAGATGTTTGAAAACTGCTATAATTCATCCTCAAGAAACTACATGGACTGCATTACAATCTCAGGTTGACTTTGACATGGAATTTTTATGAATCAATCTCATCCTGATGCTTAAGTTTTTTCTTATTTATTTATTTATTTATTTTTTTTTGGAGACGGAGTCTCGCTGTGTCTCCCAGGCTGGAGTGCAGTGGCTGGATCTCAGCTCACTGCAAGCTCCGCCTTCCGGGTCTACGCCGTTCTCCTGCCTCAGCCTCCCGAGTAGCTGGGACTACAGGCGCCCGCCACCTCGCCCGGCTAGTTTTTTGTATTTTTTAGTAGAGACGGGGTTTCACTGTGTTAGCCAGGATGGTCTCGATCTCCTGACCTCGTGATCCGCCCGTCTCGGCCTCCCAAAGTGCTGGGATTACAGGCTTGAGCCACCGCGCCCGGCCAAGTTTTTTCTTAACTATTTGTGTTTGTACTGACACATTTGAAAGCAGCTTTTCAACATTAAACTAATTAAAATATTATTTGTTTAATATGAGGAAGAAGTTTGATTTTCACAGTTCTTGACAAATTTATAGAAGGCTTGAAAATAGAAACCATAATCCTATTCATTAGTGCAACAGACCAAATGTACATACGTTTGCCTTCTTTTTTTTTCATTTTTGAGACAGAGTCTTGCTTTCTTGCCCAGGCTGGAGGCAATGATGTAATCACTGCTCACTGAAGCCTTGACCTCTTGGGCTCAAGTGATCCTTTCATCTCAGCCTCCTGAGTAGCTGGGACTACAGATGCATACCACCACACCCAGCTATTTTTTTTTTTTAAGAGATGGGGGTCTCACTATGTTGCCCAGGTTGGTCTCCAACTCCTGGGCTCAAGTGATTCTTCCATCTCGGCCTTCTAAAGTGATGGGATTACCTCTGCGAACCACCATGCCTGGCTTACCTTCTTCTTTTTTTTACACTAATATGTTTTAAAGGTATCAGTGCATTACACGTTTCCTTTTTTGTCCTGTATACTTTATTTTTTATTAAAAATTTTAACAATTGACTCGATTATATTGTTGGCTGCTGTGGAGGTCACTAGCTTGAAGAAATCTTAATAGCAGGGAAGCCAGAGGTGGGGATATTTATGAGGTTTCTGGGGTCTGGTTTAAGGTGGGTCTTTCAATGTCAGGCTTGGCTGAGATGGGACAAAGTTCATAATAGTTTAGTATTGGTGAATACAGAGAAGATGGGCTTTTGAAATGAATCTTCAAACAGTAAACAATCATTTGATAATTTCAACTGAGCTTGCTATTGCTTTGAGAAGATGCTGTTTACCTGTGTTATGGGCTGAATGTTTATGTCCCCCAAATTCATATGTTAGAATCCTAGTCCTCAATGTCATGGTACAGTTGACCCTTGAACAATGCAAGAGTTAGGGGCACTGATCCCCCACAAAGTAAAAAAAAAATATCTGTGTATAACTTTTGATTCCCCGAAAACTTAACTACTGATAGCCTACTGTTAACCAGAAGTTTTACTGATAACATAGTCAATTAACACATACTTTTTGTGTTATGTGTATCATATCCTGTATTCTTATAATAAAGTAACCTAGAGAAAATAAAATGCTATTAAGAAAATCATAAGGGGCCAGGTGTAGTGGGTCATGCCTGTAATCCCAACACTTTGGGAGGCCGAGATGGGAGGATCACTTGAGCTCAAGAGTTCAAGACCAGCCTGGGCAACACAGTGAGATTTTGTCTCTATAAAACATTAAAAAAAAGAAGAAAATCGTAATGAAGAGAAAAATATTTACCATTCATTAAATGGAAGTGGGGCCAGGTGCAGTGGCTCACACCTGTAATCCCACACTTTGGGAGGCTGAGGCAGGCAGATCACGAAGTCAGGAATTGGAGGCCAGCCTGACCAATGTGGTGAAACCCCGTCTCTACTAAAAATATAAAAATTATCCGGGTGTGGTGGCATGCACCTGTAATCTCAGCTACTCAGGAGGCTGAGGCAGGAGAATGGCTTGAACCCGGGAGGCAGAGTTTGCAGTGAGCCGAGATGGTGCCGCTGCACTCCAGCCTGGGCAACAAAGCGAGACTCTGCTTCTAAATAAATAAATAAATGGAAATGGATCATCATAAAGGTCTTATTTTTGCGGTCTTCACATTAAGTAAGCTCAGGAGAAGGAAAAAGGGGGTGGTCGGTCTTGCTGTTTCAGGTAAAGGTGGAGGTAAATCTGTGTATATGTGGACCTGTACAGTTCAAGCCTATGTTGTTCAAGGGTCAAGTGTATCTGGAGTTGGGGGCCTTGGATGTAATTAGGTTTAGATGAGGTGATGTGGGTGGAGCCCCCATCATGGATAGTGTCCTTATAAGAAGAGTACTACACACCAGAGCTTTCTCTCCATGTACACGCACTGCAGAAAGGCCGTGTGAAGACACAATGAAAAGGCAGCAGAGAACCAAATCTGCTAGCACCTTGATCTTGAACTTATCATCATCCAGAGCTGTGAGAAGAAGAAAATCTGTTGTTTAAGCCACCCAGTCTATGGTATTTTGTTATAGCAGCCGGAACAGACTAAGACATCCCGTGGAGAGCAAATTGATAGCCTATTTAGAGAAATTGCTATTTCAGGAAATTCAACTTTATCTTCCTGATCAAGAATATTCTGGATGAGTAAAGTGATGTTAATGCAGACAGTAAGCTGTATGACTGTAGAGAGTTTTAGTTCTCAATATAGACAAAGTTCAATAAAATGATCACTGCCTGCATTTCTTTTTAGACTATCATTATTATGCACTTCATTTCATGATTATTTCTTTTCTTTCTTTTTTTTTTTTTTGAGACAGAGTTTTGCTCTTGTTGCCCAAGCTGGAATGCAATGGTGTAATCTCAGTTCACTGTAACCTCTGCTTTCCGGGTTGAAGTGATTCTCATGCCTCAGTTTACCACATAGCTGGGATTACAGGCACCTTCCAACATGCCTAATTTTTATATTTTTAATAGAGATGGGGTTTTGCCATGTTGGCTAGGCTGGTCTCGAACTCCTGACTTCAGGTGATCGACCCACCTCAGCCTCCCAAAGTGCTGGGATTACAGGCATGAGCCACTGCACCCGGCCCATTTCATGATAATTTCTAAAAATAATTTTGTTGCACAGAGGAGGGCTCTTAAAATCTATCTGGTTGCCAATTATGCTAGGAAGGCCTGTTAGAAGAATCATATAAAAAGAGCCTACGGCAGTCTGGGGTGGGAGCAGCAGGCCCACGTTGCTCTGGCCTCATACCCTCAAAAGAAAATAAAGTTATAGGAGCCATCCCAGAGATACTCTGAAAGGGCCAAAGAAATAATTCATCATGAAATATTTTTGATGTTAAAAATGTTTCTTTGTACGCCCACATTCACACCATCATTATTCACAGTAACCAAAAGGTAGAAGCAACTCAAGTGTTCATCGGCAGATGAATGGATAAACAAAATATGGTCTATGCACACAATGGAAATTCTTAAAAGGGAAGGAAATTCTGACACATAATGCAACATAGGTGAACCTTGAGGTCATTGCTAAGTGAAATAAGCCAGTCACACAAAGACAAATACTGTACGATTTCACCTATCTGAGCTACCTACAGGAGTCATATTCATAGAGACGGAAAGTAGAATGGTGGTTGTCAGGGACTGGGTAGAAGGGAAAATGGAGTGTAATGACTTAATGGGTATAGAGTTTCAGCTTGGAAAGATGAAAAGGGTTCTAAAGATAGGTTGCACAACAATGTAAATGTATTTAACATTTCTAGACTATATACTTAAAAATGGCTAAAAGAAGGCTGGGTGCAGTGGCTCACGCCTGTAATCCCAGCACTTTGGGAGGCCGAGACAGCGTATCGCCTGAGGTCAGGAGTTCAAAATCAGCCTGACCAACATGGTGAAACCCTGTCTCTGCAAAAAATATAAAATTAGCCGGGCATGGCCGTGCATGCCTGTAATCCCTGCTACTCAGGAGGCAGAGGCAGGAGAATCGCTTGATCCTGGGAGGCAGAGGTTGCAGTAAGCCAAGATCGTGACATTGCACTCCAGCCTGGGCAACAAGAGTAAAATTTAGTCTCAAAAAGAAGAGTAAATTTTATGTGAGATATGTATACCTTTTTACCACAATTTAAAAAATATTGATTTTTACCATGGAAACATTGATGTCTACCACAATTTGCATAATGCTATTTTGGCATAGTTTTCTTTCTTCTTTTCTTTTTTTTTTTTTTTTGAGACGGAATCTCGCTCTGTCGCCCAGGCTGGAGTGCAGTGGCCGGATCTCAGCTCACTGCAAGCTCCGCCTCCCGGGTTCACGCCATTCTCCTCCCTCAGCCTCCCGAGTAGCTGGGACTACAGGCTTCCGCCACCACGCCCGGCTCATTTTTTGTGTTTTTAGTAGAGATGGGGTTTCACCGTGTTAGCCAGGATGGTCTCGATCTCCTGACCTCGTGATCCGCCCATCTTGGCCTCCCAAAGTGCTGGGATAATCTCAGCTCACTGCAACCTCCACCTCCCGAGTTCAAGCAATTCTCCTGCCTCAGCCTCCCGAGAAGCACATGCCTCCACGCTTGGCTAATATTTTAGATTTTGTATTTGTCTCCAACTCTTGACCTCAAGTGATCCACCCGCCTTGGCTTCCCAAAGTGCTGGGATTACAGGTTTGAGCCACCATGACTGGCCTGGCGTAGGTTCCTTTTGAAAAGAGTTAGCACTGGAGCTAACCTCCTAAGTACCTTTGCGCAGGTGAGAAAAAACAACTTCTCCTCAGATGCTTGGCTGCCATCTGCAAAAAACGTATCCTAATGCATGTGCAAGTCTTACAGTGACTTCAGCACGAAGGGAGCCTCCTAGAGTTGTACAGTATACTACCTGCACAGTTGTTCAAAGAGTCCCCAACAAAACACAAGTGCCCAGGCCTCTCTACCTCTGGGAGGCTCTGCAAATAGTCCAGGGGTGAGTGGTGGCGGGAAAAAAATAATTTTTTTTTTTTAATATGGAGAGTTTGGATTATACTGGTTGTAGCAGTTGAAAATGCTGTTCCATCAACATTAATAAGCCAAAAACAGTCTCCCAAGGTGCCCAGCTGACAACTCAGGAGGTGGCTTTGAATCAGAAGTGGTAGGAGTGATGTGTCAGGAAAGAAAGAAGCCACTGCCGGGGTCGGCCTTATTCATAGATAAACAGTTTTATATTATGCGAACATGGAAGAGGCCCTGTGCACATTTCTATTCTCTAGTTTCGGGGATGCCTAAAATTCCAATGACTTTCTTCATGACTTACAGCTTGTCAGAACTACAAGAGCCTTTGACGTCACCTGGTTCTAATCTCCAGTTTCTCAGATGAGACACTGCAGTCTAGAGATGTAAAATGACTCAGCCACAGGCACACACTAGTCGGTATTTTGCTTTGCTCTCCACCTGAGTACCTGGCGGGGAAGAGGGTTCTCCAAGAGAGGAGAGAACATCAAAAAGGGCAGGGACGTGGTTCTAGAGTCAGGGGTGCTCCACTTCACAGTCATTACAATTTCCCTTTTCCCATAACCCCTAAGCCCTAGGAAGGGTGAATGAGGAAGGAAAGGCAGAGGCTCAAGAACATTGATAACCCTGAGAAGTGTGTTAAGGCTTAAGAAGAATCTATCAGTAGTGTGTATTTTTTTCATTCATTTATTCAGTAAATACATTGAGCATCAACTTAAGGCAGGGATTATGTATCTGAGGATCTTGGGAACTAGTTGGGGAGAGAGACACAAGAACAGGTAAATTACAGTAAGACCTGTAATATGCTGATTTAGATGTATGAACCTAGTACTGAGGGGACTCTGAGGAAGGAACAGCTCTTTTTCCACAGAGGCCTTGGGGAAAGCTTTCCAGAGGAAGCAATATTGGAGTGGGTTTTGAAGGGTGAATAGGAGTTTAGTAGGTGGGAAGGGTGTGAGGGAAGGTTCTAGGAATTCCAGGTGGAAATAATAGCCTGTGCCCTGGGGCAGGGTCTAGAGAGTGTGATCCCTTTAGGAATGGCAGGAGCACTCTGTGTTTTAGTAGCACATGGGACGTGACCTGTGCCAAGGTACCGAGTTGGCATTTTATCCTGTAGCCAAGCAAGTCAACAAAGGCTGTGAAGCAGAGCCTGACCGGATTCCCTGTGGAAGGAGAGAAGGACTCTGGCTTCCGAGGAGGATGAACGGCAGTGAGAGAGCAGAGGTGGGGAGACTGAGCGGGGGCTGTGAACACTCAGGCTGTGCTCCACCAGTGAACAAACTTGCCAGGACAAGCCGGGCAGGGGGGTGGAGAGTGGCTCAGCCCCAACCCCCTGCAGCCATCTGTTCCTCCACACGCACACTGTGCCTCCTCCCACTCCTGAGCCGACAGAACTTCTGCCACTGACATTTGAAACAGTGGGGGAGGCGCAGAAAGAGGGAGGCCTGTGGCGAATGCCCCGCACCCCATCCCTCCCTGGGCTTGGTCTGAATGCAGGATATGACGTATGTGGTTCCATGTGTGGCACATTCCTCCAGCAGTCAGGAGGTGAACAAGGAATGTTACTTTATTCCTTCCAATGGAAACAAACTGCCTCTAATTCTGAGCCCAGCAGGAGAAACTGGAGCATCTGGGTGTAAAGCAGAGGAGATTGCTAGTGGGAGAGAAAAGGGCTTTAGTCTGGTAGTGGCTGGTACCAGGAAAACTACATTACAGCAACCCTAAGGTTGTCACCAATTTCTGTAGGAACAGGCAGAGGGTCTGTGGCCAGAGAGTCAGCTCAACTCCAGAGGCTGAGGTGACGTATTAGACCCTCAGCCTTTGGATTAATGTAGCCTTAGCCTGAACCAGCTGAGGACATTTTCTAGCTGAGGGTTTGAGGAGAGTTCCTTATTTGGTAACCCCCAGCTTAGCACAATGCCGGGTTCAGTAAATGATTCCTAAATGGAATCAAACTCAAGTGAGGAACCTACTGAGAGTCTTCACTTGTAACTGTACACACCTGTATATAGCCCCATGGCTTGTAGCAACATGTTTTTAAAAAGCTGCACATTGACCACACACAGTGGCTCAAGCCTGCAATCCCAGCACTTTGGGAGCCTGAGGCGGGTGGATCGCTTAAGTGTAGGAGTTGGAGACCAGCCTGGGCAACATGGTGAAACCCCATCTCTACAAAAAATACCAAAATTAGCCAAGCATGGTGGCGTGTGCCTGTAGTCCCAGCTACTCAGAAGGCTGAGGTGGGAGGGTCAATTGAGCCCAGGAAGTAGAGGCTGCAGTGAGCTATGATCGTGCCACTGCACTGCAGCCTGGGTGACAGAGCGAGACTCTGTCTCAACAACAACAACAACAACAACAACAACAATGCTGCACATTATTATCTGGACAGGTGAATATTGAGAGAAGGAGGTGCAAAAAGCATGTGGGGGGCAGGAAACATGAACAGAGGCAGGGAGCAGAGAGAGAACGGTGCTGAGCAGGGGCTTGAGACCCTTGTGTAAACGCAGAAGAGATGTTTAACCTTCAGTTGCCTGACAGAGAAAATGGAATGTTCCAGGAGCAGTGGTGGTGACAGTGGTAGAGGACACTTGAGGGGCTTGCACACCTGAAGAGAAGTTTCTCAATATTTTAAACAACCACTATGGCCATACTGGTGCACGTGGTTACTGAGGGCAAAAGCTGAGGGGGCAGGAAAAGACCCGGGCAAGTGCACAGCAGGATTTATCGAGACAGCTTCATGGCAGACAGACTGCTGCAGTGTCCAGGCTGGAGAAATTGGGAAATACTAATAATATAAATACTTTCCAGGTTCTCTACACTTAGGTAAGTCATTTAATCCTCACTACAATTCCGTGAAATCGATACATTAATTTTCCTTATTTTACGGATGAGGAAAATTGAAGAGTGCTCTGGATCATAAAGTAATTAAAGAAAAACTATGGGTAAAACATAAGCCCCCTAACCGTCTCGTAGGAATTTAAAAACCATAGCCACCCTATCACAACCTGCTCTCTACCTAAGGTCTCCCATGACTGTGATGCACACCGAAACCTTGTTTTAACTGATGGATTTGAAGGTGGGAGAGTCAAGTAGAATATGTGAGAAATAGCTTTAACATTTCACAAGGAGATCAATAAAAGCTGAAAACATAGTTGCCTCTCCCTGTATTAAACAGTGCTGGGATCAGGCAAAAATATGTGAGTTGCTTGCTCCAGGAAACTAATAGCCCTGGAAGGCAGACATATGAACCAACTAGCAGCTTGCCCATTAAGACATCCCTCAGGCCCCTCACCTCATGGAGCCACCACGCAAAGCTATTACGTCACAAACTCTACCTCATTCCAACCAGTTCCCCACTTTGCAAGACCTGCCTGAAAATCCTCAGCCCTGGTCCTGAAAACCTGAAAACATCTCTCTCTACTTTCCCGTGATGAGACACTTTGTCAAGGTGATGTTCCCCCTTAGCTTTTCTTGATCAACAGGTTTTTCCGGGTTTCTTTGACAAGAGTTGACGTTAAGCATGTATTTGACAAGACAGCCCTGGTAACATTGTGACTTTATCAGGACCAGGTATTAAAGCAGTAATGGGTGTAAAACACGTGTTTGGATCCTTCCTGCTACAGTGATGTGTGCCCCAAAACCAGGGTTTGAGACTCAGACACTGGGGAGCCGAGGGGGACTGTTTCCGTGTGATTAAACATAGTCATCACAATGACTCAGGAATCTTCAAGTGCTCAACCACCCACACAGCCCCTGGAGTTCCTGCCTTCATCCAAATTGCTATGAAGTGTGTCATGAGACCCTGCCACCCTGGTTGTACAGACTGGACCAGAAATGGAGTTCTAATAAAGGCACCTCTAGATGTTACAAGCAAGGACAGTGGAGGCTTTTGAGATGGCAGGATATGAGAGATCAGACCAATAGTCAGGGAATGCTAATTAACTCACCCAATCTTAGCATAGGAAAGATTGGGGGTGAGAGAGAAGCATAGGAAAAATTACAATGGGAACCAAGAGAAGTAATGAGAGAGGCAGCAGGAGAAATAATTGGAGAGTCGAGAGAGAATCTGAGTCATGAGAGCAAAGCCACTATATAAGGGAATGGCAGATGCTCAGTTCTGATGGGACCACAAAATATTGGAGTCACAGAGCTACTGGTGTATCCTGAACAGCTGCAGGTCCTGTTCCCGTTCTCCCTAAGGCCTGTGGTGCTGCTGCTGATTTGTTGTAATCATGATAAAATAATAAGTAACATAAGTTATTTTATATTGGGGTGTGTGTGTGTGTGTGTATATATATATATATATATATTTTTTTTTTTTTTTTTCCAGATGGAGTTTCTCTTGTTGCCCAGGCTGGAGTGCAATGGCGCGATCTCAGCTCACTGCAACCTCTGCCTCCCAGGTTCAAGTGATTCTCCTGCCTCAGCCTTCCGAGTAGCTGGGATTACAGGCATGTGCCACCACGCCCGGCTAATTTTGTATTTTTAGTAGAGATGGGGTTTCTCCATGTTGGTCAGGCTGGTCTTGACCTCTGGACCTCAGGTGATCCACTCACCTTGGCCTCCCAAAGTGCTGGGATTACAGGCATGAGCCACTGTGCCCGGCCGTCAATATATAATTTAACACAACAATATGCACAGATCTTAAATGCTCAGTTCTACGAATTTTGGAAATTATATACACCCATGTAACCACCAACAAAAACAGGATAGAATATTTTCCTGATCCCAGAAAGTTCTCTTGTGCCTCTTTCCAATCAATCCTTCTTGCACCAAAAGCACCATAGGTTTACGTGGCCTTTCTTGTGCTTCATATGCAATGTCCTTTTTGTGTCTAGTTTCTTTCACTCAACATAATAGTTTGGAGAGTTATTGTGTTGCAAGTATCGATAGTTGTTTTCTTATTATGGCTAAGTAGTATTCCATTGTAGGAACATGCTATTTGTTCATCTTTTCTCTGTTGAAGGGCATTTGGGTTGTTTCTACTTTGGGGCTACTAAAAATAAGGCTGCTACAAACATTCACGGGCAAGTGTTCTTTAGATTATAGCTTTTAATTTTCTTGGATAAATATAAGGAGTATAATTTCTGGTTTGTAGGCTTAATGTGTGTTTAAACTGATGGAAATGCCAGGCTGCTTTTCAAAGCAATTGCACCTCTTTATATTCCTGCCAGCCAGGTCTGAGAGTTCCAGTTGCTCTGCCTCATTGCCGATGTTTAGTGTTATCAGTCTTTCTTGATTTTAGTTATCCTATTGAGTGTGAAATGGTATCTCACTGTTGCTTTATATGCATTTCCTGGATGAATAATGATGTTGAGCACCTTTTCATATGCCTTTAACCATTTGTATATCTTCTTTTCTGAAGAGTCTGTCCAAGTTTTCTGCCCATTTTTAAAATGAGGTGGTTCATGTTTTTATTGTTGACTTGTGACAATTCTTTATATATGAGGATACAGATTCCCTCCAACTTTTTTTTTGAGACAGAGTCTTGCTCTGTTCATTCAGGCTAGAGTGCAATGGTGTAATTATAGCTCACTGCAGTCTCAACCTCCTTTGCTCAAGTGATCCTCCTGCTTCGGCCTCCCCAGTAGCTGGGACTATAGTCACAAGCCACTGTGCCTGGCTAGTTTTTTTTTTTTTTTCCAGTAGAGATGAGGCGAGGTCTTGCTATGCTAAGATTATAGATGAATATGCTGGTTTTTTTTTGTTTGTTTGTTTTTTCCCAATCTGTGGTGTGCCTATTCTTAATGGTGCTTTTTTTTTTTTTCCGGAGTTTCGCTCTTATTGCCCAAGTTGTAGTGCAATGGCGCTGCTCAGCTCACTGCAACCTCTGCCTCCCGGGTTCAAGCAATTCTCCTGCCTCGGAGTAACTGGGATTACAGGCGCATGCCGCCACGCCTGGCTAATTTTTTGTATTTTTAGTAGAAACGGGGTTTTACCATGTTAGCCAAGCTGGTCTTGAACTCCTGACCTCAGGTGATCTGCCTCGGCCTCCCAAAGTGCTGGGATTACAGGCGTGAGCCACCATGCCTGGCTCTTAATGGTGTTTTTTGATGAAAGAACTAACATTGTTTTAAGTACCAGCCATTTAAAACATTAAGTGCTTTACCAGCATTATTTCATTTAATCTCACTTAAAATTAAAAGTTGGATATTACAGATAACAAAATGAAGCCCAAAGGCTTCATTTTAATTATATAATTTGCACCTAGCTCAGGGATGGGAGCATCAACATTTGATTCAGTCAGCTGTTTCGGCCTGAGGTTTTCTTTTTAATCATCAGAACCCATTGTTGAAAGTAGGACATTTAAGCTTCTTTCCCCGACAATCTGAAAGAGCCCCTACTCAGGTTGGGGTGATCTCCCTCCCTGGATAGTGCAGACCTGCTTCTGTAAACCTGAAGTCAGTGTGTTACCCACTTTGATGGTAAACAGTCACTGGGGATGAGTTTCTACCATGATCCCAGGGTAAAAACTCCATCATCAATTGCTCTGAAGGGCATGAAGTTATTATGATCATACTGACCAGAATAATTCATGCTGTAAAATTGCTTTGAAGTGATGTTATAGAGCTCAGAGAAGAGAGGCTTCCTTCTGGGGAGTTGTGCAGATTTGAAGCTTACCTTGTCTTTTTCTTACTTCTTCCCCATTATAACAACCACCTCAACCTCTCAGATAGGGTCCTCTGAATAGTATTAACCGGTCTCTGCCACTTTGGGTGCTACTGCTAAATACTTAGCCCTTAAGAATCTCCTGTGACCAGTAAAACATCATCATCTGAATGTGCCTTACACGGTTCGTTTCCACAACTCAGTGATTTATAAAGCCTGGATAGTAGTATTACTTGAATGTACATAAAGGCAACAAAGAACACAGCATTATGAAGTGCTAGACAGGGTAGAAGAGTGAACAAGAGCTATAAAACTTCAGGTACAAAGGACTAGGGGAAGCCTGAGTACTCAGGCAGAACATAACTGCAACAAAGGGAGCTAAGGGCTTTCCTAAAATTAAAGGTAAAGAGAGAAATCCTGGGTAGAAGGTCTCGCCCAGCAGGAGGTCTGCAAAGGCAGGGGCCCCTCGAGCTGAGAAAGCTGTTTAATGTGCAGTTGACAAAGGGCAGGGGAGGTCTCTGGAAATGTTTACAGGAATGCTCCAGAATTTAACCTGACACCACCAGTCCTGTGAGCTTTGTGCTCTGGGCTCCTAATGAGCAAAATAGAGACACAGAGATTGTGTTTGTCTCACTTGAAATGATTCAGTGTTTATCTTGGCTTGATTGGTCCCAAAGTACTCATTTTACAAAGACGTGTGATGCCTCGTGGGACGCCTTGTACTGCTATTTCCTCAAATTCATGTTCCTTTTCACTCACCCTTAAATGCCAAAATTGAGAACCATAGAAGTCTACTCCTTTTGGCCATCTGGCTTTCTGCTGGCATTAACATCCAATAAAACAGACGGGCCCACTTTCTTTTCTGGTATAGGGTGAATATTAAAGCATTTCATGAGCAACTGATCAAGTTCTAGTTCAAGAGAGAAGGCTAGATGTATGGCACAGCAAGAACAGCATGTATCTTGAGGGCACACTTACTGGCTGTGTGACTTTGGGTGAATCACTTTTCTGAGCCTTAGTTTCTTAGGGATGATAATAATACCTACTTATTTGTCCACTGTGAACAATTCATCTATAAAACAGGACTTGCCTCCTCTTTGCCTCATAAAGATCAAAAAAGAAAATCTATGTGTGGATGTGTTGTAAGCTGTGAAATGCTACATGTAGCAGCAAAACAGTTCATTATATTTTCATCAGATTTGAGTCACTCACTCTTCTATGTTCCAGACATTTTAAAATGCCCTTTTTAAAGTCAGAAAACAACATGAATGACAAGTTATCTGTAGGTCCCCCAAACCTCCATTTTGAGGGGACTGGAAAATAAAGCAGCAAGGTTAAGAAAGCTTTCAGAAGTCATCACAATGAGAACGGAGTCATAATGGGAGGAAAAAATGTCTTACACATTCTTCCAGACAAAAGGACATTTCAAGTATTGTCTTCAACATTCCGTTTGGAAAGGTATTAGCTTATAAAAGTCAGTTGTATGTACTTGACAATGCTGTGGAAACTCAGAGACCCAGAGGTCCCCAGTCATGAAGAATCAGCTATAAACGATTTGTTTTGAAATTATTGTCTTAATTCTTGACTACAATAGAATGTTAAAATGGAAGTTTCCACTAGGTACCAAGCTGCGATAGATGTGATATTCCAAAGTGAGCCTCTGGGCTGCCATATGCAGAATGAAGAAGCAGTGTCCTGACTTCTGACCTCCCTACCCGAGAGGGAGGTGAGGCCTGTGTGTGGGATGGGGTGGGGTACCACGGAACCAGGGGTCAAGCGGGTATGGCCTTGAGGGTGGAATGCATTCTCAGTGATGGGACTCTCTAAAAACCCACAAAAGCTCCCACAAAAGAAAAAGTGAGTTGTGATCAAGCCATCAATAAGAAACTCAGAAACTTCTCTGATTCCCTTTCCCCAGCTCCTGACCACTCAGGTGAGTAAGCAGGGATGAGGGAATGGGCTAAGAGAGACTTTGACAGTTCCCTTCCCTCCCGCAGATTCCCCAACAGCAGCCCTAAACCCCTGGGAGTTTTGGTTTTCACACTGGATCAGGTATTCTAATGGCTGAATAGAGACCTGCTGGGACTACGAAACAATGACTCCCTGAGGACCTGAGAATGAAGGAAGTCATGGGGCTGCCTGGGTTTGTTGGCAGTACCACCTCCCTAGAGATCATTCAGAAATATGTTGGAGTGTGTTTTGATTGTCACAATGATTGGCAGGGAGGATACTATTGGCATTTAGAGGGCAAGGGCCTGAGACACTTGATATCCTAGTAATGCATGAACTGTCCTGCTTGAAATACTAACAGTGCTCCCAATTGAGGCCTACACTCATTGAGGCAGGTGCAGGATCACCCCTTCCTAAACAAGTTTTAAAAAGACAGTGGAACCTATGCCAGGCAGGGAAACCAGAACTATAATTGACAACCTGCTGGAGGCTCAATGTGGACAAGTCTGAGAAGAAAACTCCAAGGGGACCCAGTTACTTTCATGAATTTTACCTGCTGGAGCTCAGCCAGGTTCTCACAGTAAATATCTGAGAAAAAAAATAATACAAAAATACAAAAAAAAAAAAAAAAAAAGACAGTGGGAGACAAAAATAGAAATAGATTTTGATTATGTTGCCCTTCATGCTTATTCACCACATCGATTACAGGGAGGTTACAAGTATTTTGCAGTGACTTGAGAGCTCTTCCCCACAGCTGCTCAATTACATCCCAGCTACTTGGATGCATTAGAGCCAGAAGCAGGCCGTGAAGTGGGTGAAGGACCTAGCAGAAGGTGCTATGGCATGCTGTGGTAGCCTGAACCCCTAAAACCCTAGCCCAGGTTAAACTTGCTCTGGTGACTGAAGATCAGGATCAGCCCCAGGTTTGAGAAAACATGGCTGGTCTTGGTGTGGTCGCCTGAACAATGTCTACGTTCTTGGCCCTGAAATCTGTGACTATGTTACCTTCCATGGCAAAAGAAGCTTTGCTAACATGATTAAATTAAGATGTTGAGATGGCAAGATTATACAGATCATCCAGTAGGCCTGCTTTATGCACGGGTGTCTTTTGAAGAGGGACAAGGGGATCAAAGTCAGAAAAAGGACACATGACAACAGAAACAGGAGTTGGAGTGATGCTTGTTGGAAATGAGGGCATGAGGCCAGGGCGGTGGCTCACCCCTGTCATCCCTGCACTTTGGGAGGCTGAGGCAGGCAGATCACCTGAGATCAGGAGCTTGAGATCAGCCTGGCCAACATGGTGAAACCCCATCTCTACTAAAAATACACAAATTAGCTGGGCATGGTGATGTGTGCCTGTAATCCCAGCTACTCAGGAGGCTGAGGCGGGAGAATTGCTTGAACCTGGGAGGTGGAGGTTGTAGTGAGCCGAGACTATGCTACTGCACTCCAGCCTGGGAGACAGAGCAAGACTCTGTCTCAAAAAAAAAAAAAAAAAAAAAAAAAGAAAAAAAGAGAAAAGAAAAGAAAATGGGCGTGCATGTGGCACTAGAAGCTGGAAAAGGGAAGAAGATAGATCCTCCTCTAGAGCCTCCAGAAAGGAACACAGACCTGCCAATACCTTGATTTTAGCCAATTTTGGGCATCTAATCTCCAGAACTGTAAGATATCCAATATGTGTGTGTTTTTAAAAGCCATTACATTTGTGGCAATTGGTTACAGCAACAATAGGAAAATAATGTACCTGGTTTAAAGTGTAATATAAACCTTTCTACTCAAGAGACCTTAGTAGTTCTCCCAAGTTCTCCCGAAGAACCCCCAAACCCTAACACAACCCTCTCTCCCCTCTCTGAAGATTCCAAGGAGAAAGGAAAGCAGTCTGGCAAAATCCTCCTCCGGACCCAGTCAACGACCTGCAGCCACGCACATTGCTGTGTGATATAAACGCATGTGTGTGTGGACGAGAAACCGAAAGAAATCAAAAGGAATTCTGTATTATCTGCGGTTTTCTTCACTAACCTTTCCCTTTCTGTCTACATACATAATTGAGGACTCACTCCATTCGTTCAAGGACAGCCACTGCTTGCTTTCAAGGGCTTTCCTCACCCCACAGATTCCTAGATCAGGTTCACTGCAGTCTGCGATCATGCAGAAGCCTTGATTAGCAAAGCAAAATAAAAATTAGAGAAAATTAAGTGGACATTGTTGGAAAAACAAATAAATCCTCCTTTATTGGCAGACTTGAGCGTTTAATAGAGCAGTAACTATATCACCATTTTCAACACTTTCTGATGACGGGTGTGCGGAAACACTTTCCATCACAACCGACTTGACTTTTCCCTCTGTCTTCAGACCATAGATAAATATTTAGCTACAAACTTCCAAACAGAATAAAACCAGACTTTCAGTTTATTTGACAGGAAAGCTTAGTATGGGATACTTAAATCATTAAGGAGAAAAGACAGTTTAACTCAGTGTAAAGCTAAAGATTAACCAGGAGTCAACATGAATTCTCTTATAGTCTGTTTTCTACTCCCCTTGGTAAGAAAATGTTAATTCACTCAGTATGAGATATCCTGAGCCAAGTCTGGATTCCTTGGGAAGGTTTGTTTTCTCTCAGGAATACTTAGTTTGGCACAGGGAAAATGAAAACAAATTTAAAAAAAAATCGTTCCTGGGTAGTCATTTTCTCTGGAGACTTAAAAGAAAAAAGACACTGATGTTGAGCAAAAAGCTTTCCCTGCAAGCTTCTACTGCAATGTCAAATAAAAATGCACAGAACTGGCTCCCCTGGAAGCTTGTGCCTACCTTCAACTTTTTTGTTTTGTTTTGTTTTGTTTTTTGAGACAGTCTCACTCTGTCACCCAGGCTGGAGTGCAGTGGCATGATCTCAGCTCATTACAACCTCTACCTCCTGGGTTCAAGCGATTCTCCTGCCTCAGCTTCCCAAGTAGCTGGGACTACGGGCACGTGCCACCATACCTGACTAATTTTTAAATATTTTTAGTAGGGAAGGGGTTTCACCACATCAGCCAGGCTGATCTTGAACTTCTGACTTCAGGTGATCCACCCACCTTGGCCTCCCAAAGTGCTGGGATTACAGGTGTGAGCCACCGTGAATGGCCCCTTCAACTTCATGTCTAAAATACCAAAAGTAATGACAACAAAAGCCAAAATTGACAAATGGGATCTAATTACAATAAAGAGTTTCTGCATAGCAAAATAAACTATCATCAGAGTGAATAGGCAACCTACAGAATGGGAGAATATTTTTACAATCTAGCCAACTGACAAAGGGCTAATATCCAGAATTACAAAGAACTTAAACAAATCTCAAGAAAAAGAAAAAAAAAACCCCATCAAAAAGTGGGTGAAGGATATGAACAGACACTTCTCACAAGAAGACATTTATGCAGCTAACAAACATGAAGAAAAAGCTCATCATCAGTGGTCATTAGAGAAATGCAAATCAAAACCACAATGAGATACCATCTCATGCCAGTTAGAATGGCAATCATTAAAGAGTCAGGAAACAACAGGTGCTGGAGAGGATGTGGAGAAATAGGAACGCTTTTACACTGTTGGTGGGAGTGTAAATTAGATCAACCACTGTGGAAGACAGTGTGGCGATTCTTCAAGGACCTAGAACTAGAAATACCATTTGACCCAGCAATCCCATTACTGGATATATACCCAAAGGATTATAAATCATTCTATTATAAAGACACATGCACATGTATGTTTATTGCAGCACTATTCACAATAGCAAAGACTTGGAAGCAACCCAAATGTCCATCAATGATAGACTGGATAAAGAAAATGTGGCACATATATACCATGGAATACTATGCAGCCATAAAAAAGGATGAGTTCATGTTCTTTGCAGGGACATGGATGAAGCTGGAAACCATCATTCCCAGCAAACTAACACAGGAACAGAAAACCGAACACCACATGTTCCCACTCATAAGTGGGAGTTGAGCAATGAGAACACATGGACACAGGGAGGGGAACATCACACACTGGGGCCTGTTGTGGGGGTGGGGCGCTAGGGGAGGGATAGCATTAGGATAAATACCTAATATAGGTGACAGGTTGATGGGTGCAGCAAACCTGCATGGCACGTGTATATCTATATAACAAAACTGCACGTTCTGCACAGGTATCCCAGAACTTAAAGTATAATAAAAGTTTTCTTTTTTCTAAAGTAACATGTTGCCTTTTGTTAACTGAAAAATGGGAAAGGAGAAATTTTTATGTGTGTTTAACAGGAAACAGTAGAGCACCGAGTTAATATCGCACACGTGAATCCCAATTTTGTTAAAATCTGACCGATGTGAGAAAATAACTAATGTTTCATGCTTAGCGCACTTTACAGAGTTTTGCCATGTTAGGATGTGTTATGTTAGTCCCTGGTATAAACTTACTACTTCATGTAACGTGCCTATGGGCTACACTGGATGAGAAAGTCCAATAGTAGAAGGTCCAAAGTTAGGCTCAGTAAACTGAACACTTCCAGCATCTGTTCGGCACTGGAAAGTTCTCTGGCTTTCACTGGAGACTTTGGCACCTGACTCATGGTTCTATTTTCCATCCTATGACTTGCTTTATTCTTGATGACCTTTTCAACAACCTTGTCTCCTTCTCTTGCTCCACATAGCCACCTACCTCCATGGCCACAGCCCAGAGCCTGTCCTCAGAGAGGTTCTGGCCACATCCTCTCTTATATCCTCCCAGTGGCCATGAGGGCTCTTGGAGCCCACGGAGACCTCCAATACTTTGTTACTGGAAGAACATATTCATATCCGTACGGGGCTGCAGCAACCTCAATTCTTGCCTCCTCAGAAGAAAGAATGGGACTGAGGGGCATAAGGTAGAGACAGAGACCAAAGCAAGTTTCAGAGCAGGAGTGAAAGTTCATTAAAATGCTTTAGAGAAGGAATGAAAGGAAAGAAAGTACACTTGGAAGAGGGCCATGCCGGCAACTTGAAAGACAAGTGCACAGCTTGACGTTTTCACTTGGGGTTTTATATGTTGGCAAAATCCTGGTGTCTTGTGTTACTTCTCACCACTCGCCCAGCTCCTGAGATCTTATTGGGAAGCTGCTGATCACTAGTTTCAGGTGTTTTCTATCTATTAGGAGACTGCCTTTCCCTGGTGCCGGGTGTGACCAATTATTACTTTAGTGAGAGAGTTAACAACAGCCTGACCATCACCTGATGGTCACCCAACACTCCTGGTGTGTTGGGGGAGCCCTCTCCTGCCCTGCTCATACCCAACTAGCTACCTACTGTAACAGGTTGACCCCTCCTTTTATTTCCCATCCTCATCCAGAGGAGACTACGTAGTTACTCACTTGAAAATCAGGGAGGCTGCGTGCAGTGGCTCACACCTGTAATCCAGATACTTTGGGAGGCTGAGGCAGGAGGATCTCTTGAGGCCAGGAGCCAGGAGCTCAAGACCAGCTCGGACAACATAGGGACACCCCATCTCTATAAATAAATAAATAAATAAATCAGCTAGTCGTGTTGGCGTGCACCTGTAGTCCTAGCTACATAAGAAGGCTGAGGTGGGAGGACTGTTTGAGCCCAGAAGTTGGAAGTTGCAGTAAACTATGATCATGCCACTGCACTCCAGCCTGGGCAACAGAGTGAGCAACCTGGGCAACCCTGTCTCTAAAAAGTCAAAAGAAATCAGGGCTAGATGCCCTAGGTGTTGAAAAAATTATGGATCCCTTGTCTGTAAAGGTAATTCCAAAAGTATAAGTAAGTCCAGTTTCTGATTTGGTTCTCACGGTGACTAGTGTTCTTCAGAGGGAGGGGAGGGAGGAGGAGTGGGGAGAATATAGTGTTCTTACATTTTTTTTTCAGTTTTGAGTGCCCCCTCGTTGGTACCCCAAGTGTGGGTTTAGTCTGTTCACTGGGTAACTGGAAGCATTCTTTTACAAATATCCACATCTCAGCTGCACACTTGTTTCCCGCTGCCCAGCCAGGCATGTCGTGCCCCACCTTAGCACGCCTCAGGATCACCTGAAATGCTTGTTTCTATTGCTTGTTCCAAATGTGGTGGGATTGCAGCCCACCTCAGCTCACACCGGCCACACACACTTCCCTGAGGTCCGCCACCACCCAGACAGTCCACCCTAAAGTCCTCAGCCACAAGGTCCTCTCATCCCTCACCATGGTGACCCTTGGCTTGCAGGCCAGCCCTCTTAGCTCCTCTTCTCCACCTCTTCCAAGGCTTGAAATTCAGTACCCTCTGGGTCTCTTGAGACAGAGAGGCTTATGAAAGGAGAGGCTAGCTCAGGCCCGGTCTCTGTCTGGACCCGTCCTGCTGAGCTTGCTGCTTGAGTGCAGCTGCCCACGGCTGGCCAGGAGCCTGGAGGAGACCGCTTCCTTCCAGGGATTCAAGAGGGAAGGAGATCATAAGCCCCTCCCCTCCCTGCATGCCGTCAGACCTAGCTAAGGGATTTAGGAGTCACTCTCCTATCTTTAAAAATTCTTTTTTGTAGAGAGAGGTTCTCACTGTGTTCTTCAGGCTGGTCTTGGACGCCTGGCCTCAGGTGATGGTCCTTCTTCCTCCACCTCCTGAAGTGCTGAGATTACAGGCGCGAGCCACTGAGCCCAGCCTCACTCTCCTGTGTAATACCCCTTCCTCCTCTCTGAGTGCCCCTTCCATCCCACTGGTCAAATTCTTCCCTTGATGGAAAATTGCATCTATATTTTGCAGAACTTGTTCTCCTATGGGCTCTGAAAGAGCCAGGTTCCTGTTCTAGATATTTAAGAAGAAATTTTTAGAATGCAGGAAACTCTTTTCTCTTAAAAACCTGACTCTTGGCCAGGCTCACGCCTATAATCCCAGCACTTTGGGAGGCTGAGGCTGGTGGATCACCTGAAGTCTGGAGTTGGAGACCCATCTGACCAACATGGAGAAACCCCGTCTCTACTAAAAATACAAAATTAGCTGAGCATGGTGGCGCATGCCTGTAATTCCAGCTACCCAGCAGGCTGAGGCAGAAGGATCACTTGAACCCGGTAGGCGGAGGTTGCGGTGAGCGGAGATCGTGCCATTGCACTCCAGCCTGGGCAGCAAGAGTGAAACTCCGTCTCACAACACAACACAACAAACAAACAAACAAACAAAAAGGCAAACCTGACTTTTGCCATTGAAAGCTTGAATTCAAACCTAATGTTTCTGCTATGTTCTTTTAAGAAAGGTGTATTTTGAGCATCATAATTGATCAATGACTTTTTTCTTCTTCTTTTTTATGTTATATAAAATTATTTTTTAAAATAATAGGCTGTGTGCAGTGGCTCACACCTGCAATCCCAGCACTTTGGGAGGCCAAGGTGGGTGGATCACTTAAGGTCAGGAGTTCAAGACCAGCCTGACCAACATGGTGAAACCCTGTCTCTACAAAAAAATACAAAAATTAGCTGGGTGTGGTGGTGTGCACCTGTAATCCCAGCTACTTGGGAGGTTGAGGTAGGAGAATCAATTGAACAGGAGGTGGATGTTGCAGTGAGCCGAGATCGTACCATTACACTCCAGCCTGGGCAACACAGTGAGACTCCATCTCAAAATAAATAAATACAATAAAATAACAGAGATGGGGTCTCACTATGTTGCCCAGGCTGGTCTTGAACTCCTGGGCTAAAATGATCCTCTCACCTCAGCCTCCAAAAGTGCTAGGATTTCAGGCATGAGCCACTATGCCTGACCTCAATGATTTTTTTTGTTGTTCTGAACTATATCTCACCCTCTGCCCCAAACAAGCATCAGTGGGTTAAAAGATGTTAGGCTGTAAAAAAGTAGGGGAATAAAAAAGACCTAGGGTTCTATTAAAAAAGCATGCACACTACACGTTACTTCCCACTCCTACTTGCAGCTATGGGCTCCCAAGTTTGGTTTGACCTGTATAGTGTTTGAAATAACATTTAACTAATTGTCAATGTTTCCAATTGGATAATTTCATCTACAAAGCTGTATTTCTGCCTTCTCTTGGATCATGGCAACACTGGGCTGTGGTGGAGGCTCTAGGGCCCACCTTGATTAATCCTGCCCTCTTCAGTTTGCTGGAAACCCCTCCTGGCCGCCTCACACATTGGCCTCTGAGGGCATTTCTTTCTTTTCTTTCTTTCTTTCTTTCTTTCTTTCTTTCTTTCTTTCTTTCTTTCTTTCTTTCTTTCTTTCTTTCTTTCTTTCTTTCTTTCCTTCCTTCCTTCCTTCCTTCCTTCCTTCCTTCCTTCCTTCCTTCCTTCCTTCCTTCCTTCCTTCCTTCCTTCTTTCTTTCTTTCTTTCTTTCTTTCTTTCTTTCTTTCTTTCTTTCCTTCTTTCTTTTTGAGATGGAGTCTTGCGCTGTTGCCCAGGTTGGAGTCCTGTGGCATGGTCTTGGCTCACTGCAACCTCCACCTCTTAGTTCAAGCAATTCTCCTGCCTCAGCGTCCCGAGTAACTGGGATTACAGGTGCCCACCACCATGCCTGGCTAATTTTTTGTATTTTTAGTAGAGACAGTGTTTCACCAAGTTGGCCAGGCTGGTCTTGAACTCTTGACCTTGTGATTCGCCTACCTTGGCCTCCCAAAGCACTGGGGTTACAGACGTGAGCCACCGTGCCGGCCCCTCTGAGGGCATTTCTAACCTTGATCTTAGGCAGGGTTTCTCACTTAGCCTCAAAAACTTTTCTCTGTCTTTCCTCTTACAAATGCTTTCAGACCTTTGCACCTTTCTGAAAGTCCCTATTTCCCCAACACCCATTCCCTACACTCTCACCAGATGACTAATTTTGTTGAGAAAATTGAGGCCCAAAGTACAGAATCTTCTATTTGCTGTCCAACCTACAAACTTTTCTATATCTGTACAAATCTTGCCTCACTCTCAGAGGATGGGATAGTCCTGCTTTTGGTCAAAGAAATTTCTTCAGTTATGCTATTTTAAAAACATAGTGTTTTTTATAATTGTGAAAATGATATAGCCTCAGAACCCTAAAACCAAAATTGAAAATAAGTCACCCCTCCACAAGCCCACAATGATATCACTGCCCAAAAGTAAATACTGTAAAATTACTGTTAAATATTTGGTAGCCATCCTCCAGTTCTACACACACACACACACAACTAAACATATGTGTACATATAATTTTATTGTATTTTCCCAAAACAGTGATTGTATATTTTTGTACAAGTTGTCTTTTTCTACTTAACAGTGATTGTGAATGCCTTTATGTATTAGCATATGTAAATCTACTGTCTTCTAGGGCTATTCAGTGTTGCATGCATTGAGTATGTCATACTTATTAAAACCTTTTAAAAAATTGCCAAAAAGTAGTATGTACTTACTAAAAGTAATACAGATTATGCAGAAGTGTAAAATATGAAAGATGTTTTTTGTTCTTATACTCCCACTCCCATTCTCCAAGGGCTAACTATTATTAACAGCTTACTGGGAATCTCTACAAACTTTTTTAAAAGTCTGGTTAATTGATGTGTAATTTACATACAGTAAAACTCACCATTTGTAGTGTACGGTTCTATGAATTTGTGAAAATACATATAATTGGGCCGGGCGCGGTGGCTCAAGCCTGTAATCCCAGCACTTTGGGAGGCCGAGACGGGTGGATCACGAGGTCAGGAGATCAAGACCATCCTGGCTAACACGGTGAAACCCCGTCTCTACTAAAAAATACAAAAAACTAGCCAGGCGAGGTGGCGGGCACCTGTAGTCCCAGCTACTCGGGAGGCTGAGGCGGGAGAATGGCGTAAACCCGGGAGGTGGAGCTTGCAGTGAGCTGAGATCCAGCCACTGCACTCCAGCCCGGGCGACAGAGCGAGACTCCGTCTCAAAAAAAAAAAAAAAAAAAAATTGCATATAATTGTGCAACCAAAGCTATAATTGAGTTATGAAACATTTCCATAACAATGAGAAACTTTTTTTGTGTCCCTTTACAGTCACCCGCTCCCTGACTCCCAGCCCTGGCAACCATTGATCTGTTTTCTGTTCCTATAGTTTTGCTTTTTTTGGAGGGCCATATGAATGGAATCATACAACGTCTAGCCTTTTCAGCCAAGTCTCACTCTGTTGCCCAGGCTGGAGTGCAGGGGCACGATCTTGGCTCACTGCAACCTCCATCTCCCAGGTTCAAGCGATTCTCCCGCCTCAGCCTCCTGAGTAGCTGGGATTACAGGCATGTGCCACTATACTCAGCTAATTTTTGTATTTTTAGTAGAGATGGGGTTTCACCATGTTGGCCAGGCTGGTCTCGAACTCCTGACTTCAAGTGATCCACTTAGCCTCTCAAAGTGCTGGGATTACAGGCCTGAGCCACCACGGAGCCATGGCTTTTTTCCCCTAGCATAATCCATTGGAGAGTCATCCATGTTGATGTGTGTGTTATTAAATCCTTATTTTGTCTAGTATATAGAAATGGTTTTTGTTCCTGGAAATGGAATCATGCTATACCTGGAATCCTGGAATGTAGCTATTTCTTTTCTTGTTGTTTACTTAAATATTAGAAATCCATTTCTTTTTCTTTTTTCTTTTTTGAGTCAGAGTTTTGCTCTTGTTGCCCAGACTGGAGTGCAATGGTGCGATCTCGGCTCACTGCAACCTCCTCCCCCCGGGTTCAAGTGATTCTCCTGCCTCAGCCTCCTGAGTAGCTGGGATTACAGGCATGCGCCACCACACCCGGCTAATTTTGTATTTTTAGTAGAGATGGGGTTTCTCCATGTTGGTCAGACTGGTCTCGAACTCCTGACCTTAGGTAAATCCATTTCTTTGTAACTTACTACGTCTAGATCTAACTCTTTCTTTTTAATAGCTGCCCAGTATTCCGTTACATACTTTCTATATAATGTATTTAACTGTTCTTCTCTTAATGAACAATCAGGTCATGTCCAATTTTTCACTGTTCCAGCATGTAAAAAGTATGAACAGGTAAAATACATACTGGTTCATAATTTCTTGTTAATGTATAGATAGATTCTTAGCAGTAGAACTGCTGAGTGAAAAGGTACATTTAAAACTGTGAATTTGGGTGATGGATACCCTAAAATCCCTGACTTCACCACTACACAATCTCTGTATGTAACAAAATTATACTTGCACCCCATAAATATTTTTATTTTTATACAAATAAAAAGAATTTGATAAGCACTTCCAAATTGCTCTCTACAAATGTATATGTTTAAGCTCCATCAATCTTTATGGGAGTGTTTTTCTTACCAACAACACATATTAATCTTTCTAATTTTTCTCAATCTTATTGACAAAGTGAAGGATCTCATTTACATAGCTTTCATTCTTAATGAGGTTGATTATTAAAATATAAATATATATATTAGTTGTTCTAGTTTGTTATCTATGAAATGCCAGTTTCTAGCTTTTGCCCATATTTTCTATTAGGCTGTTATTTTAAAAAATGAATTTGGGCTGGTGTGGTGGCTCATGCCTGTAATTCCAGCACTTTGGGAGGCCAAGGCTGGTGGATCACCTGAGGTCAGGAGTTCGAGACCATCCTGGCCAACATGGCGAAACCCTGTCTCTACTAAAAATCAAAAACTTAGCCGGGTGTGGTGGCAGGTGCCTGCAATCCCAGCTACTTGAGAGGCTGAGGTAGGAGAATCACTTGAACCTGGGAGGCAGAAGTTGCAGTAAGCTGAGATCATGCCACTGCACTCCAGCCTGGGGGATGGAGGGAGACTCTGTCTCCAAAAATAAAAAATAATAATAAAGAAAGAATTTGAAGGAGTTTTTTTATATATTAGGTGGACTAGAACTGTTTTTTTCCAGACTTATTTGTGGAGTCTATAGAGGCTGTATACTTTTGTTATCAATTCTGTAACAGCTTCCTTTTATTATGTCTAGAAATCATATACTATGAGGGAGACCTTTCCACTGCAAGACTTTAAAGCAGTTCTGTAATCCATAGCTTAACTAATCTTTTCTGATAGATATGTGAATTGTTTCAAATTTTCCCTATTACTAGTGATACTGCATTGAATACTCCTGTACATACATCTATCTCTTTGCCTTTGAACAATATTGTACAATTTTTCCTCCTTATGTGAACATTTTTATAAGTTCTTTTAAAAAATTTTTTCTTGAAAGATAAATTCTGAGAAACGGCATCAAAGGATAGGCATATTTTAAATTTCAGTGATCTGAGCTTTTGAATTCCTACCCATCAGCCTCTTTCGGAACCTTGTTCTCTCAGTGACTCTTTTCCGCATAAATCTTTAGCCTCTCCCAGTCCATGAGCTCTTTGTTTTCAGCCTACAAGTATGCTCCAAACTCAGGTCTTCTTAGAAAGAAAGCAGAACAACACAAAATTGCTTCCTTTGTTGAGTCTGCATTTCTTTGTAGTTGCCATCATGCCTCTTTTCTTTTCTTCTTAGCCAGCTTGTTGAAAAGGTGGTCCATCTGTCCTCATTGGCCATGACTGCTATTTGCTGCCATCTGATGTCTTTTTTTTGTTTTTTTTTTTTGAGACGGAGTCTTGCTCTGCCGCCCAGGATGGAGTGCAGTGGTGTGATCTAGGCTCACTGCAAGCTCCGCCTCCTGGGCTCATGCCATTCTCCTGCCTTGGCCTCCCAAGTAGCTGGGACTACAGGTGCCTGCCACCACGCCCAGCTAATTTTTTTGTATTTTTAGTAGAGACGGGGTTTCACCGTGTTAGTCAGGATGGTCTCAATTGCCTGATCTTGTGATCTGCCCGGCTCAACCTCCCAAAGTGCTGGGATGACAGGCGTGAGTCACCGCACCCAGCACTACCATCTGATTTCTACCCCTTGCATTTCACTGAAACAACCATGGAAAAGATGCCCAGGAACCTCTAGGTGGTTTACTCAATGTCACCTGCCGCCATTCCCTGTAACTCTCCATTCTTCGCCTCCATGACACCAGTTCTTTCCTGGTGCTCCCCTTGGTCAACCTTCCTTCTCCATCTTCTTTGGGTTTCTTCTTCCAATGGTCACGCCTTAAAAAAAATTAGTATTATTATTTGAGATGGAGTTTCGCTTTTGTCACCTAGGCTGGAGTGCAATGGCGCCATCTCAACTCACTGCAATCTCTGCCTCCCAGGTCCAAGCAATTCTCCTGCCTCAGCCTCCCAAGTAGCTGGGATTACAAGCATGTGCCACGAGGCCTGGCTAATTTTTTGTATTTTTAGTAGAGATGGGGTTTTACCATGTTGGCCAGGCTGGTTTTGAACTCCTGAACTCAAGTGATCCACCCACCTTGGTGTCCCAAAGTGCTGGGACTACAGGCGTAAGCCGCCACACCCAGTCAATTATTATTAGTTTTTGAGACAAGGTCTTGTTCTGTTTCCCTGACTGGAGGATAGTGGCATGATCTTGGCTCACTGCAGCTTCAACCACTTGGGTTTAAGTGATCCTCCCACCTCAGCCTTCCAAGTAGCTGGGACTACAGGCACATGCCACCATGCCCATCTAATTTTCTTTGTAGGCACAGGGTATCACTGTGTTGCCCAGGCTGCTCTCAAACTCCTGGGCTCAAGAGATCCACCACCTCGGCCTCCCAAAGTGCTGGGGTTACGGGCATGAGCCACCATGCCTAGTCCAGTGCTCACTCTTCTAACTTTGGTATTTCCAGTATTCTGGTCTTGATCTCATGCTTTTCTCTCCATACATGTTCACCTTATCAGTTGTATCTACTCTCAGTAACTTTATGCTATCAACACATAGTAGGTTGAATAATGGCTTCCAAAGATGCCCAGTTCTTAATCTCTGGAACCTGTGAATAATACCTTATCGAGCAAAATGCGCAGTTGTGATCTTGAGATGGGAATATTATCCTGGATTATCTGTGCAATGTAATCACACGTGTCCTGATAGAAGGGAGGCAGAGGGAGGCCTGACTACAGAAGAAAGCTATGCGGCAACAGAAGCAAGACCCTGCACTCTTGGCTTTGAAGATGGATTAAGGACCAGAAACTGAGGAATGCAGGCAGTTTCTCGGAGCAAAGGCAAGGAAAAGGATTCTCCCCTAGAGCCTCCAGAAGGAACCAGCCCTGCTGACACCCTGACTTTAGCTCAGTGAGACTAATTTTAGACTTCTCACCTCCAGAATCATAAGAGAATAAATTTATGTTGTTTTAAGCTACTAAATTTGTGGTAATTTGTTACAGCAGTCTCAGGAAACTAATATAATGCTTGAATATGTATTTTTCATACCAGAACTCTCCTCTGATCATTGGATTCATAGCTGCATCTGCCTGCTACGCTCACAGTCAACAGGACTCAAACAGAACCCATCATCCTTTCCCTCTTGCTGTGTTTCCCTGATTCCTTTAATGGCCCCATCAGCCGGGTGTGGTGGCTCACGCCTGTAATCCCAGAATATTGGGAGGCTGAGGTGGGTGGATCACCTGAGGTCAGGAATTCGAGACCAGCCTGGTCAAATGGTGAAACCCCGCCTCTACTGAAAATACAAAAATTAGCTGGGCGTGGTGGCGCGCGCCTGTAATCCCAGCTACTCGGGTGGCTGAGGCAGGAGAATCGCTTGAACCTGGGAGGCAGGGGTTGCAGTGAGCCGAGATTGCACCATTGCACTCCAGCCTGGGTGACAAAGCAAGACTCCATCTTAAATAAATAAATAAATAAATGGCCCCATCATTCTCTGAGTCACATGAGTCAGGACCAACGATCCTCCTGGACTCCTCCCACACACAGACCAGCAATCATCAAGCCCTGCAGTGTCTGCTGCCCAAACCTTTCTCAAATACGCTTCCTCCTTTTGGCCTCTATGTCTCTCTGCCTATAGATTTATCCCTTCCCACATTCATCCTCCATATCAAAGCCAAGATGAGCCTTCTGAAAGGAAACCTGACCAAGGTCCTTTTTTTAACCACTGCTTAGATTCAAGTCCAAGCTCCCTGGCAGGCCATACAAGGCTCTCCCTTTTGCAGTCATGTCTCCTGCTGTGGACTCTAATGATGCTCAAATGGTTTGTTACTTTCCCACCTATAGTAGTTACCTTTGCGTGTTCATGAAATTTCACGACCTTTGCTTCTGCTGCTCCTGCCCTTCTTTTTCTGTTCAGCTTTTACTGGTCTTCATGACTTAGCTCATTTTCTCTAATGAGGCAGGGCTCAGCACTCTTCTTTTGTCCTCCTGTAGCAGCCTGTGCCTGCTTGTGTACCATAGCAGTTTCCACATTAAAGAGAAATTATTTGTGTTCATCTGAGGCCAGGAGCAATGTCTCATTCATCTATTAAAGCTCAGTGGTTTGCACAAGGCCCAGTGAATGTCTGTTGAGCTGAGCTAAACTGCATTGCAGATAGAAAAAAAAAAATGATTTCACTTAGTCATAATATTTCAAAAATTTAGAAACTCTTCTCTTATAAACTTAATCTCCTCTGACAGTTCTGGGTTGCAGCCATGTATAACAAAGGGCAGGAATACAAAACAAAGATTGTCTGAAAATTCCCCGAGTGAGGCATTTAAAAAAGGAATCATGAAAATGTAAGTAAACTCTGTGGCCAGCCCATCTTCTCCGTGTTCTTTCAAGAAAAATATTTGAAGTATCATTTTTCCTTGAAGTTCAAAACGAGTCAGAATATTTAAGAAAGTGTCTAGACATTCTGAACTTGACCTTTGACAACTGTAGGAGTTGACTTTTCTAGCCAGCTGTGAAGTACAAATGCAAAGCACAGTTCATTTAATCCAGAGCCAGGTATCAGGCTTGGGCATACTCTCTGTGTGAATAAATAGAAGCAGCGATTATGTTCACCTTTCTACAGGCAGGGATGACATCCTAAAGGGATATACTGCTAGGTGACCAAACCAAAGCACAGAAGGGTGTGTACAGCATGCCTCATTTTGCGTATAAAGGAGGGAGGGGAATAATATATATTCATATTTGTTTGTATTTGCGTAAGTAGTCACTGGAAAGAGAAACCAGAAATGAATAAATATGGTTACCTGTAGAGTGTGAGAGCAACGGAGTTGATGGGGATAGGAAGGAATGACAGTTCTCAGTACCTACCTTTTCATAGTGTTCAGAGTTTTCACTCATCTAAGTGTATTTTTTATTTAAAATAACTATAAAAAAATGTCAGATGTAGGCATTACATTAATATCCTCAGGGTGCCTTGTTACCATTTGAGAAGCATCAATATATTCTTAGCTTTTGGCTTAGAGAATCTTTTTTAATGTTTAGCACTTGATTTAGAAATGATGGCAAGTTTTATTTTATTTTTTTCCTTAAAAAAAAAAAAATTTAAGTTGAACATGGTGGCTCATGCCTGTAATCCCAGCACTTTGGGAGGCTGAGGTGGGAGGATCACTTGAGCCCAGGAGTTCGAGGTTACAGTGAGCTGTGTTCATGCCACTGCACTCCAGCCTGGGCAATAGAGCGAGACTCCATCTCAAAATAAACACATAAATTAAACAAATAAATATATAAATTTTAGATTTGGGGTACATGTGCAGGTTTATTACATGGATATATTGCGTAATGTTGAGGTTTGGGCTTCTGTTGAAAGCCCAAATAGTCCATTCTGTCACCCAAATAGTAAACATGATTTCAAAATTTTAAAAATATTACAAAAATAAAAATAGCACAAAGATCTCTATGCCCTCTGGGTGCAATGGCTTACAACTGTAATCCCAGCACTTTGGGAGCCTAGACAGATGGCTCACTTGAGCCCAGGAGCTCAAGACCAGCCTGGCCAACATGGCAAGATCCCATTTCTATGAAAAATATAAAAATTAGCTTGATGTGGTGATGCACACTGGTGTTCCCAGCTACTCTGGAGGCTGAGGTGGGAGGACTGCTTGAGCCTGGCAGGTCAAGGCTGCAGTGAGCTGCCAGCCTGCGCAATGAGAGTGAGACCCTGTCTCCAAAAAAAAAAAAAAAAAGATTTATATGCCCTTAACCAGATTCCCTGTCATCAACATTTTATCCCACATGCGCTTCCTCTCTCTCTCTCTCTCTCTCTCTCTCTCATACTGTATCTGAACCATCTGAGGTTCTGGATCCTCTACATCTAAATGTTTCAGTATGTATTTTCTAAAAATGTAACCATTGCACAGTTACCCACTTCATGAATTTATGGTGATGCAATAGGAACAAGAGTTTTTTTGTGGAAACAAATGTTTCCTAAACAGAAGATCAATCTGAACTTTTATATTGTACAAAATGGCCATTGGGCAATCTACTGTTATAGGTGAGGAAGTGAATTGGGTGTATCACTGTGGAGCTCATCAAACACTCTTAATGGCATCCATTCATCAGTCTCTAGAGAGTTTTTTCATCTTCCTTTTGGTAAAATCAAGCCATTAATTTCTAAAAGTCTGCAGCTTCCCTTAAGTCCTAATAAAAAGGTTGCACAGTCTCCCATTATAGTTCAGTCATGAAGTTGGAAGAAGATTCCTCAACTACACCTTGTTTAAAAGTAATTAAAAATATATAGGCTGGGCGCAGTGGCTCATGCTTGTAATCCCAGCACTTTGGGAGGCCAAGGCGGGTAAATCGTTTGAGGTCAGGAGTTTGAGATCAGCCTGGCCAACATGGTGAAACCCCATCTCTACTAAAAATACAAAAATTAGCCAGGCATGGTGGTGCATGCCTGTAGTCCCAGCTACTTGGGAGGCTGAGGCAGAAGAATCGCTTGAACACGGGAGTTGGAGGTTGCAGTGAGCTGAGATTGTGCCACTGCACTCCAGCCTGGGTGACAGAGCAAGACTGTGTCTCAAAACAACAAAACAAAACAAAACAAAACAAAACTCTCTCTCTCTCTCTCTCTCTATATATATATATATATATCACCTTGTGTCAAATTCACTTGTTTGCTTCCAACTGCAGCCATAGTGAAAGGGCTGGACCTGCCTTTCATTGCTCACTCCCAGCTGAGCTTGTTCCTGTTGGAGAAAGAGGAGAAATATGGAGGTGGAGGTAAGCATGGAAGGTCTAAGGAAGGAAAGGGGGCTTTCCTTTCCACAGAGTCCCTGTGGCTCTGGCGAAGACCCAGAGTCTTACGTGGCTGCTTTAACTACTATGAGATAGTATTTTGCAGCCCCCAAACCAGTTTATTTTTATTTTTATTTTTGGAGATGGAGTCTTGCTCTGTTGCTCAGGCTGGAGTGCAGTGGTGCATTCTTGGCTCATTGCAACCTCCATCTCCCGGGTTCAAGCAATTCTCCCGCCTCAGACTCCCAAGTAGCTGGGACTACAGGCACATGCCGCCATACCCAGCTAATTTCTTTTTTGTATTTTAGTAGAGACGGGGTTTCACCGTGTTGCTCAGGCTGGTCTCAAACTCCTGAACTCAGGCAATCCACCCTCCTTGGCCTCCCAAAGTGCTAGGATTACAGGCATGAGTCACCTCACCCGGCCCCTAAAACTAGCTTAAAAATATTTCAGAAACATTCTATGAATAGATTAATGCTAAATGATATGTTTTGGGTAAATGACATTGAAGAATGGTTCTGTCATTAATAGACACTGCTGTACAATCCTGGTGGAGACTGGGATGGTGGTGAGGAGGTGACCTTTCCAAGAGTGTGACACACACATCAGCCCAGGCTGGGCCTTGTGACCTGGTTTGGTGAAGGGTTCTTCCTTCCTATTCTCCTGACCCCTCTTGCTCCCCCAGATGCTAATGCACAGAACATACCTTTCCTGAGCTCAGCTACACTGCCAGAGGGATGTGCTGGGCTATAATTTAGCCATTCCTTTGTGGACAGAAATACGAATTTTTCTTTTAAAAAGTTTTTAAAATTGGCTATTGCTATATATATACACAATACCTTGATGAACATCCTTATATTTGCATATATATCTTTATTTACTTGTCCAATAATTTTTATAGAAAATTTTTAGAAGTAGAGTAGCTGGGTTAAAAAGTATGGGTTTTCAAATAACTTTTGACACACCCTGTCAAATTACCCTCCAGAAAGTTAATATGTACCAATTTATAATCCCACCAACAGCGTATGAGCATGTGGGGTTTTGCGTGGAAAGTCCAGGCTGTGACATCCAGCTGTCTGGTTTTGCACCCTGACTCTGCCACATACCAACCTCATTGCTTAGTAAATGATGCAGTCTCACTAAGCATTTCCTCATCCTTCCCATGGGAATGATAATAATACCCTTCTTGTGGGGCTGTCATGGAAGTAAATGAGATACTGTATGTGAAATTCTTATGTGAGGGCCAGGCACAGTGGTTCATGCCTGTAATGCCAGCAATTTGGGAGGCTGAGACAGGAGGAGCACTAGAGCCCAGGAATTCAAGGTCAGCCTGGACAACATGGGGAGACCTTGTCTCTACAAAAAATTAAAAAATTAGCTGGGTGCGATGGCTCACACCTGTAGTCCCCAGCTATTTTGGAGGCTGAGGTGGGAGGATAACTTGAGCCCAGGAGGTGGAGGCTGCAGTGAGCTGTGATTGCACCACTGCACTCCAGCCTGGATGACAGAGTGAGACCCTGTTTCACACACACACAAAATGCTTATGCCCTGGATAGTCTAAGGCCCGAGGTGTAGCCAAGCCCCAATATTGAGGGCCACAAGCCTGGGGATTGGACTACAGTTTGGGTTGGCGAAGAAGTTAGAATATAAAATTGGTGCCAACCTTTATTAGGTAATAATTTGTGTTTCATGACATGGAACAGATATTTCAAAACCAATATTCTCTTTATATCTTTTTTTTTTGTAACAATTCTATTGAGATAATTGATGTATCATACAATTTCACTTATTTAAGTGTATAATTCAATGGTTTTTAGTATTTTCAGAGTTGTGCCACCATCGGTATAATCAATCTGAGAACATCTTCAGTATCCTTCAAAGAAACCCTATACTATTAATATTTAGGGTTAAAAATGCAACCTCCAACTCTCCCTGTCCCTCGGTCTTAGGCAACCACTTCTACTCACTACTTGTATAGTTTTGCCTATTCTGGACATGTTATGTAAACGGAACAATATGTGGTCTTTTGTGACTGGCTTCTTTCACTTAGCGGTCTTTTGTGACTGGCTTCTTTCACTTAGCGTAATGTTTTCAAGATTGATTTATGTTGTAGCATGAATCAGCACTTCATTCCTTTTTATTGTCAAGTAATATGCCAGGGTATAGAGATACTGCATCTTTTTTACCTGTTTGTCAGTTGATGGACATCTGAGTTGTTTTTAATTTTTGGCTATTATGAATAAAGCTGCTGTGACATTTGTGTACAAATTTTTGTGTGGATATGTCTTTTATTTCCTGGTTCTATATCTAGGAGTGGAATTATTTGACCATTTGTTGGCTTTTTAAACACATGAATAGTGTTGCGATGAATATTTTGGCCAAAAAAAAGTAATGGAAAGATTTCCAGTTAAAGAAGAAAGCATGAAGGCCCAGAGACCTGGGTGTTGTATGCCTTAACTCCTCTGAATAATCCTTCAGCATTTGTAAAAGGGGTTGTTGTAAATATTAGAGATTAAATATAATGGACAGCCTCTGGCACACAGTAAATTCTCAGTAAATGATAGCTATTATTCTACACCCTCCAAACCTTGAAGCAGAAATCTTCATGGGCCTAGCCTCTTCATCCATCCATACCATCCGTATTATCAGATTTCTCTGTTTTTTATTTTTATTTTTATGACCTTGTGTATTATTTTGTCAGTGCTGATGTAAACCTTCAGTAACTGCCTGAATGCTACCACCTGCGGAAACTAAAACCGGGCTCTGCTTAAAGTGGGCCATTTCCTTTTCATCTTCACATCCTACTTCTTGCCAAACTCTAAGGTTATCAACTATTTCCTTGCATTCCCCCTGCAAGAGAGGCAAGCCCTGCCCTTGCATCCCTCAGGTCATCAGGAACATAGGATGGTTGTGAAGGCTGGGTGTGAAAATCCCGGCATACACGAAACGGTGGCCCATTGGCCAAATTGAACATGTAAACTCAACTGTTTCTCTGCACAGTGTATGGTAAAAATAAACGTAAAAGACCGGGTGCGGTGGCTCACGCCTGTAATCCCAGCACTTTGGGAGGCTGAGGCGGGCGGATTGCAAGGTCAGGAAAACACGGTGAAACTCTGTCTCTACTAAAAATACAAAAAATTAGCCAGGCGTGGTAGCACGTGCCTGTAGTCCCAGGTACTCAGGAGGCTGAGGCAGGAGAATCGCTTGAACCCGGGAGGCGGAGCTTGCAGTGAGATCGCACCACTGCATTCCAGCCTGGGCAACAGGGTGAGACTCTGTCTCAAAAAAAAAAAAAAAAAAAAGAATAAATGATAAATAAATAAATAAACATAAGAAAGTTGAGCCAACGTATCAAATTCAGAAGATTTCACACAAAACCTATATTTCAGATTGCTTTGGAAAAGAACAAAAAGATATGGCAGTATTGGGCCTTCCTTCTTGCCTGATAAAAATAGACTGATTTGTGCTACTTCAGCCCCTTTGGTGTGTTTCAGGAATTGGAAAAGGGAGGCCAAATGACTAGTCCTTGGAGACACAGCAAAAAGGCTTTTTTCTTTTTCCTTTTTTTTTTTTTTTTTTTTTACAAATGCTTGTGTGGTCAGGGACCATCCCCCTCTCCCACCCCCACTGTTGATTATCCCTGCTAAGCCCCTGACATGTTTGTCATTTCACACCAGTCCAGACAACTTTTTTAAAAAAAACTTTGTCTAGCATTCTGCTACAAAGTCTCCTACTACAAGTTTGTAAAGATACTGACCTCTAGTTCCCAGCATCCACCTTCTGTTTTTTTTTGGAAATATCACCAGCTCCTTGTTTTTACTATACAGGACACTCCACCTTCCTCTCAAGTGTCTGTCATGGGAAACAGTGCTTTGCTCAGTTCTTAAACGCCTGATAGAACTACGCAGGGCGCCTGCCAGACCCGGGGTGCTTCCTTCCTTCAAAACCTGCTCACTTAGAGCCACTTGACCCATGATGTCCGCTGTCAGATTGCTTGTTTCTTCGTCAGCCCACAGCCGAGCTGGCCACTCAATCTTTCTTTGCACTTGATACGTTTGGTTAAACCTTTGCATTATCTCAAGGTTCTCTTCTGGTGCCTTCTTATTCTGTCCATTTTAATCTTGTGACAGTCCTCACTCGTCTCCCAGACCTCAGGTTTCTGGCGAGAGTGTTTTTGTTCTTGCCTGACCTTTTCTGCTCTCATCCTCCCCATTCTGTTTCATCTGGTCTTCAATTTCGCTATTTCTGCTCCAGTGTCTTCACCTCCATTTTATTTAACTGTGCTGTCTCTTAAACACTTCTGCAGCAATATCTATTTTATCCTTAAAAGCCTCTGGCTATACCCCTTTGGAAAACTCTCTTTATTTGTTAAAGAAAATGTTTCATTTTTCTGAAATCTTTAAAGGGGAGCAGGACTTCTGTTCTTCTTCACCTCTACCCAATTTCCTATGTTTTTAGAAATTAATTTCAATCTCTTCATCGTGTACACAGAGATGACAAAATCCTGCACTTTACGTTTTATGACCTCTAGCGTTTTTGCTTATGATCCTTTCAATCCTGCCATATTCAAATGGCTAGCATGGGCAGCTAAATGAATATTCCTGTCTCCACTTGAATGGTTCTTTAACTTGAATAACTGATAGATCTTTTAAAAAAGAAAAAAAAATTCCTCTGCATCCACAGTGTTGACCTAAATTATTTTATTTATGACCAATGGCTGTTCTAATATAGATATGATTCTGGCTAGTTTCATAACTTTAGCAAGCTTACAATGACTCAGTTCTCTCATTTGTCTGTTTTCACACTACCATGAAATTTTGCTCATGAGGAACATTTCTGTAAGTCCTCCTCCCTTCTTTTCTCATAGGTCTCTGAGATAGAGTACTGGCACTGTTGATGGGTTAAAAATCCCAGTGTGAACTTGGGCCAGAGGTCCTGTAATACACTTGCTCATAAAGTAGGCATCCAGGTCATTCAAAACATGCTTCTGCAATGATTTAGACTTATTTGCAAAGCCATTGTAGAAAACATTCAGATGTCTGTTGCTACATCTTACAGTCTGATAATGAATACGTCAGTGCAAGGTCATCTTTCCCCTACCCTAGCTCTTTTCCCAAGCCTCACGTGACATGTTCCCCAGCCTCATATCTTTTGCTGTACACAGGCGAGGTGTCCTGTGCAAAGTTTCCTTTTATCTTTCATTTGTCTTTTGAAGGCTCATCCTGTACATTTGATCTTTTCTCCAAACCCAGTTCACTTCCATGATCTTTCAAGCTTTCACATTATATCTGTCTTAGTCTGTTTTCTATTGCTTACAACAGAATACCAGAAACTGGGTAATTTGTAAAGAGAAGAAATGTATATCTTACAGTTATGGAGGCTGAGAAATCCAAGGTTGAGAAGCCACATCTGGGAGCCCTTTCTTTTTGGTGGAGGTTCTCTGAAGAGTCCCGAGGTGGTGCAGAGCATCACACATGGGGAGGGGGCTGAGCATGCTAAGCCAGGCCTCCCTTCTTCTCCTTATAAAGCCACCAGGCCCACTCCCATGGTAACCGATTAATCCATTAATCCCTGAACACATTAATCCATGCAGGAGGGCAGAGCCCTCTTGACCCAATCACCTCTCAAAGGCCCCACCTCTCAACGCTGCCACATTGGAGGTTACATTTCCACATGAGCTTTGGAGGAAACAGACATTCAAACCATAGCACCTTTCAAAGAAAAATCTGAGAAGCTGTGTTTGTGTGGCTCTTGCCCTATTGAGGTATTCGGTGAATCCCACATCAGTTCTTTCACACACAGAATTCTCTCTTCAAATTCATCTCTATTTCCTAAGCCAAAAGTACATCTCGATCCTCTCTGTTTGGAGACTTCTAAGCTTCAGCTCCAACCTATTTTCTTATGGGGTAGCAGAGACAGCTCTAGATTTGGGATTAAGAGAGCCCCAGATAAATTTCTCTACTTAACAAACTATAAGACATTAAGGAATCTCTTAATTTCCCAGAGGCTCATTTTCCCCATCGGTATAATAGGATAATAATAGCTATCATCTTTCAGAATTCTTGTGACAATTCCATGAAATACTGTATGGAGAACCATGCTTAAAATTCTGTCTTATATATTTTTTAGTGGAAGCTCTGCTTGCCCTAATTTTGTGTGGGTATTTCTTTCAGGCCTTCAAGATTTTATTTGAAACTTCTCTTCCTTTTCCTTTCGCTTCTCATTTCTCTTGCCTCTGGTTCTCCATCACTTCATTTGTTCTAATGAATTCATTGTTGATCTGTTCTATCATATTTGGACAAAAATGTTGACATCCTGACCGTTGGTGTCAGAGCTGTTTGAGTGTGAGGAGACTATTTTGGGGTAAGGTGACATGATTTTCCAGGAGTCCAACAACCAGAGAAGTAGCTGAATTGCTGATTTGAAACTGAACAGGGTAAGGGAAGAAAAGTGAGGGAAGGGAGAGTGGGAGAGGGGAACACTTCCAACAAGATGGAGGCTGCCCCAGGTGACATGAGCAGTGAACGAAGTCCTGGGGTGGGGTGCAGTGGGGGTGGCAGTGGGAAGTGGGTGGAAGGACCCACAAACAGAATGAGGGTAGCAGACGTTCTACTGGATGTCGTCTGGTTACCACGATGTAAATGCTCTACCAAGTCTTTAGTAAATGTTGCCACCCACTGAAGAAGACTTTTAGGGAAATCACGGAAAAGAGCTGGGTCCGGATCAGGGTAGTGAGGGCACAGGGACAGCAAGCAATGAACGAATTCACTGAAAATCAGAGGTAACCATACCAGTGTAACCCTCCTGGGAATTTACAGACATCTTGGAGAGGGCTTTAAATATCCACTGGGGACAATATGGGAATTTGAGCCAATCTTATTCTGAAAGGGGTGGTGACACCAGCTGACATCTAGATGTTCTTTAAAACAAAACATAGCTCAGGTCAGGTGCAGTGGCTCATGCCTGTAATCCAGCACTTTTGGAGGCCGAGGTGGGAGGATCGCTTGAGCCTAGGAGTTTGAGACCAGCCTGCACAATACGGGGAAACGCTGTCTCTACAGGAAATAAAAAATTAGCCAGGCATGGGTGTGGTGGCGTACACCTGTGGTCCCAGCAGCTTGGGAGAATCATCTGAAGCAGGGAGATTGAGGCTACAGTGAGCCATGATTGCGCCACTGCACACCAGCCTGGACGACCGAGTAAGACCCTGTCTCAAAGTAAATGAATGAATGAATAAAATAAAACAGATAAAACACGACATGTCAAACGCCAGGCATATATTGCTTGACTTGGCATCTATCTAAATGAAGCCTATCACACAGGAGAAACCTGGCAAGTGTTTGTTGGATAAATTGATTTTAGTTTTTCCTGCCAATAATTTATCATCCTTTGTTCCTCTCTTACTGTATGTTTTTTTGAGTGATCTCAGAAATAGCTATTTCTAAGTGTTCTCTACATCTTTTTCCTTGGCAAGACCTAGTTTTGCCTGTCATTTTCTTCCTGTTGTTTGCCCTCAGTAACTTCGTGTTTCCTGGTTCCCTCCTTGGACCTGAAGGCCAGCTTCATCATCTACTATCCGAACTCTACCTGCTCTCTCAGCGTTCCTGGCTCAGCGGGGGTCTTCTGTTTGTGTTGGCTCTTGTGCCTAGCATAGCTAGCAATGCCGATCTCCCTTCTGTGGGGAAAGATTCTCCTCAATCTTGGTGAAAATTCAGTTTACAGAAGGAGAAAGAGATGAGAGAGAGAGAGAGCGAGAGCATAAGCACATGAGGGCTTGTCTTTTGGAGATAACGTACTGAAGTATCTCTAGATGAAATGATACGAGGTTTAGGCCTCACTCTAAAGTAACCCAGAAGGAGAGAGGGAAAAGAGCAAAGAAGTAGGCGGCCGGATGCTGTGGCCAAACCAAGATGGCCCATGTTGTTGAAGCCCTGTGATGGGTACATGAGGGTTCAATATAATATTCACTCAACTTTTGTGTATGTTTGAAGATTTCGTATTAAGCTTAGGGAATGTCTGTTTATTAAAGATCCACACATGAGTTATTGGTCTCCACAGCCACCATGGATTTTTTTGGCCTGCACGTGACCTTCGGGTGAGTTCTTGAGCCTCATCCACAGCATGACCCCGGCCCCCACCAAGCTGCATCTATACTCTCTCTTGTTATTGATTTGTTGGGTGTCCATTTCCCTTTGGTCTGAGAGATCCTGGTGGACAGGGGCTGTGTCTTATTCATCTTCATGTCCCAGTGCCTAGCATAGAATCTGGTGAACGGAACTCAAATGAGCTGAAGAAAGTTATCTGCCAGTGGATTCCCAGCCCACGGCAGCCCCTCCTCCTTGTCATGGCGTTTGCTGGGCCCATGACCCATGGCTGAGGGCCTCTGAGCGGAGCCACAGGACATCCACGCTGGGCTGTCTTCCTCAAGAGGGACAGTGGGCAGCTCTTGCACATGCCTCCATATCACCACAGAATTCTCTCCTGAACCTTCTGCTGCTACATTAGCTAAGGGAATTCCAATTTCCTTTCAGATCTGAAGCTCGTACCGAACTTCTGACTTCCTGTGACTTGGTGATTTAAATGACTATAATTTAAGTTCATGCGTGAGTCCTCACTGCATAGGCTCCCTTTGAGCAGCCTCCCTTCCCCCACAGTACATCCCTCGTCTCCAGACAGAGAAAATGGTACCCTTCCTCCCGTCTCACTTCCTTTGGGTGGCTGGCCCTCATATCACCCTAAAGAAAGGCAAATCTAGCAGTGCCACCATCTGTGTTTCTCATTTCTCTTATTATCCCCTCCCCATGTTTCCTTCCTGCCTCCATCCAGTCCCAAATCTTCAGCTTTTCTCTGAATTTCCTGTTCTAGTCTCAGCTTAATAGAGTTCCACTATTACTGTAGTTCTGGCAGCTTCTAGGATAGGCATCCCAGCACCATTTTGCTCTCACCACTACTCTTTAATTAGCTTTTACCAATCTCAGTAGTCATTTTATCTTCTTTGCAGTATGCAACACTGAAAGGGTTCAGTTGGGGAGTCAGGTGTTATTGTGCCCATTTGGCAAGGATTGGAAAGGTTGAGTGGCTTGCTTAAGGTTGCAGAACCAGTAAGGGTCAGTAGTAGCATCTCCGTCTCCTGAATGTTAGTCTAATGTTCCAACCTGTACCCACCATCTGCTCTGTGTTACTGTCACCTTGGAAAACAGTGGCTGACCTTGAACTTCATCCATTTTCCTCACAACAGTTATCTTCCTGGGATATATCTAACAACAGTCCCAGAGGACTGGAAACTGAGCTAAGCCAAAATGAGGTGGTAATAACTGTCTTACTGATTCATGCTGGCATTGCCTGAAGGCCTGCTATTGTCTCTAGCAATTCTCTTATTCCCGAAAAAGAGCCAAAAAATGGAGGGGAGGAGGTGGATGCATCCCCACATCCAAGTGGGCATTAGCCAGTGCCTCTTGTTTCCAAGAATCAGAGACAGGTTCAGCACCAGGTCATACTCCAAGAGTTGTCAACCTGTTCAATCAAGGACTGAAGTGCTGGCACCCTTCCCTGGGTAAAGAGAAGGGCTAGTGCTCCAATAGCATTCTCAACTGGAGGTGCAGAATGGTGAAGCAGTGAGTGACAGCCAACCTCTGTGAGGAAAGGATATGGAGGTCCCCACCTGTCACCTGAGGATGCCCTTGACTGTTTACGTGTGAATTCATGAAAAGTGTGTGTGTGTGTGTGTGTGTGTGTGTATGTGTGTGTGTGTGGTAGAGGGGAGAAGAGCTAGTGCAAGCTTAGTTATGGCAATACTCTCTTTCCCACCCCACCTCCAGTGAAAATAACTTCTGTAGCCCAACCACGATGTCCTATTCTGGAGCTTTCTGGGAGGCCCTGAGCAACTCTCCCACTGAAGCTATAATTCCACCTTCTGTCCTTGATTGCTTGGCAGAAAATAATATGTTTGTAATCAATTTAATTTTTCATTTTCCCACATTAAGCCTTGAAAACAAACTATGTACTTATGTGGGAAACTGGAAAAGACATTTCACCTCAAGTGAAAACTTGAACATCCTTAGACAAACAACTGAGAAGAGTCACTTCTTATGTTTGCATTGGATATTGGCCTTTTCCAAGCCCAGTCTACTCCTCTCCAACCTCTGCCTTCAAGGAGAACTCAATGAGGGTGGAACAATTCAGGGTCAGTGTCAAGAAGAGTGCTTATGCAGGGAGGTGGATGGAACAGTCAGGTATTCTGGATGCTTCACTTAGTCTACAGAATTACGCATGCAAACATCAATGGGATTCTGACCTGGACCAAAAAGAGGCACAGGGATGTGTTAGATTTACAAGTTTGGATGCTTTATTACCTAAAGTCAAAGGGGAAGATACAAAAGCTGTTTAATTTACCAAGCAAGTGCAGCATGCCTATGGAAAGCTTTGGCCCTTTTTGCTAAGCTGTCAGATGTTTGAGGCAGCTGGCCAGACGGCTGTGTTTTAAATCCAGGCTTAACATTTTCGAGGCTGCTGAATAATGTAGATCCTTTTCAGTGGAACAACCTTTTCCAGAGCAGGTGCGGGTTTTTGATGCGCCATGTGCACTGTTGCTGGAAATTTATGGTTGAGCTAAAGGTGAGAAGAGAAGAAAAAATAGGCATATTGGATCTTCTTGGTCATGAAATATTAAACTAGTAGAAAGTGATATCGTTGGTCAAGGGAATCTCATAATTTTGTTTATTTATTTGATAATATCTCTTTTTTTTCCCTGTACTATTTCTAGCCCTAAACCGATGGGAGTATGTTTTAACCTGGGTCTTCTCTCATTTACTGTCTTTAACTTTAAAAAATTCCAATTGACATTTTAAAAAGTGGGAATGGTTAAGTATGTCTGCAACAGTTCTCTGTGGTGTTAGCAATTATTCTGGCACTAGTATGCATCTATGAATCACTGAATTCTAAGAAGGCTACAGAGACATTGGAGAAGGTCCAGAGGGGGGACGAAAAACTCCTCAATTGTCAAAAGAAATAAAGAACCTCTGAAATAAGTTAAGAAGAGTTAGGGTTATTTATTAGGTCTAAGTATGTACATTTGCTATTTTTAAGGTCAAAAATGGTGTGATATTGGCCATTCCATATGGTTCAATCTAAATAGCCCAGTGAAGAGAAGGCTGAGGGATGGCTTACTAGCCTCAGGGAACAAAAGTTCTGATTAGTCTTCTCCACAGAAGACATCTGTGAGTAAATAAGCTTAAATAGACTTATTAACACAGGCTGAGACTTTTTGACAATGAGAGACATTTCATATGGAACCCAGAGACCTTGTGGAATTTACATTAATGATAACTTAAGATAGAAAGCATGCCCAATGGTGCTGACCACTTCAGACACGGTTTTCCTAGGAGGAGAATTTGGACCCAGTGACCTTTTGGGTCCATACTAGTTCTTGGTTTCCAAGCCCATCAATTTATAAAAGTACCTAAAGAAACCTCCCTTGGCCAGCAAGGAAGGGATGCCTCAACTCAGTAGGAATTTAACTTATCACTATTGAACTTAGATGCCCTTGCCTTGACACTCTAAATAAAACGGGAGATAAAACTGTTCATGACCCCAGTCATCACACTGTTTATGGTTTGTTTGCGCTCTTCTAAGCCAGAGAAAACATATGTGCGTTACATCTCTTCTCAAATGTCTCTGCCCAGGCCCTAGGCACAAAGCAGTCCCTTTCATTTGAAATGTGACTCCAAAAAGTCCTTTCTTCTTGGTTTTAAAAAATTAAACACACTGGCAGAATATACACTGAAGTGTTAGCAATGGTTACCTCTGGGGGATAGAATTACAGGCAATGCCTGGTCTTTTTCTTTGCTTTATTTATCAGTACTTTTTTTTTTTCTTTTATAATGAGCAGGTACAAGTTATACAAAAATTAAGCCCAAGGATTATCTCTGCCAACATTCTAGCAGTTGGAAACAAAACATAATTGAGATATTGATCATAAATGTTGCATTAGAGTCTAAAAAAGACCTGATGACTTTTTTTTTTTGGTCAGATCAGTTATCATCAGACCATATGATGTTCATTTTACAATGTGTTAAGGGCAGAATGTTTTGTTTTGCTTTGGTTTTTTTTCAGCATTAGATCCAGAAGGAAATTTAAGAGGGCATTGACTTCAGTAGTTTACTTCCAGAGTCGGTGTCTTTAGTCTCAACTAAAATAGATGAATTATTTCAGGTTAGTTTTACATCACATTTGAGAGATTGCAGGTAGGAATAAAAATTTGACAAGTTAGTGAAGGTAAAAGGGGGTGAGAAGGGAAACAAACAAAAAAAACTCTGATATAATAGAAATGTGGGCAATTAGCCAAGGTGAGGTAGGGTAAGAAGACAAGTTGGGACTGGAACAAAGAAAGCCACATGCTGATTGTTGTTCTTAAGTAAGAGATGATGGGTGGAGGTAGGAAAAGAAAAAGGAAAGGAGAGTAGTGTTACAATAAGTGATCGAAGATATTTTCTGCTTAATTTGGCACTAATTTGTTATTTGATCACCTCCAGGATGATCTCCACAATTTAGGGGCTACATTGTTTGGGCATGTAAAGAAAATTGTGCTAAGATATACAAAACTTGTCATTTTAACCATTTTAAAGTGTGTGTACAGTTAGTCCAGTGGCACTAAATACATTCACATTATTGCACAGCTATCAACACCATCCACCTCCAGAACCTTTTCATCATCCTAAACTGAAACTTGGAACCAATTAAACAATCACTCTCCATTCCCTCCTCCTCCAAGCCCCTGGCAACCACCATTCTACTTTCTATATCTATGAATCTGACTACTCTGGGTACCTCCCATAAGTAGAATCATTCAATATTTGTCCTTTTGTGTCTGGCTTATTTCACTTAGCATAATGTCTTCAAGGTCCATCCATGTTACAGATGTGTTGGGATTTCCTTCTTTTCTAAGGTTAAATAAAATTCCATTGTGTGTGTATATATATATATTCACCATGTTTCGTCTATCCATTCATCCATTGATGAATACTTGGTTAGGATCTCTTCACCTTTTGGCTATTGTGAATGATGTGGCTATGAACAGTGGTGTAGGAATATCTGTTCTGAGTCCCTACTTTCAATTCTTCCAATATATGGGAAGATTATATTGGAAGAAGTGGAATTGCTGAATCATATGGCAATTCTCTCTCTCTCTCTTTTTTTTTTTTTTTTTTTTTTTTTTTGAGGTTTTGCTCTGTCACCCAGACTGGAGTGCAGGGGTGTGATCTCTGCTCCCTGTAACATTGAACTCCTGGCTCAAGTGGTCCTCTTGCCTCAGCCTCCCGAGTGACTGGGACCTCAGGCATGTGCCACCATGCTGGGCTAATTTTTTATATTTTTAGTAGAGACAAGGTCTTTCTATGTTGCCCAGGCTGGTCTTGAACTGGGCTCAAGCGATTCTCCTGCCTCAGCCTCCCAAAGTGCTAGGATTCAAGTTGTGAGCCACTGTGTCCAGCCTGACATGGCAATTCTATATTTATCTTTTGAGGAACCACCATATTGTTTTCCACAGCAACTGGACCATTTTACATTCCCACCAGCAATACAGAAGTGTTAAGGGTTACATTTTAACTGAGGCATTCAACCAGAGCTCTAAAAGCACTGCTCAACTACTTCCCAGACGACGAATTTCACAGATTAGAATATTTGGGAAACAAAGTCAGCTCCTGTGGCCCATTGGCCATTTGAACTGATCTGGGAAAGTTCGAGAGAAGAAAAGAAAATCGACAGGATTGAGAAAAAAGTAGGAATAATTCTGGCAAAGCTAATAGACAAATTGCCCATAATTGTTAAGCTACAAGTGTACAGGTTTTGGGGTTCCAGGACCAGGGTTTCCATAGCAACATGAAAATACGATAAAAGGAAAGTTCTCCTTCTCATCTCCCTACCTGCCTCAGTCAGGGGCATCCTGATGTAGGACTTGGGGCTATGGGTGAAGAGTCTATAAAGAATCTTCCGTCAGAATGGATGAAACTGTCAATAAAATGGTCAGCTCCTCAATGTACTAATTCTTTGTTGTAGATTTTATATCAATGGAGATAGGAAAAGGTTATTTTCAAGTCTAAACTACAAATAAGTAGAAACAGCTTTCCAGAGTATAAGCTACAACCAGCTGTGTTTTAGTCTGACATTTTAACTTTGGGGAAGCTGTGGAATTTTCATCATTAGCCTCTGTAAAATGATAGTATTTGTAGAATGAAAGGTGTTTCTTGTGTCATTCATCAGGGTAAGAGAATGCAGGGTAACTCCACGAGAGAAAGAATTTAAAGCCATGTATGTACAAGGATCCTGCCTTGCTGTGGCTCCATTACAGGGGCAACACATTGAACTTAGAAAGTGGATCAGTAGAAACTTCTACATTGAGAATTTACCTTCATCTTGGGTAGCTGTGACCTCAGAACCTATATTTTTCATTTAGGAGAAAAAGCAAAAGAAGTGTAATGGAGGTCTTCATGACTAGAGCCCTGAAATTCTAGATGCAAGCAAATCAGCTGCAGGTTTTGTTTTAGAGCCTGAAGTTGGGTGGTGTTAGCAGACTGGCAGTGCTTTCATTCATCTTTCCAGGGTGTTAACTTCCAACTCGAATGTTGGCACTTAAATTTCCACACCCTGTTAAGCAAACTGCTTAAAACAAAACATTCAGCTCTCGTCAATGAAATTCAAGGATACTCCTACAGTGATAGTAATCTACAGAACAAGAGAAGCCTTTTAAAATCTGCAGAGCCTTTGATAGTTTTCTCTCCCCCAGGATCCCATTTCACATACATCTCACTGGCTTTGGCAGTGGTGACCCATAGTCTGGCAGCTTGAAAAAAGTAGCCCCACCTTTAACCAGGCTTCAGCATTCCCCCTCCACACCATAACGCAACCCCGTTATGGATGTTTTAACTGGATACTTTTATGGTCTGAGAAGTTTCACAACTATTGCCAAATTTAATTGCCATGGCTGTCCAGAGGATTAATATATTTGGCAGAATCATTCTTGTTCACTCCCTACCTTAAAATAATTTTTTAAAAGTAAATGAATGAGCACAAATCCCAGAGGAGTTACGTGACATCTAAAAGGTCAAATAACTTCTAAGTAGTGGGTGGAACTTGATCTAAGACCAGGTCTCCCAGATTTCTAGCCCAGAGAGCTTTTGGGTTACATAACCTGTTTTCTGCAGGAATACCATGTCATGTGTTCTGCCACTGGGCAACATGAATTCTCTTAATATTGAGGGCTTCAAGAGGTGGGGAAGGCTGGCTGGAGAGCGGGGAGGAAAGGAGAAATGAGGTAGGGTGGGATAAAGCAGTCTGTGTGGAGGGGAGAGGTGGGGAAATACTGGGGTAGATTCTAGGCTGCTTCCCATTTTGATTTACACAATTCCAGCCCTTTGGAGATCATTTTTCAATCTCCAAAATCTTAAACCCCATGTTGATTTTAAAGTAGGAATTCAGAGATGAATAGCATACAGAGAGAATTTTCCTGCCATGGTTGAATGGTTGATGAGTTCCTATAGAGAGGGGTTGCTTTAGAGACTTAATTTCTTAAAATAAGTATGAGAAATAACATGGGTTCTTGGGACTAGACACGATTGTAACTGAGGGCATGAACACGTTAATAAATGCAGAGGATGTGACTCTCAATTCTGCCACTGCATTTATTCTGACCAACTGTATATTGTTAGGTCTCTGTGGCAATACATACTGTGAGGAGAATCATTGTAATGCAGGACAAATGTATTAAAAGATACCTGTATCTCTGTATCTTTTATATATCATTTCTTATATTTTTTGAATCACCCTGTATAGTTTATAGCAGCATGGCTATTCAGTTTTTAAAATCAAAGTATTTACCTAAAGTAAAATTTACCCTTTTTAGTGTGCTGCTTTATGAGTCTTGACAAGGACATACAGTTTGTGACTACAACCACAATCAGGATAAATAACCGTCCCATCATTCCCCCAAATTCCCTCTGGTCATTTGTAATCAACCCCTCCTACTCAGCCCCACACAACTGGTGATCTCAGTAGATCTAGTGGTCAGCAGATCTCAACCCCAGGTTGACCTTTATTGTGAAATCTTACTAGGTTTCAGGTTGAATGATTGATTCCGTGGGATTTTTCTTAGCTATAGGGAAACACATGGATCCTACCAATGTTTGTTTTTGAGGTAGTCCCTTACGGTACTCTTGGAGCTTATTTTTGTTGCTGGTGCCTTACACTTTACCTGAGTTCCCAAGTGATAATGGGATGCAGGCCTGGGAACAGAAGATATCACTTGCTGAGGGCTAAGTGTCCTAGCACTGTGCATGTATTATGTTTTACTCTCAACATGTCCCTGTGAAGTAGATACTAGTACTCACATTCCCATTTACAGATAAGGAAAGAAGAGCACAAAAAAGTGAAGAAACCTGCCCCAGGGCACACGCTAGTGAGAGACACAGCCAGCACAGGAACTGGGCAGCCTATGGCTGATGCCAGGACCTGCTCTCCTAACCAGTAACCTGTACAATCTTAGCCACAGTCCTACTCCACTAAACACTGAGCTGAGCACAGAGGTATATTTTTAAAAATAGGTATAGTTTCTGTTAAAAATATTTCTTTTTCTTTTCTTTTCTTTTTTTTTTGAGATGGAGTCTCACTCTGTTGCCCAGGCTGGAGTGCAGTGGCGTGATCTCGGCTCACTGCAACTTCCATCTCCCGGGTTCAAGCAATTCTCCTGCCTCAGCCTCCCGAGTAGCTGGGACTATAGGCACGGACCACCATGCCCAGCTAATTTTTGTATTTTTAGTAGAGACGGGGTTTTACCATATTGGCCAGGCTGGTCTTGAACTCCTGACCTTGTGATCCACCTGCCTCAGCCTCCCAAAGTGCTGGGATTACAGGTGTGAGCCACTGTGCCTGGCCTGTTAAAAATATTTCTAACAGCACATCATCTCAATGTTCTCTTATGGTTTCCAAATACAACTGATTATTATTGTTAAGTATTGTTACTTAGGGAAGAGATTATTCTTTTTACCTTTGAAATAAAGAAGTGATATGTCAAAGACATAAGCATATCATCTGTCTATAAGAACACAGTGTAAACTCTGGCATCGTACCTAATACACAGCATGACCAACCTTTATTGACCATTCCTTTTCAATACTTTATTTTGAGTTAACAAATATTTTAGGGGAACATGTCTATTCTATCTAGTTCCACTTACAACTGTGAGCACTCTCTTGCCCCAAGGAAGAGGTGTTTAGTGGGCAGGAGCAAGAGAATGTAAGATGTGGGAGCAGACAGCTTGTGTTACCCTGGCAGGGTATCATGCACCAGCCCTGCCTCTGAAGCCAGGAAGGCAGAGAGTCACTTCTGACTTCACCCTAAATTGACCTGAGTGCAGAACCAAGGCTCCCATGTGAGGAGGCTCGGTAGCTACGGCTCATCATCAAGATCTAACCTTTGTACAACATGGACTTTAGATATGCTGTCTTATTTCACTGTCATAAAAACCAATGCTACTAACCCTAACACAGTGCAAAGAGGTTACTCTGTGCTGAGACTCTTCCAAGACCTTCCTGTCTGTGAGCTCACTGTCTCCACATAACAACCCTATAAGCCGCGCACTCTTCCTTACCTCCATTGTACACACATGGAACTGAACCACAGGATAAGTAACTTGCTCAAGGCCATACAGACGGTGATGAAGCCAGTGCCAAATGGGAGGCCTGGGGGCTAGCTGCACTCATCTTTTTCAAAGGCTGAGCTGGTGGTCCTCAGGCATCTGATTTTGGTTGCAACAGCAAGTCTTCCTTCTACAGAGGATGCTTTATCCCACCCCTTCCATAAACAGGGCAGTAGCAGAAAGAGTGGCTCTATATTACCTTGACTGTGACATACCTGCCTACTAGACATAGAATAAGAGCCCTCGCTCAGCTCACCTACAAAATTTGAAAACAAACTTTTGAATCCAGAAAATCAAACCACTGTCTACTTGGTAAGAGCTTTCTGAGTTTCTAGAACTACCTAACAGGAATTCAGGATATATGGCCGGGCGCAGTGACTCACACCTGTAATCCCAGCACTTTGGGAGGTCGAGGTGGGTGGATCACCTGAGGTCAGTAGTTTGAGACCAGCCTGGCCAACATGGTGAAACCCTGTCTCTATTAAAAATACAAAATTAACTGAAGGTAGTGGTGCATGCCTGTAATCCCAGCTATTTGGGAGGCTGAGGCAGGAGAATCACTTCAACTCAGGAGGTGGAGGTTGCAGTGAAAGCCGAGATCGCATAATTGTACTCCAGTCTGGGCAAAAAGAGCAAAGTTTGTATCAAAAAAAAAAAAAAAAAAAAAGGAAAAAAGAAAAGAAGGAATTCAGAATATAGAAATAAAAATAGTCCTGGTCAACTACCTTTATAAGCAGACTTTACTGGATAAACCCAGCTGGTGCCCAGCCTTCCTCCAACCCTAGACCATGCAGCCCTCTACCACCCACCCTCTCCTCAAATCAAATATCTCCTTATAGGAACACAGGGGCAGGGAAGAAGGTCAAAAACTGCTGAAGCCCCACTCCACAGGCTGCCTTTTATAAAAACATGCCAATGTTTCCAAGAAATATTTGGGATAGCAAAGTACCATTCTGCAAATTCAGCATCACAATTTCTGCTTTCTTATCTTATTTTGGAAAGGGTTTATTAAATGGACACTTTAGGAATTTGAGAGACGCAGCTTCTCCCACTCAAATCACTTTGTGTTCCTCTGACCGAGAACAAATTCTTTCACAAGGACATAAAACCCCTGGGTTGGAAAAAACTTCAGTGGTCATCCGCGCATTCACCCATGCAGCCGGATCTGCTGGGCGGACTGACTTGGAGCGTTATGTGATTTGCCCACGGCTCACCTTCTCCAGCGCGTCGTTCAGGGCATCCAGTGTCTGTATTTTGGCAACATTTGCAATGGCGCTGTGAAGATGAAAAGAAACTTTGAACAGGACTTAAAAAATTTTCCCACTGAAAAGGCCACATGATTTATACAGAGGACTGTCTCTCCGGCCTTTTTTGCTTTCACTCTGCTTGGGAACATCTAGAAGACACAGATTTTGCCTCTGTGTACCTATGTGCTACACACAACAAGTTTTGCAGGCCAAGTTATTATTATTGGTTTTTTGTTTTGTTTTTGTTTTTGTTTTTGTTTTTTTGAGACGGAGTTTCGCTCTTGTTGCCCAGGCTGGAGTGCAATGGTGCAATCTCGGCTCACTGCAACCTCCGCCTCCTGGGTTCAAGCGATTCTCCTGCCTCAGCCTCCCAAGTCGCTGGGATTACAGGCATGTGCCACCATGCCTGGCTAATTTTTTGTATTTTTAGTAGAAACGGGGTTTCACCATGTTAGCCAGGCTGGTCTCAAACTCCTGACCTCAGGTGATCCACCCACTTCAGCTTCCCAAAGTGCTGGGATTACAAGCATGAGACACCATGGCTGCCTATTATTATTATTTTTTTTTAACTTTTTATTGAAATATGATATACACACAGAAACATGTACATACTATAAGCATATAGATTGAATAAAATTGAAACTACTAGTCAAACCAGCTGTCCCTAAGGATAACTGCTACCCTGATTTATAGCCTCAAAGACTGGTTTTGACTGTTTTTGTGCTTCATAAAATAAACCGTCTACAGCTCGTACTCTTTTGCATCTGGCTTCTTTCTCTCAGGCCAAGTTATTTTGTAGGAGAGTTTCAATCAGGGCTGAATCTACAGTACAATATCAATGTCTTGAAGAAACTCTGCACTTGGCATATATTTTTTTCTGGATGGTTTGTGTTGGTTTGTAGAAGCTATTAGGAAGTGGATATGGATTGATGATGTTTGGAAAATTCTGGTCTACGGCATATTTTTAAAAAGCTATTCTCTAAGATGACATAAAAAGGAGTGTTTGTCCATGAAAACAAGGCTTTCCTATCCTGTGCACATGCCCCGCTAGGAGATGTAAATAGCAGAGGGGGATACATGTGGAGATGATACTTAATTCCAGGGTCTCCTACCACAATGGCTCCTCCCAAGGCCCTGGGAGGGGCCCTACCCATTCCATATTGGTCATTTTTGGTTATTTTTCTTTTAAAATGGCCCTGAAAGTCTATAAGTTTCAAGCTCCACATAACCTGTTTCTGTCCCTGGTACTTAGGGCAAGAGCCATCTTTTGCTGTTTAAGTTCTGTAAAAGTCCAATTTCTGCCATTTAACGACTATTAGAAAACAATTGAGTTTTTAAAGAAGATTCCAATCACCACCTTATTACTCTCTAGCCAACTCTCCTACCTGCATTGTTCAGTGGACGTTAGAATTAATAGTAAGCCCCATTTTTCTGAGATGCAGAGAAATGAATGACCTGTCCTTTGGCTGCCCACTAGTAAGTCGTTTCCAAGACAAGACACTTTAGTTCCTGAGCCCCTGGCTCAGGCAGGTTAACCAATGTCACAATCAGCAGGGCACATGCTTGAGTCAGGTTTTGGATACAGAATGAATAGTTCTCAAAATTAATCAGCTTGCAATTCAATCGCAGTCTGATATCATTTACAGAATGCACTCACTATTCTAGGAACTGTCCTAGATGCTGGGTCAGAAGATAAATAACGTGTGACCTCCACCCTTGACAACATACAGCTTCCCTCTTGTCATGTGATGGTTAGTTTCTGATATGGCAGTAACAAATGACTGGCTGCTAATGCGGCAAATCAGCATTTCATTCTAAAGTGGAGGGAGGCAAATCCTCAAAAAATGTCTTCCCAGAAATTAGGAAGAAATCTTTAAAAGTGACTTAAAAATAATTTTATAGAAAAGAGTCAAAGACGTGCCATAGTCTATTTCCATTCTCTTTCTGAGATGGTTTAACTCTCATGGAGGTGCCTGGAGCATCCTCTACTCAGCTCCTTTTGAATTACTCATCAACTGATCTGTGGAAACCATTTCAAAATTAATAGTCTTTGAAACACTCCTTAGAAAGAACCAGTTCTGCGTGTTTCTTGGTTTTTGAAATGCTCTGGCTTTCCTTACCCAATGCCTAGAGTGGTTGGGCCATATGCGTTCCTGATCCAGCCCACAGCTCTCGGCTGAGTTCTGAGAACAGCGCAGGCGTCAAGGTTACGGCGGAAGGAGCAGGGGGGAGGCTGCTCAGTACCTATGTGCCTTCCAGCTGTGCCAAATATAGTGGCCATTACTTTCTAAATAATTCAGTGATGGATTTAAAACAAAAAAGACATTTATTTTTAATTCAGGACATTTACTTCAGCAGAAAGCGTATTATGAAAACAGGGCCAACCTAGGAACAATATTTTAAAGGCTGATCTGAAAATAGGATAAAAGGATTGGTGTCAGGTTTGGATGCATTTAGGACCGTGCCTATTAAGTGCAAAGCCGCTGGGCTGGACACAGAGAGGAGGAGAATGGGTGGGGGTGGTGATGGGAGCCCTCCAGAGGGTAGCCACCTAACTTCCCCACCCCTCACCCTAAGTCACCACAGATCACACCCTCCAACCCCACCCCCTTCTCTGGCGGCCTTCCAAAGGCACAGGAAGCCTTGGTTTGTCCTAAAATAACTCCTGGAGGCAGAGTCGTTCAAAACTCAAGGTGATGGAGAAGAATTAAGAGTCCCTACCTTGTTTTCTCGAATCCTGTTTTTTTGGTATGTCTCTCCAAGGCACCAATTTCTTGTTTTTTGGAAATTCTCATTCCTCCAGCTTTTACTACAAACAGATAAAAATCAGCAAGGAAGTTAGAATAGTGAGAGAAGGCTTGCTTTGTTATTAAAGGTATGACTTTAGATTTGAAAATAATTTTTGAACTTATTTTTTAAAGATCTAAACTTTTGTATAAAACAACACAATAAAAGAAAAATATATATATTTTATTGGCAAACCAGGTGTGGGTGGAGGAAGGGCTGAGAGCTACTTGTTTATGCTCAGAGAAGTGGAACCAAGGCTGAAAAAGCAGAAGGTTACACCTTAGATTTAGGGAAGAGAATAACAACATACTCCCTCAGGCATTTCACTGAAAAACATTTTTTCTTATTATCAAACCAATTACATTCCCCACAATAGCAACCGACAATTACAATGTGACCCTCTGTTTTCCCACCAGATTAAAGTTGTGCGTGGCTTGCATTTTTCTTTTTCTAACTGAAGCTTTCAAAAGCCAGATTCTGAGAAATGAGCCAAAAGTCAGGGCACACAGCGATAAAAGGCATTTAACTCAACAGAGGTGGTTCCGAGTCTACCAGATACCCACCTTCCATCCAGACCCCAAACCTCCAGTGTGGGCCAAGCTCAGATGTTCTAATGAGTAATTAAACTGCATTAATAATCCTGCCATTCAAATGATCAATTAATGTTAATTAGGCTACAGATGACCTAACAGCAATTCAAGTGTTTAACAATGTCAGATGAAATCAACTTTTGAAAAGGAACAACCCATTTCAGATAGCAAGTCAAAGCAAATGCTTTTTTTCTGTTCCCAGGAAATTTGCACATCTAAAATCTGACAAGCTCAAATGAGGAAAAGCTAAATGGACATTGATTTGTTTGAGCCTGTTAATTCTTTTTATGAAAATGCCAGATTGGCGATTTTCTAAAACTGTGGTCCAATAAAGTGAAAAATAAAGAAAATCTATTGTATTTCTCTGTGCCCTTGTGAACTGACTTCATCATTGTTCTTTACAATTATTACTTAATTTATCATCTTGGTTATGTTATCTGCATAAGGCACAAAATTCAAAAGCCATAAAAAGGTCTGCAGTCTCCCTCCTACCATTATTTTCCAACTTCCTAGATTATCTCCCAAGATACTGCTAATGTTATGAGCTTCCTGTGTCTTCATCCACAGTTATTCTACACATACACTTAGGTTTTATTTTTTATAAAAATGGTAGCATAAGGTACACATTGCTCTACATCTTATTTTCTTCACTTAATCACATATTTTAGAGAAAGTTCCATATCTATATTTACATCTACATCTCTATATATCATTTATGTGATTTTCTTCTTTAACACCTGCTTTAGCATTTTATTATATGAACACCCTGTGTTTACTTAACCAGTTCCCTAATGTTGGACATTTCATGTGTTTCTAATCTACTGCTATCACAAACAATGCTGCAATGAATATCCTTTTGTTATCAGAAAGAGGTGTCTTGATCCAGACTCCAAAAAAGGGTTCTTGGATCTTGCACAGGAAGAAATTCAAGGCGAATCACAGAGCTCAGTGAAGTAAGTTTATTAGAAACATTACAGAGTAGGGTGTCCTCAGAAAGCGAGTGCACAAACAATGTTTTTCAGTTTTTCTTATATAGGGGCCTTGTCTATGTAAAGACTAAACTGTGACGACATGCAGGTAAGCAGACAACATGACAAGATTTATTATTCTACTGATGTAAAGAAAACCATCCTTGACATTTGGTTGGTGTGTGAGTACATCAAAGCGTAACTGTTATTATCTTGAAAGCATTATTGTTATGGGTATTGGCACATCTGGACTTTCTGTGGTTGTAAGAGTTTGTTCTTGCAGGCATTACCAAGCTGTTTCCTCAGCTGTAAACATCTTAGCACCATGGGGTTGTGACTGGCAAGGAATGTGCCTCGCTCATTCTAAGATGGAGGTGATTTTAAAGTGGTGTCACTCCGGCTCTTTTGGATTCTTGCTCTCCTAACAGTTTTAGATATATAATTTTGCACAAATACAAGTATACCTGTGGGGGAATTCCTAAAAGTGATCTTGTTAGTTCTTAAGAGTATGCGTGTCTGGAATTTAGTTAAATCTTGCCAAATTGCCCTTAGCGGAGGTTGTACCAGTTTAGAATCTCACCAGCCACGATGACAATGATTGTTCCTCCATAGCCCTGTTAACAATGAGAGCTACAAAGTGTTTGGTTTTATCAGCCAATAAGTTACAAAATAGGTAAGGGTATCTCACTGTTTTAATTCTCATTTCTCATTTTTTATTAAAGGTTGAGCTTGGTTCTGTGTTTTAGAAAACATTTGCATTTTCTTTTCTGTAAGCTGTTCAAATCTTTTGTCCTTTACAATTGGATTGTTAGTCTTTTTCCTATCTTTTTCTTATTGATTTATAGGAGCTCTTTTTCCATGAAATACATTGCAAATATAAAATATGATATTGTACCAGTTACCAGTTACTGCTTTTTGGCTTTATTGATAATGTTTTTGCCAGTCAGAAATTTGGTGTTTTTATGTGACCTTGTCAATCTCTTATGGGTTTTGTATCACTAAGGAGATCTGATGTTTTACTATTTAACCATTCCTGCATTCATGGAATAAACTCCATTTGGTCATTTGAATTACCAAGTTTAAAACAATATTGATTTATATATATAAGCCTCAGAAAATGCTATCTTTATATATTATCTGCTTTAATTTATATATATATACATTCTTTATATATATAAATTATTTATATACACATATGGCATACAAAGTAATCAGCAACAAAAATGAAATTATATGGAAACATTTCTGAATAGCCGCGGAACACAGGTGAAATAAATCAAGGGATGGGCTTTTTCCCAAAGAATGTTTGAGGAGTGTGTGCCTCTGTATGGGAGCTGGTGTCTGCTCATAGCTCTGTTGTTTGATGATAAGAAGAATCAAATAAGAGCTCTAGGGGCTTTGATACACCTCCGAACAGTATTTTTCATTCTCCTTATGACAAGTGCCTTTTATATATGGTGTGCTGTAATTATTTTCTTGTTAGTGTTCCTTTTGCTTTCCCTGATGCTATTATTCCTACACATTTTCTTCTGCCTGGACTAATTATTATCACCAACTATAGAAGCAAAATTGTTTTAGTTAAAGATGAGAAGACCTGGCTGGGCACGATGGCTCACACCTGTAATCCCAGCACTTTGGGAGGCCGAGGCAGGTGGATCACCTGAGGTGAGGAGTTCGAGACCAGTCTGACCAGAAGGGCAAAACCCTGTCTCTACTAAAAATACAGAAATTGGCCGGGTGTGATGGCGGTTGCCTGTAGGCCCAGCCACTATTTGGGAGGCTGAGACAGGAGAATTGCTTGAACCTGGGAGGCGGAGGTTGCAGTGAGCTGAGGTCACACCACTCACACCACTGCACACAGGCCTGGGTGACAGAGTGAGATTCCTCTTTTATTTTATTTTATTTTTTATTTTTTATTTTAAAAAGAAGACCTTTGGAATATTGAGTTCTGTACCACTCGTTTAGAAGGACATTGATAATCTGGGAATCTTCAGAGGAGAGTGACCAGAGTGAAGGCAGGCATGCTACATGAGGAAGTAGGGAATCTGGTAAGATAACTCCTGAAGAAGCAAAGACTCAAGATAGCTTAGTGAATCATCTTCAAATATCTGAAGGGCTGTCATGAGGGCAGAGGAGCAATTTACTGATGAGGAAATGTTATGTAGGGTTGGACAACTCTACTCCTGCCTCAGCCTCCCAAGTAGCTGGGATTACAGGCATGTGCCATCATGCCTGGCTAATTTTTTGTATTTTTAGTAGAAACGGGGTTTCACCATGTTAGCCAGGTGATCAAACTCCTGACCTCAGGTGATCCACCCACTTCAGCTTCCCAAAGTGCTGGGATTACAAGCATGAGACACCCCTCTCATGGCTCTGATTCATTTGGCTTAGCCCCAATTAAAAAGTGCAGGAAATGTAGAAAAAGTCGTGAACCACTGCTCTTTCTATTCATCACATATCTGGCTTCCTGGGATCACCTTCTACTCACACATTTTTGGTGCTGCTGTTCATATAATGGGGTTCTTCCGAAAGTGAGAGCGAGACAAATCAAGAAAGCAGAAAATTCCATGCTCTGCTTACTAGAGCCCAGGCCACCTTGTGTTTTATGTAGTCTCGTTTCATAGCATAAATATATAGCCAGGGCTAACAGAGGTGCAATATATTATATTAATATACATTAAAACAAAACCACTGAGTGCTCCATATATAGGTAGGAAAGAGATGCAGCTAGCTGACTTCTGAGTCTTTTTTTTTTTTTTTTTTTTTTTGACAGAGTCTTGCTCTTGTTGCCCAGGCTGGAGTGCAGTGGCGTGATATTGGCTCACCACAACCTCTGCCTCCCGGATTCAAGTGATTCTCCTGCCTCAGCCTCCCAAGTAGCTGGGATTACAGGCTCATGCCACCATACCTGGCTAATTTTTGTATTTTTAGTAAAGACGGGGTTTCACCATATTGGCCAAGCTGGTCTTGAACTCCTGACCTCAGGTGATCTACCCGCCTCGGCCTCCCAAAGTGCTGGGATTATAGGTGTGAGCTACTGTGCCAGCTGAGTGATTTCATTTTTAACTGTGATGGGATAGGCACACATTTTTTCCATTGCAGTTTTCTTCTGTTCCGACTACTGCAGTAGTGTCTAATGCCGCTCCAGCATCAGGATGTGTTGAAATTGGGGAGGATAATTTCTTTTGATAGTAATGTGTTCTACCAGCCTGCATTTTAAGGAGGCTAACATTCAGGTGCCAGGTACTTTACAGAGGTGATCTCTTTTAATCATTACAACAAACTTACTAGATAGATGTTATTTATTGCATCCTGTTTCAGAGATGAGGAAACTCAGGCTCGAAGATGGGAAATGAAATCAAGGTCCAAACCCAGGTCTGTCTGATTCCAAAGGCTATGTATGTCCCACCCTCCCCACCGAGTCACCTCGTCTTCCCACTTTTAGGGATCTGTATTTTGCTTATAAAAATCAAGTGAAAAATTAATAGAATTTTGGCTCTTGTTTTTGTTCCATAAATAAAATTTTGCACCACCACAAACAGATTCAGACTTAAAATTAGTGGCAAGACAGGCTGAAGGATGACACTTCTTTGTTCCCTTGTGCTCAGTGGGGAGGCAAAAGTCTGCCTTCATCTCCATTCTAATTATCCAAAACCTCTTATCTGTAGTGTCACAGTTCATAATAATTAATTGTCATGCCAGAGGCATCGTGGCATGCTTGATGGAGTCATGGTGTGCTATGTACACAGAGTAATTAGCAATCATTAGTGGTGGGGACAGAAAGTTCCCAGTGGTTTCATTCAAACTTTCATTTGGTTAAGTTTATGTCTGTGTTCTTTGTGTGTAAATGTTGCTTAGCAAAACAGGTTTCAGCTTAGACATTTTATGAAGGATTGGAGTGGAAATGACATAATGAGAATGGAGTTCTTTTTTCTTTTGTCTTTGTCTATGCAAGGAGCCTCTCTTCAATGACTTGCATATATACTTCCAGACTAATAGCTAACATCATTAACTTTAAATATAGGTAATGTTAAATACTGCTACGTTTGATTACAAATATAAAATGTCAGTAATCTGCTAGAGGAGATCAGAGCAAGATGTCTAGAATTGGAAACTCAGAATGAGTAGTAAAATTCTGGACTCTTTTTGGCTAGGCTACCTGCCAGAAAGCCACCAAAACAATGTTACATTTTGACTCTCTGTGAAGACGATACTGCCATCACCCTCTGCAGCAAAGATTATTAAAATAACCATGGCCTAGAGGTGCCAGAGAATTAGATAGTAAATATGTTTTGTAAATGGAGAAAGGCAAGAACAAAGCAATCAAGCTTTTGAGGTCTTTCTTCAGTAAAAAAGAAAGAAGGCAGTTGGAAGAACATAAAACTGACTAAAAATAGGCCTGTACACCTCAGCCAACCTATATGAACATATGGTTAAGTACAATACAACTAATTTCCATATTCCAGAGAGTCAATATAGATAGCATAAATTAAAAAAAAAAGAGACAACTCTGGATGCTTTGCAAACACCTTGACAGCTACCTTTTCCAGTCAGCCTCCTCAAGACCTGTGTCTTTATTTAAAAGTACTTCTCAGCTTGTTGACAGGTAAGCTACATCCCCAAAGCCTGAGGAGGGAGAAAGAAACATGATTGTTGTCCTCTGTGCAGAAGCCGCTTCGCCTGGGTAGGAAGTCAGATGATGTACAGGCATCTTGGGGAGACTGAGTCTTACAGCTGGAACCTCTAAAGAGAAAGGTTTCCATGGTAGCAAATCATCTTCCTGGTGTGGATGTGTCACTGCTAACCTACAGCCAGCGCCCCAGGAAAGGAACGCTGCCTCAAGGGAGGAAAGGTACAGCCTCTCTACCTATGCCTTTCCACAAGCGCCAAATCCATACACTCCCATAGGTAATTAGGTTTTAACCCACTGGGGGGTCTGACAAATCCCCAGGTGGCTTTACACACAAGCCAAGAAGGATCAAAGGCATAGGAGGAAGTCGGGCTGTATGGAGCTAAAGTAATACTAGGTAGGCAGAGAAGCTTCGGTCTGTTGGGGTGCTCCATGGAAGGCACTGGTGGAAGAGGGGTGCAGCAACAGCCTGCAGGACTGAGGGCAGGTGGCAGCCTACCTGCGGGAGGATGTCCCCCTTTCCGGGGGGAGAGCAGGTCTTGCACTTCATTTGCCATAGCGCGTGCCAGTGCCAGTGCCAGTGCTGGTGCTCTGGAGGCCGAATGCCAGCTGTGGCTGTCCCACCACCGCACCCAGCTTTATACAGGCAGGGGGCAGGGCCCCTTAAGGGCATTGCTGAGCAGCAACAGGGCTTGTCATCCAGCTCTCTGGGAAACCTGCATCTCCTTGGCAAGTTTTCTCTTAGAAGAAGACTTTCTTCTTCCCTTCATCTGGGAAGGCAAGATAGATGTCTACAGGAGACAGGATATTCTTTTTTTTTTTTTCCACAGGAGGAAAGGGAGAGGATGGAGTTCAGTGGAATTCTTTTTCTCTCCAACTGTTGATCCCTCAAGTGTGTATAGTGCACCTGCAATGTAACAGGCTTTTGTCATATTCCAGCATGGCAAGGAGGGCAAGACAAGTTCTTTGCTTCAGGACATCTGCAGTTTTTCTAAAGAGACAGGTATAGAGCAAAGTCTTGTGCCTCTGTCCCAGTTTTTGCAGTTATAAGCATTTATACTAAGAAAGTAATTGGAAATGTATACAGAGATATCCGTGCAAGGATGGTAATCATATGCTTCTTTTCTTTTTAAAATATTGATGGGAATCAACATAAACATTTCCGAATACAGAGGGATAGTTAAGATGAATCAAGACCTCGCTGTGAGAGTATACCTTACAATCATGTTTTCAAATAATAGTTAATGATGTAGAAATATTAATGATATGATAGTGAAAATGTAGACAAGAAACCAATCAATGCCAATTTTGTTAAAAAGGAAAAATACAACTTTAAGCTTAGACATTATTGTAATTCTAGTGCCAATAAAAGTTGAGCATGTGGCAGACACTTATAAAAATTTCTTTGTTCTTCAGTACAGTTAAAAAACAACTTAAAGATCTGTTGTCTTCTCTTCAAAAAACCCTGTTAAGAAAATAAAAACGAGCTACAAACTGGGAGAAAATATCTGTAAAATACATTTCTGATGAAGTGCTGACATTTAGAATATATAAAGAATTCTTACAACTCAATAATAAGAAAGCAGGCAACCCAATTAAAAATGGGCAAAAGATTCAAACAAAACTTTACAAAATAAGGATACTGACAACACATCATCACATAAAAAGATGCTCGACATCATTAGTCATTAGGGAAATGCACATCAAAGTCACAATAAAATACCTCTACATATGTATTAGGATGGCTCAAGATAAAAAAAAAAAAGGAAAATACGAAATGCTGGTGAAGATGCAGAGCAACTGAAACTCTCATGCATTGCTGGGGGAAACACAAAAGAGCGAAGGCGTTTTGGAAGTCAGTTTGACAGTTTCTTATAAAATTCAACATACACATACTATATATGACTAACAATCCAATTACTAGGAATTTTCCCAAGAGTAATGAAAACATATGTACACACAAAACCCTATGTGCAAATGTTTATAACAGCCCTATCAGGATTGCCAAAAGTTAGAAACAACTCCAAAGTTCAACTGTAGAATGGATAAACAGATTGTGGTGTATCCATATCATAGAATATAACTCAGCAATAAAAAGGGAAACATGGATGAATCTCAAAAGCATCACGCTAAATGAAAGAAGCCAGACTAAAAAAAGCTACTTCCTGTATAATTTCATGTACACGACACTCTTAAACAGTTGAAACCCTAGGAGCAGAAATTGGAGCAGTGGCTAGAGAGCAGTTGGGGAGAGTGGTTTAATTACAAAGGTGAGAAGGGGACTTTTCGAGGGTGATGGAAATATTTTGTATCTTGATTGTACTGATTGTTACGTTCATCATACATCATACACACATCACCTTAAAATGGTGAATTTTACTGTATGCAAAATATGCCTCAACAAATGACAAAAAAATCTGTTTGTAAATAAATGAATGTAAATACTCCAAAATGTTAAGAGTGGCATTCTGTAGGTGGGAGTATCACTTGTGGATTTTTAAATCTTCTTTCAGTATTCTGTATTACTTGTTAAATAAATAAAAACTAATAAAAGGTTTTTTTTTGAGGGAAAAGTATGCTAAAGTGTTGTGACACAGGTGGGTACCTCTTTGGGAGCAAAGAAGAAACATTCGTATCATCTAGCAGATATTTTGTGAGTGGCCTTTCCTGCAGGTCCCTGGGCTAGGAGCTGGGGTTCAGAGATGAGAAAACCTCATTCTTGCTTTCAGTGATCTCATATTCTTATGGGGATATGGACAACACGAGAAAGCTAAGAGAATTCCTTCTATGATTGACAAGGTTTATTGTGGCATTATTCCTCAGAAATTTCTGAGACGATGGAAATATTTGTATCTGCTCTGACCAGTGTGGTAGCCACAAGACACACATTCATTTGAGCACTTGAAATGTGGCTGGTGCAACTGAAAAACTGAATGTTTAATTGTATTTACAGTTAAATAGTTTTAATTAATAGAAATAGGAATAGCTACATGTGGCATGTGACTCTGGTATTGGACAGCACTGTGGGCAGCTGAGGCCAGCCTATTGCTTGAGCCCAGAAGTTAAGAGACCAGACTCCTGGGCAACATGGAGAAATCCCATCTCTACAAAAAATATAATACAAAAATTAGCCAGGAGTGGTGGCGCACACTTCTGGTCCCAGCTACTTGGGAGGCTGGGGTGGGAAGATCACTTGAGCCCAGGAGGTCAAGCCTGCAGTGAGGCAAGATCATGCCTCTGCATTCCAGCCTGGGCGATAGACTGAGACCCTGTCTCAAAACAAAAACCAACGAACAACCCCTAGAATTTGTGTTCTTGGCTTGGTGGGGTGTTGTGCACCTGAGTCCCAGCTACTTGGAGAAGCTGAGGTGGGAGGATTGCTTGAGCCCAGGAATTCAATGGCAACATAGCAAGGCCTATCTCTAAATAAATAAATAAATAAATAAATAAATAAATGAAAGAGGAAGGAGGGAGGGAGGGAGGGAAGGAAAGAAAGAGAGAGAGAGAGAGAGAGAGAAAGAAAGAAAGAAAAAAAGAAAGAAAGAAAGAAGAGAGAGAGAAATTTGTGCTCTTGAAATCCAAGTTGGAAAATACTGATCTGAGGTAATGGGAGTGGTGGTATTCAGGGGGTGATAGTAACAGGTAAGGGGCAAAAGCGAAAACGAGGCCAGTGTGGCCTCCTGGGGGCCCTGCCCAGCACATCCTTCCTGCCCTGCCACTCTTTCTGCTTCCACTGGAGGAGACCCAGGGTCCCAACTCTGTCTCCTTCTGTGCATGCTTAGGCACACAGGGCAGCTCCAAAGCCGGGTGGGGTCTTCCCTTGCCTTGTCTTTATGTTCATCATCAAAAGCCCAGGCCTGTTTTGTACACTGTGAGGTAAGTGGAGCCCGAGTGATTTACTCTGGGGACATACTGGAGCTTCCATCAGGGTAAAAGTCTCGTGGAAGGAAGGCAACATGTTATTACTCTTTAAATGGGCTTATAAAGCTCACTTTAAAAATGGCATTAGTCTAGTTAACTGCAACAGGAGAGCAGTTCATGCTAGGACCAAAGTATTTGAAATTGTGCTTTGTAATGTGAAAAGCCTAGTAAAATGGATTCTCACGATGTTGAGGTTGCCAGAGAGCTTTCTGTCATAAAATGAAAGGATGCTATAACGTTAAAGACATTAATCATATTTTAAAATCATACAACACTTTCATCATAGTATTGCACTTTCTTCTTTTAATTTGTATGTGGGAGACATTACCTTCCTCATGCACCTGTATATTTGCAGGGTGCATCTAATTTTTATATTTTCTCTTTTCTCTTAACATTAGTTACATGCTGCATCTAATGCTAAGTTCTGAAAGTATGAGAAATCTGTGTTAGAAATCAGGGGCAAGAAAGCTAACTGGGAGGGTGGTGACTCTCAGGTGGTGGGGTGGTATCTTAATTTGTTTTCTGTTGCTTATAAAAGAATACCTGAAACTTGGTAATTTATGAAAATAAGGGGCTGGGCACAGTGGCTCATGCCTGTAATCCCAGTACTTTGGGAGGTCAAGGCTGGAGGATTGCTTGAGTCTAGGAGTTTGAGACTAGCCTGTACAACATGGCAAAACCCTATCTCTACAAAACATGTGAAAATTTAACCAGGTGTGGTGGCGCATGCCTGTAGCCCCAGGTACTCAGGAGGCTGAGGCAGGAGGATCACCAGGCAGAGGTTGTAGTGAGCCAAGATCTCACCACTGCATGAGGGATAGAGCGAGACCCTGTATCAAAACAAGAACAGACAAACAAAAAACACTATTCAGTTATGGAGGCTAAGAAGTCCAAGGTGGAGGGCATGCATCTGCTGAGAGCCTTACTGCTGGTGGGGTCCCACTCTCTGCTGAGTCCCAAGACTCAGGTGGCACAGAGCATCACTTCACGAGGGTGCTGAGTATGCTAACCTGCTCACTCGGGGTTTCTCCTCCACTTCTTTTTAGAGTCTCACTCTATCACCCAGGCCGGAGTGCAGTGGCACTGCAACCTCTGCCTCCTAGGTTCAAGCAGTTTCTCCTGGCTCAGACTCCCAAGTAGCTGAGACTACAGGCATGCGCCACCATGCCCGGCTAACTTTTGTATTTTTAGTAGAGATGGGGTTTTACCGTGTTGGCCAGGCTGGTCTCAAACTCCTGACCTCAGGTGATCTGCCCACTTTGGCCCTCCCAAAGTGCTGGGATTACAGGTGTGAGCCACCATGCTCAGCCTCTCTTCCACTTCTTATAAAGCCACCAGCTCCCCTCCCAGGATAACCATTAACCTTTTCTTGAGATAGGGTCTCACTCTATTCCCCAGGCTGGAGTGCAGTGGCTCTATTATGGCTCACTGCAGCCTCAAACTCGTGGGCTCAAGTGATCTTCCTGCCTCAGCCTCCCGAGCAGCTGGGATCACAGGTGTGCACAACCACACTCAGCTAATTTTTATCATTTTTGTAGAGATGGAGCTTCACCATGTTGGTCAGTTTGGTCTTGAACTCCTGGGCTCAAGCCATCCACCTGCCTTAGTCTTTCAAGTAGCGGGGACTACAGGTATGTGCCGCCATGCCCAGATAATCTTTAAAACATTTTTAGTAGAGATGAGGTCTCTTTATGTTGGCCAGGCTGGTCTTGAACGCCTGAGTTCAAGTGATCATCCCTCCTCATACTCCCAAAGTGTTAAGATTACAGGCTCCACCTGGCCTCTTAACCTATCAATCCATGAATGAATCAATCTGTTCATGAGAGCAGAGCCCTATGGTCACCTCTTAAAGTCTTCACCTCTCCAAACTGGCATATTGGCGATTCAGTTTCAATACGAGTTTTGCAGGAGACATTCAAACCATAGCAGGCGGTTTAGAGAACGCCCTCTCCAAAATATCTTGCCCCCTGTTTTGTAAGATGCCTCTGAGCTTCCAGTGCCTGTCTAGACATTTTCACTCCAGTTTCTCCCTGTAGTCTATATCCGTGTGTTTAGGTGCTTTGCTTTCTCTTTAGATTTCATTCCGTATTTTCTCTGTTGTCTCTCCATTATATGTGTTCTAGGTGGGGTGTGTCGCGGGCAGGGCAGGGGGGCATATTATGGGAACTACATAATGGAGAAAACTGTGCTTACCAGCTTTTTTGGTCTGTTTTTAAGGTATAGTGTGTCTTTCTCTTCCCCCTCTCCAAAACATTGGGATTTTCCTTTCGTCCGAGGACATTTTTAATTCCTAGTATTCTTTAGCAGAAAGTGCTCACTGTCTTCTCTCTCCGTTTGCTGGATCTGAAACAAAGAATCCGTTCATAATTTGGAGATGTGTAAGGATCAGAGGAAACTCTGAGTTATCCCACAGATAGACACTTTTACATAGAGGGGATTCCCCCAGCAACAAAACAATCACAATTCTGTGTGCAGGAATATAGAAACATAGTTTTGAAGTTAGCCAATCTTGATAATAAGGTAAACAATGAAGAATACATTTTTTTCCTGCCTTGGGGTCTTGAAGTTTTAGTGGTGAGTGTTGGAGCCAAAAGGCAAATAATATTAATTAGAAGATAATAATAGTTCACTTTGCTTTTTGAAATAAACTTGAGATTAGTTAAAACACAAATTTCTGCAATTCCCTACCTTCCACACCTTCTATAAAGCCAAAATTTACTTACCCCATTTTACAGGTGGGAAAAGGCCATAAAAGGAAACAAAGAGAGGTAAATTAGTTGTAAAACATAACAGGATGGCAGTGGAATGATCAGAAGCTGCTACTGATCCATTGTTGGCCCAATCTTTATTATTGTCCAGCAGCTTGAAACCCGCATTAGGCATCTGAAAAGTCATGCCAGGAATCTACATAATGCACCACTAGTAAAGCAGCCAAAGCACAGCACACTCTCTGAGCAGCGGATGCTAATAAGTTATCTGTTACAGGGTTGTGTACCCCTTCCATGGGTCAAGCTGTTTCAGGTACCAAAGATTCTGAAATGACTTCCAACCATAGCCAGACTAGGCCATGAGAAAGATATACCTGGAAAGACGGCCAGCCTTTTGTGGGCCAGAATTTGACTTTTTTGGACAAGTGTTTACTGCACTGACTTCTTCCCTCTTCTCTCTGCCAAGGACCCTCCCTGCCTTTCCTGTTAAAGGAAAAACTAGAGCTGGAAATTTATATAAAATGCAGTCTTTATAGACGTTTGCACTCTAGTTTTTTCCTTTAGTCTATATCCGTTTGTTTAAGTGCTTTGCTTTCTCTTTAGATTTCATTCAGTATTTTCTTTGTTGTTTCTCCATTATATGTGTTCTAGGTGGGGTGTGTGTGGTGGGATCATGGGAGTGATTATGAAGAAAACATTCCCTTGGTCCTTGGGCTTAAAAGACCAAGACATTCTTGCCTGTGAGCACCATCTCTTGGTGTCACTCAGGTTTCAGTGGTGAATTTCGGACCCTGGAGTTCCCTTTTCATGAATCTGGGCCCTTGTAGTCATGATATGATGACCCTTCTTTCCTCTGTAAGTCCCATCCTACTGTTGGGAAAACCCTCCAATTCAGTCATCAAAAACTATTGTTTATCTCTTCATTGGCAAAGCCCTGTGTTAAGTCTCCCACAAATGAATTTAATTTCTCCAAAGATTTTTACATTTTTATTTATTGAATGTGTAATGATGGAGACAGGAGGCAGAGAAGTTTCAGGCAGAAAAGGCATGTCCCTAGGGAAAACCTCACCCTCAAGCTGAAAAGCCTGAAACGGTGGCCGGAAGTGAGAACATATATCCCTGGCTTCCCGCTGGAATATTACCCTTTCCTAAACCACCCAGGGCCCTGCCCCACCCCATCCTGTGCCTATAAAGACCCCAGACTCAGCCAGCAGACAGGAGAAGCAGCTGGACATCAGAGACTACGGCTGGATGTCGTCGACTTCAGAGGGACAGCTTGATGGCGTAACTTCAGAGAAGAATCTTACCGGAGACAGCAGGACTTCAGGGGAAGATTACCTACCCCATCCCATCCCCTTTTCAGCTCCCCTTCCCACTGAGAACCACTTTCTTCAGTAATAAAATTCCCAACGTTTACCATCCTTCAATTTGTTCATGTGACCTCATTGTTCCTGGATGCTGGACAAGAGCTTGGGAACCATGAGTGTGGACACAAAAGGCTGTCATACTGGCTCTTTTCCTGCTATGGTGAGGGGCAGCTGCCTCACGTGAAAAGGTAAAGAGCCCACTGAACTGTTGACACGTAAGCAGTCTGTGGATGGCAGTGCTGAAAGAGCAATGTAACTTGCCCTCTGGGGCTTCAGGGGTCGCAGGCACCCCACTTGGATGCTGCCGTGGGGCCTACACAGAGTTTGCTCCTACCAGTGCTGAAGCGGTAGGCTGGTTCCAGTGCTCATGCACTCCAGTTCCCATCTTGTTCACTCACGTGTTCCCTCCTGTGAGGAGTTGAGAGTGGCAGGCTGAGTAAACCAGGCACCCCTGTCGTGAGTCCCTTGAAGGGGTCAGGGAAATATCCTGTTTCAGTAATACATTCATATGATTCAAAACTCAAAAGATACAAAAAGGAATATAGTGAAAATTGATTTTTTTCCCTCTCCAACGACTCCAGGTCCACTCTTTGGGGACAATGAAAGTTATAAGTTGTCCTAAGATGTTTCATACATTTAGGAGAAATTCATACATATGTTTTTAAATTTTTATAACACACATGGTAATATATACATATATTATTATGTACCTAACTTTTTTCACTTACAGAATATCTTGAAGATACTTCCTTCATTAGACATAAAAGCTCTGAAATTACTTAGTGACTGTAACCTTCCACGTTAAGGATGGATCAGAATTTATTTCATCAGTGCCTTTCTGATGAAGATTTAAGTTGTTTCTAACCATTTACTCCCCTAAATAATGTTGCAGTGAATAATCTTGGACAAATGCAACTTTGCCTGTGTATGCCATTTTATCTATAAGATAAATTCCTAGAAATAGAATGCTGTGTCAAAAGGCATGTGCATTTGTAATACTGATACTGTCAAATTGCTCTCTATTGATGTTGGAGGGCAATTCCTGCCAGAAATAAATGAGTGTCTTTGTCCCCCAAGTCTTACCAATTTGCCAAGTCTTACCAACTTGCTCTTTGTCAAGTTGATAGGTGAAAAATAGTATTCAATTTTGTTTTTGTCTACATTTTTCTGAGTATAAGTGAGTCTGAACATCTTTTTAGAGGTGGGTCTCACTCTGTCACTTAGGCTAGAGCAGTGGTGTGATCATAGCTCACAGCAATCTTGAACTCCTGGGTTCAAGGAATACTCCTGCCTCAGCCTCCCCTGTAGCTAGTACTACAGATGAATGCCACCACACCCAAGTAATTTTTCAATTTAAATTTTTTTTTTTTTTTTTGTAGAGATGAGGCCTTGCTATGTTGCCCAGGTTGGTCTTGAACTTCTGGCCTCGGGCAATCCTCCAGTCTCGGCTTCCCAAAGTGCAGGGATTAGAGACATGAACCAGTGCTTGGCCAGTGGAGTATCTTTTATTTGGTTGTTTGTTTGTTTGTTTGAGACAGGGTCTCACTCTGCCACCCAGGCTAGAGTGCAGAGGCATGGTCATGGCTCACTGCAGCCTCAACCTCCAGGGCTCAGTTGATCCTCTCACTGCAGCCTCCTGAGTAACTGGGACTATCAGCACACACCACCATGCCTGGCTAGTTTATTTTTAAAAATTCTTATTTTTTTGAGACAGTGAATATCTTTTAATGCTTCAGACTTATTTGAAGTTTCTTTGCTGTGAATTATTATCCACCATGTTGATTCTTGTAGGAGTTTGATGGTATTTTGGTCATTTTTGTTATTACTTTTTAGAAGCTCTTTATATACTGTAATCAGTGTAACAAGCAACCCTTTTATAATTTTCTTGTGTAAATCAAAAGAGATATAACTTATTGATGTATATATTAAAAGATTCTAGAGGAAATTTGGTTATTTTTTAATGCTTTTACACATTCATGAAACAAAAACTTTTTTTGTTTTTTTTTTGAGACAGGGTCTTGCTCTGTCAGGCTAGAGTACAGTGACATGATCATGACTCACGGCAACCTCAACCCCCTGGGCCCATGCAGACATCCCCGCTCAGCCTCCTGAGTAGCTGGGACTACAGTTGCACACCACTACACCCAGCTAATTTTAAAATTTTTTTTTTTTAAGAGATGGGACCTCAGGCTGGCCTCAAACTCCTCGGCTGAAGCGAACCTCCAGCCTCAGCCTCCCAAAGTGTTGGGATTATAGGTGTGAGCCACCATGGTTGGGCTAATTTAATTTTTTTTTTTTTTTTTTTTTACAGAGTCTGGGTATCACTGTGTTGCCCAGGCTGGTCTCAAACTCCTTGGCTCAGGCAATGCTCCTGCCTTGGTCTTAAAACTTTTTTTTTTTTTTTTTTTTTTTTGAGATGGAGTCTCACTCTGCCGCCCTGCAGTGGTGCGATCTCCGCTCACTGCAAGCTCCGCCTCCCAGGGTCACGCCATTCTCCTGCCTCAGCCTCCCGAGTAGCTGGGACTACAGGTGCTCGCCACCACGCCCGGCTAATTTTTTGTATTTTTAGTAGAGACGGGGTTTCACCGTGTTAGCCAGGATGGTCTCAATCTCCTGACCTCATGATCCGCCCGCCTCGGCCTTCCAAAGTGCTGGGATTACAGGCGTGAGCCACCGCGCCCGGCCAAAACTTTTTATTATTGACACTTTTAAACATGTACAGAAGTAGAGAGAATGACATAACAAACCCCCATGCACTCATTACTCAGCTTCAGCAATTATCAGCACATGGCCATCTTATTATCCATAACCTTCTCCCTGACCCACCCCACTTCTGCACAAATTTTCCCTTGACCCTTTGACTATTCAGATGTAGAAATCCTGGGTGTTATATAATTTCACGGTAATGATTGCTGTTATATTGAAGTATTACTATTACGTATCCTTAGCAAAATTAACAGACGTTCTTTAATATCACTAAATACTTAGAAAGTATTCAAATTTGCCTGATTGTCTCATATGTTTATTTATTTATTTATTTTTACAGATGGTTTGTTCACACCAGAATCCAAACTGGCCCCTTCCTTAATTTATTTATTTTTGCAATTATTTGTTGAAGACGCTGGGTCTTTAGTCCTGTAGAATTTGCTACGTTCTGGATTTGGTTGGATTTGTCGTATTGCATGGACATGTCCTGTTCTTTGTATTTCCTGCAAACTGGTGGTTAGATCTAGAGGCGTGATCAGACTCTTGCTTGATTGATTTTGGGCAAGTATAGCCAAGGGTGTTACTGTGTACTTCCTGTTGAGGCACATCTACAGGCATGTAAAGTCTGGTTGTCTTTGTGTAATCAATGTTGAGGTTGATCTGTCATTTTAGCTGACATTCTGTTCTTAAAGAATGCTGTTAGATATAGAAAACAAAATTTGCTTCTCTATGGAAAATGAAGTGCCAAAGGAGAAACCCACAACTTCATTTTCGAGAGGAGAGAATACACAATGTGGGTAGCTTGCTTTTATATTTAACACAGTGAAAGACTCACAGAAAAAACTGTGCCCTTCTGGTTCAAGTTCCCTTTAGTCCTCAGTTCAGCATCAGATATTTGTGTGATTTGGCCGGGCACGGTGGCTTATGCCTGTAATCCCAGCACTTTGGGAGGCCAAGACGGGCAGATCACTTGAGGTCAGGAGTTCGAGACCAACCTTGCCAACACGGTGAAACCCCATCTCTACCAAAAATGCGAAAATTAGCTGGCCATGGTGGTAGGTGCCTGTAATCTCAGCTACTCGGGAGGCTGAGACAGCAGAATCGTTTGAACCCGGGAAGTGGAGGTTGCAGTGAGAAGAGATGGTGTCACTGCACTCCAGCCTGTGCGATAGGGCGAGAATCCATCTAAAAAAAAAAAAAAAAATTTGTGTGATTTATTTGCTGGCTTACTGTGTCAGAATGTATTTAGATTTCAGGCATTTTCTACCATCTTTTCTTTTTCATTTGACTCAGAATATTTTCATCTTGCTTATTATGTTTCACTTTTAAAATAGCTACCTCAAAAACGTGAGTGATAATTTAGGGGGTTTGGAAGACGTCTTTCCAGGAAGCCTTGGTGGCTGGGGTCTCGGCTGCAGTCACACTGAACTTTCGGTGTCTAAATGACGGGCGCCCGCTCTTCTTTCCCTGCCTCTGAGCTGTCATTTTCCTCTGTATGCTATAATCCTCTACTCTTGGTCAACTCCCATGCCTTCCATAATCCCATCCGTCCCTGAGTTGCTCCTGCAATCATTCCACTCTTCTCATTCATAATACTTTATGGGACTGATGAATTAAATCTCGTAGTATCCTGAATTTAAATCAACCTGTAGATCTTCAGTAAGTACTTTTTAAAAGGGAATCAAATTTCTTTGTTTCGTGTTACTTTAAAAACTGCATTTCTTCAAAGACAAGTAGCCTGAGTGGTTTCTCAATGGAAAGTTACTTTCCCAAAGCCATTCTGCAGTATCTGCAATTGCCTTAAAATTCTGCCAATCCGATTAGTTAACCTTATTTTAACCACAAAAATGACTTTCCTAAACCCATCTTATGATGATCCTAAGTGATATCTAAAGAGATAAACGGATGTTTCGACAAGTGAAGTGGCTTGTTTGAAAGGTTTCCGCAGATGGCCCTCCTTTCCTTCGCCCTTCCCTGTGGGTATAAAAGCAACTGCAGTCATGTGAAAGATTTGTGCTTGCGTGGTTTGGGAGCACACGGGCTTGGAAAAGAGGTGCGCGTGCCCTGTTCTCTCTTGGGTATTTTGCTGTGGATGCATGTGTTTCTGGTCTCACAAACGGCTGATGTGCTTTAGAAATTGAAAAATAAATGAGAATCCGAAGACACTGACAGATCACGTAGAATTTCATTTCAACTGTTACTTGAAGAGAAGTTGTGAGAAAACACCCACTTTCTGAAAGTAATCTTCTCTTTAATAGCACTGGTTCGAGATTTTCAAAATGGTTATGCACACACATTTATACACATTTATGCACACATATTTAAATTTGTATAGTAATAGATTTAATGGATTATCTTACCCAAGAATTTAATTTCTGAATAAAAAAACTTTCTAAGGTAGCTACTTATAATACAATTCTTCCTTTCCTATATGACCACAACTTAATGTAGAATTTTTACAAAACAATCCCTTAATTTCACTCCCTTTGCTTTGGAATGTTGAGTTAGTGTGCTGTTTGAAATCCCAAGGCTGGGTGTGGGTGGAAATAGTAAGTCAGGGGTTTTAAGATGCAGAACAATCAGGAAAGGAACTTTGGCTCTGGACTGTCTCTTCAGCCCCTTTGTGGATTTTAGCAAAGGATAACTTGCAACATCAGCATTTCACTCTGCGTGCACTTCTACCTTCGGGGCAGGATTAGGACCTCTCTGAGAGTAGGCTCTGTTTGTTATTCAGATCACATGGCATGCGGTTGGCAGGAAATAGATGCATGTTATTGATGATGCTGAGAATACCAGGATGGACAGCTGTGGGAGGTGTTTCACTCCTAATTGTGTGGCATGAAGAGCAGTCAGCAGGAGAGTTGGCAGCTCTGACTTTCAGAATTCCACTTAAGGAAGGGAGCGCCACTGATTCAGATCACCAGAGAATCTTATGGGTGCACCTCGAAGGCAATATGACAAACAGTGTGATCAATAGTCATTTCAGGGTTTCTCCTCTGCTAACAGTGTGTATTCCATGAAAATAGACATGCCAAAAGAGGAATCTTAAGCCTGTGAACCATGGAAAGGGTCAGAAAATAGCTATGGTAGCAGGCAAAAACTAGAAATGCCAAAAATTGGGCAGAAAAGAGAAAGGAGGAGGTAAAAAAAAAAAAAAAGCAGATGCAAAGAATACCTTGTATAACAGAAAACCAAACACCACATGTTCTCATTTATAAGTGGGAGCTAAATGATCAGAACACATGGACACATAGAGGGGAACAGCACACACTGGGGCCTATTGGAGGGTGGAGGATGGGAGGAGGGAGAGAATCAGGAAAAATAACTAATGAATACTTGGCTTAATACCTGAGTGATGAAATAATAATCTATGCAACAAACTCTCATGACACACGTTTACCCATGTAACATAACAAACCTGCACATCCTGCACATGCATCCCGGAACTTAAAAGTTAAAAAAATACCTTGTATAAAATAGAAATTGGGTAGGGGAATACAGGGCTGGGAGAGGGAGAGGAGCTGATTTCAAGAGCAAACTCACATAGATAACTGGGCCTTTTAAAATGCCAGCGTTCTGTGTTTTCAAGCCAGCAGGAAATGCTTTAGAAGAGTAGCAATATCCTTTGCTGAAGCCCATTGAGTTTCAAAGTGGAAATGTCAGTAAGACTTGTGTGCCTGTGCCTCCCAAGCCAGAGGGATCTCCATGCTTTGTGTTGGGCAGTAAAAAACAGAGCTCTTAGGTCTGCAAAGAGTATTTCTTCTGAAAATAAGCCTACTGAAAATCAACTTTTATTACATATTCTTGCACAATCCACATGCATTCTGGTTTTCTTCCTAGCATGCCAGATCCTGATTCATTAGGAGAGAAAAACAGCTCCATTGTAAGCACTCTTTTCATCGTTTTCTATCCCATGGACGCCATGTTTTGAAAGATTTTGTCAGCCGAACTGCATTTCATGAGCAATTTATATTTCCACTTTTCTTAAATCAAATGTATAGACCAAAGCTTTGTTTGGATGGGTATTTCTTTACTGCTGATAGAATTTCAGCAAACAACTTCGTGTCTGAGATAGTCTGGGAGGCAGGACTTGCAATCTGACCCTCTGACTGCCAACATAGCTGACTCTTTTTGGGCAGTTTTGCCAAAACTGAATTTGAACACCTTGAGGTGGGACAAATGCTGTCTAGTTTTCCTTTGGTGTTACTTCGGCTTCATGCATTACAATGGAAGGTCTGGCTCCTGAGGGCTCCTGCCAGGAGAAGGTATAACTTCCACAAACCTTCGGAATGAATGGAAAATAGCTCTGGATCCTGATTTCTAAGTCTCTGAGCATCCTGGAGACCCAGAATAGAGACCATAACTGGACATTTCAGGTAACCTATGTAGTTTCTGTCTGGTGTGATCATGTTCCAAGGCCATCTTTTTTTATGATTAAAATTTCTGTTTTGAGGTAACTGTAGATTCACATGCAGTTGTAAGAAATAACTCAGACAGACCCCATGCACATTTTATCCAGTTTCACCCAATGGTAACATCTTGCAAAACTATAATATGCTATCACTATAGGATACTGACACTGATACAGTCAAGATACAGAACATTCCTTCACCACTACAATCTCTTACCCTTTTGGCTTCACACACTTCCCTCCTGCCAACCTCTTTCCTAATCCCCAGCAATAACTAATCTGTTCTCCATTTCTGTAATTTTTGTCATTTCAAGAATGTTCTATAAATGGAAGCATACAGTCTGTAACTTTTTGGGATTGACTTTTTTCACTCAGCATGTTTTTCTGGAAATTCATACAGGTGGTTGCATGTATTAATAGTTCATTTCTTTTTATTACTCTGGTATAGATATTCTATAGTTTGTTTAGGAACTATTTCTAGTTTTTAGCTATTACAAATAAAGCTATACTATATACTTTATAGTGTATACTATAAACATTTGTATATAGGTTTTGGTGTGAACATAAGTCTTCATTTCCCTGGGATAAGTACCCAGGAATGTGATTGCTGGGCTGTCCGGTAGTTACATGTTTACTTTTTTTTTTTTGAGATGGAGTCTTGCTCTGTCGCCCAGGCTAGAGTGCAGTGGCCGGATCTCAGCTCACTGCAAGCTCCGCCTCCCGGGTTTACACCATTCTCCTGCCTCAGCCTCCCGAGCAGCTGGGACTACAGGCGCCAGCCACCTCGCCCGGCTAGTTTTTTGTATTTTTTAGTAGAGACGGGGTTACATGTTTACTTTTTAAAGAAGCTGCCAAACTGTTTTCCACCCCATGGCATCTTAATCACCAACTATCTCTTCAAAGGATAGGCTGTTTCTATTAACTTTTTCATACTTTGCTTATAACTTTTGTGCAACCTTTTGGCTACAATGTACTATGGCAAACTATCACTTAGGCAATAGAGAAACTCTCTTATCACATGCCTTTTGTTCTCTATTTGCTTGTTTCTTCTTTTCATCTTCTGATCTTTAGAGAGCAATAGAGATAATAACCAGCTCTACCCAGAAAGGAAATCAAAATAATCTTTTAAAAACATACTGTAATATCCGCTCCTGTTCTCACCTTGGGTTAAGCAAAAAAGGAAAAGGAAATTTGATCTGAATATTACAGGAAAAAATAGACTTTAAACTCTGCCTAAAAAATGTCACACCAATTTGATGCTGCGGTCAACATCGTGCAAAAGAATGAAAATTTATAAAAAGTGAGTCCCTATGCAATAATCTTAGTTGCTTTTCTTTTTATAATGAGACATGTTTTTAAAATTACTCTAGTATTAAATATACACTGCACCTTTGTTGAAAGGTACAGTGCTTTGAAAGTACACTGCTCATTGCTGAAATCCTGCCAGAATTAAAAAATGAGGCAGAAGAATAGCATTTTGGGTAAGGCATTGATCACAACAAGAGGAAGGAAAATAGTGAGTAGTAATAATAGTAACAATATGGAAGTAGAATGATGGACCCTCAGGGCAAGAAGAGCCAAGTAGAGGTCAATTAGGCCATCTGACTCCTTTAACTGTGTTTTGGACGACAGTATTATTCTGCAACACAGTACCTCCACATTTCTTTTCCATAAGTGCATACAAGATGGACACAATTCAATAGTCCCCATTATCCTGGGGGAATATGCTCCAAGGTCCCGAGTAGATGTCTGAAACCTTGGATAGTACTGAACCCTACCTATATCTACTATGTTTAAAAAAATACATACATACTTACAATAAAGTTTAATTTATAAATTAGGTACAGTAAGAGATGAACAACAATAACTAATAATAAAATAGAACAATTATAATATTGCACCAGCATCACCACTTTTGTGTTTTGGGCCATTACTAAGTAAAATAAGGGTTCCTTGAACACAAGCACTGTGATAACATGACAACCAAGAGGGCTACGAAGTGACTGACAGACAACTGGCCACTTGAATACAGCGTGGAGATGCTGGACAAAGGGAGGTTGCATGTCCCAAGTGGGATGAAGTGGGATGGCGAGAGATTTCATCACGCTACTCAGAATGGGGCACAATTTAACATGTATGAATTGTTTATTTCTGGAATTTTCCATTTAATATTTTCAGACTGCAGTTGACTGAGAGTAACTGAAACCATAGAAAGTGAAACCATGGATAAGGAGGGGACTTCTGTACCATCTGTTCTAAAAATATAACTAAAAGTTCAAAGCTTCAATTACAAGAAAAGCCCATTCTTGTTGGGGCTTAACTCTGTAAACCTGAGCATAATAATTTAAGAGACAGGATTGCACATAGGTTTTGATGTCTGAGGGAGCTGGATTTGAATACTGTCTTCACCTGTTCTTAGCTAGTTGTAATTGTTGTGAGATGATTCTCCGTCGGTTTCTCACATTTCTGCACGTCTTGTGTCAGCTTTTGTATCAGTGAATCTATTCAAGGATGTTTTTATAGTGAATAGTCTTCGAAGATACAGTGTCTCCTTCCAGGTCAGTGAGCAGATGTGTTTGCCATTCTAGATCATAAAATTAATGGCATCTTTGGGGAAAAAAGTTGGGTGAGTTTACTAGCAGCCCTCTTGCAAGACTGGAAGTTTCCTAAGCTTGGAGTTCCTTAGCTCTCAGGTCCACTGCGTGTGTGTCATCCACCTGGACTGATCCCCACGACTTCGCAGGACTTGGAAGGTAAGGGGAACTTGAGTGACTAACCGTCCCAGTTTGCACGGGACTTTCAATGTTAAGTTGAAACAGTCCTGGGCAAAATGATCACTTTAGATGGGAAACCGATGAGTACCTGATGCTTACACAGCTGTCTGCTATGTCATGAAAATGAAGTCCTTTGTCTCTGAGCCAGGAATCATATGTCTTTTGTGAGCACACATGAAACTGGCAGCCTAACTCATTAGTTTGCAAGTAGGGTAAAGTCTCAGACACCTCACAGTTCTTGATAGTGAGAGATGTTTGGCAAGTCCTTCCCTAAGCCTCCATTTTCTTTACTGTAAAATGCAGATGTCAACATCCACCTCAGAGAGTTGTAAGAAATGTACTGGCCGGGCGCGACGGCTCACGCCTGGAATCCCAGCACTTTGGGAGGCCGAGGCAGGCAGATCACGAGGTCAGGAGATTGAGACCATCCTGGCTAAAACAGTGAAACCCCGTCTCTACTTAAAAAGAAAAAAAAATACAAAAAATTAGCCGGGCATGGTGGCGGGCGCCTGTAGTCCCAGCTACTCAGGAGGCTGAGGCAGGAGAATGGCATGAACCCTGGAGGCGGAGCTTGCAGTAAGCAGAGATCGCGCCACTGCATTCAAGCCTGGGCGACAGAGGGAGACTCCATCTCACAAAAAAAAAAAAAAAAAAAAAAGAGAAAAACAAAAGAAAAGAAATGTACGAGTTTTTCAGAGTCCTCTGCCCAGGACATAAGTCTTCAACAGATATTGACAGTTTGTAACTATAATTCTTATTAGATATAATTGTTCTAATTCAATCATCTAACTGGTTGGGTTGGGTGTGGTTTGTATATTTGTATATTTGTATCTTCTTCTCCGTGTCTTTACATAATGGAATGTGTCAGATTTTAAATGCCCAATTATTTTTAATCATTTTTATTACCAAGATCAGAGTGATTCATAGCTGAGTCTAGTTACTGATTAAAATGTCCTTCAACTGGATGATTCAGTAACCTTATATAGCTGATGCACTTTTTGTAAAGCTCTTTGTAATCTGGTAAAAACAATGTCTAATGGTGTTTAATGAATGACCTTTGACCCCCTTCCTTAAAGATCTCCAGGAAATCAAGTTCCAGGTAACACTCTTGAGAGATTATCTGCATGGAGTAATATGGAAGCATTTTGCTTTGATCGTATAAAATAAATGTCATATACATATTCGTTCATCTCAGCTGCCATGGCACACAAAGTTGGAAAATAGCATTCCCGTTTTTCTTCGTATTTCCAAAGATTTTCTATATTTTTGTTGTTGTTGATATGTGATATATTTATGGCTCTTTTTTCTAACAGTCAGAGACAATTTTCTTTTTTCTTTTTATATACAGAGTCTTTCTCTGTTGCCCAGGCTAGAGTGTAGTGGCACGATCATGATTCACTGTAACCTCGAACTCCTGGGCTCAAGAGATCCTCCCACCTCAGCCTCCTGAGTAGCTGGGACTGCAGGTGCATGTTACCATGGCTGGCTTATTCTTGTTTTTCTTTGTGGAGATGGGGTCTCAATATGTTGCCCAGGCTGGCTTCCAACTCCTGGCCTCAAGTGATCCTCCCACCTCAGCTTCCCAAAGTGCTGGGATTATAGGCTTGAGCTACTGCACCCAGCCGACAATTTTCTTCAGAAGAAAAAGAATCCCAGTTTTTCTTGATTTGGAGGATTCAGAATAACAAACATCTGGGCAGTCTTTTGCTCATTTGGAGACATGGATAATGCTCATATTTTGTGTGACAAAGGAATATAACATTCCTTTCATGGTTACCAAAAAAGCATATTTAAACTGAATGTGGTTATGGGATGATTTGAAACCGTCTAGGAAAATGTATCCCATTTGGGACACTATGATTATACCTTAACCAGTTCATTTCATGTGCAAGACAAGAGCGACAAACAGAAATGAAAACCCAGGACCTCTGCCTCTACTCAGATGTCGTAAAGACTGGGTAGAGTTCACACACTATTCTATTTCTGTTCTCAACTACTGATTTCCATTTCACTCGCAGGCTCAGTTCACTTCTGGTTGTTTTGCAAATGTAACATGAAACTCAGTAAATTCACTCCGAGGCCATCTGACTTTATCTTTTCTGCACTGGCAACTGCCTTGGTAGTTTCCTTGGATCAAACATGAGGATTTATGGCTTGATGTTTGTTTGTAGGAAATAGAAAACAATCAGAAACGTTGCCTAAAGGAGCCAATTCTTGGTGTGATGTAACCATATGAACATGGGCATCCCTCTCTGACCAAGGCTGGAAATCCTCCAACAGCCTCAAGTGTTCTATTAATTTCTGTAAGGAAACTAGACCCATCATTAATGGCCACTAATGTACATTTTGATTTTTTTATCTTATTTATTTTTTATGATGGAGGTAAAATTGACATACTATAAGCACATTTTTATATTTGAAGAACTGTTTGTTCCCATTTTCCTTTCGAATCCAGTGGCTCTGCCCTGAGCCAGGAACTCCTTTCTCCATCTCCTAATGGCTCAATCTCTGAACATACCTTTCTTCACCCCAAAGTCTTATCTTTAGACAGTGTCCCCTTTATTCTGTAGGCCCAAGGCTCTATGGCTTGTCTTACTCCTGTGCTATTAACGAGATGTCTGTTGGCAGCTCTCTTGGCAGTCCTATAGCCTACTGCCCCATGACTCCATCAGGCTTTCATTTACCCTCCACCCTTCCTTCAGGACAGGCCTCCATCTCTCCCCAACAGGGTTGCAGTTCTGCAATTCTGCCCTAGGTTTGTTTATTTATTTTTATTTTTATATAGCTTTTGCCTCAGCTGAATGCTTTCCACGGCCTTGGGAGACAGCTTTGGATGAGTGGTGACCTCTGCTGAACTCTGGCCTTTGGCCCAGGTCATGCTCTGTGGCTTTGCCTTCTGCTGCAGCCTTGCTGTTGGTCCCTATATTCCTTTTTTCGAGCTGCTATAATAAAGTACCACAAACTGGGTGGTTTAAATGACAGAAATTTGGCCGGGCATGGTGGCTCACGCCTGTAATCTCAGCACTTTGGGAGGCTAAGGTGGGTGGATGGCTTGAGGCCAGTAGTTCGAGACCAGCCTGGTCAACATGGCAAAAACCCATCTCTACTAAAAATATAAAAATTAGCTGGGCATGGTGAGGCACACCTGCAGTCCCAGGTACTCAGGAGGCCAAGGCATGAGAATCGCTTGAACCTGGGAGGTGGAGGTTGCAGTGAGCCGAGATCACACCACTGCACTACGCCTGGGCAACAGAGCAAGACCTCGTCTCAGAAAAAAAAAAAAAAAAAAGGAAAGAAAGACAGGAATAATCATCAATCAACAAACCCTATTTCCAAATAAAGTCGTGTTCATAGGTACTAGAGGTTAGGACTTCAATATCTTTTGGGGCAACACAATCCAACCCAGAACAGTCCCATTGCTTTCACTCTGCTTTCAGTGAAGGACCAGAAAAGAGCCCATCACGAAACTGATCTGAGACTCAGGCCATGGTGTGAGCCCAGGCAGTTGGCTCAGGGGCAGTGAAGGCTAAACTCCAACTAGGCCCCCCTCCAAGCCAAGCCCCCTGAGCCTTCAACCACAATGTATGACACATCCCATGAGGCTTCAACCACCCAAAATGAATTTTTTGTTTTTGTTTTTATTGTCTTTTTTGTTTTCTAATTTGCACCAAGGTGCTCTACAAGCTGGCTGAAGTCTCATAAGGTGAACATCTGGTTTATTCATGGATATCTGCTATGCTGAACACAGATTTTTTTTTTCCAATTTAGGCTTGTGATCCTGTATAAGCTCTATAGTTTGTCTTGCTTTAAAAATGAGTTTAGCCTTCTTTAGCAGAAACAGAATTAGAATTTTTATCATCAGTCCAAAATTTGTTTTTCTGTAAAAACTGTCAAGGTTCAGAAGAAGGCAGCATAACAAGCCTATGTTGTGTGTTGGATGAACTAGGATCCACACAGGTGAGGCAGCCTGGCTTCCTGCCTCCCCTCCATTCGGCCTTCACGTGTGCTTCACAGACTCAGCATATGAAAAGCTGGAAGAAACAATGATCGCTATTTTCTCACAGCAGCCAACTGTAGAATGAAAATGGAGATCTGGACTTGCTTATTATTTGCAAAATTCCAGACATATTTCGCTAGTAGTTTGTAATTAAAACAGAAAATACCATCCACCACAGTGCAAACCTCCTCTCGCAGCAGCATGATTGAGCACTGAAACATCTGAATCACTTTTAAATCTAGTCATTGTCCATTCAATTCGTTGGACCACAGTAGCCCAGGCTCAGCTTTCTAATTCTGGAGTTTGGCAAACATGGACAGGATCTCGGTTGTTCACTGGGGATGGGAGTGCCAGCTTTGGAGAGACCAGCCTGAACAGCATCTGTCTCTCCATTTAGTGCTGACGCTGTGCTCAGCCTTCCCATGGATTTATTTGCCTGGGCATCTTTGCCAAACGAGTCGGGTACATCTGAATGGGGACCATGTTTCCTTGCCTACAACCTCTCTAGAGAGCTCGCAGGTACAGGACTCTGAGATAATGACCTAATTGCTCAGTATAAGCCATAAAGAAAGCTATAGTGTATCTGAATCTACTGTGGGGATAGATTTAGGAGTAGATTAATAATTTTTGTCAGCATATATCTGCTTTTCTAAGTAAAGTCTGAGCATGTCCCCTAATACTTTTAGATAAAATAAAGGATTTTTACATTCCTTTTTCTTCTTTATCTATAGTGATGGTTTACTGCTGTGCAGAAGAGCCTGAGTTTTGCTCATTAACTCATATGTTCATACAAATATTATAATAAAATATTCCCAGGGGGTTAAATCAGAGACCGAGGAGCTCCAATGTGAATGGTAGATAGGGCTTCTTAGAAGCAAAATGAGAGTGAATGTCTAAGAGACCTGTGAAAATGACCTTGGGAAGGGATATCCCGGGAGGTCCACTTTGTAGTTGTCCTGTAACAAAAAGAAGCAGGGGCTGTGAAAAGCCTCTCAGGGCCGGTGCTGGCTGCAGCAGAGTCAGGGCCTCAGGGCAGTAGAGGTCCCCCAGGCAGAGACCAGGTTTAGGACTTGCAGCGTTGGCCACTGGGATAGGGGTGGGAGGGTGAGGGAATGGGGAGGCATTTGTTGCAGGTAGGGAGATAGAGGTGGGAGCAGTATGGTGGGGGCAGGGGAAAGGGATGGGTGAGATGCTGTAGTTCTCAAGGGCACAGCAGCAGTCCCCACTGCCATATCACTTCTGCCCTGTGGTTCCTGAGTGTTGTCCCAAATGCCAGCCTCCGAGCATGGTTCTCCAGCTCTCTTGGCAATTTTGGATGAGCCTCTCTCAATCCTCTTAATAAATCCCTTTTCTGCCTAAATTAACCAGAGTCAGTGTCTGTCACTTGCAGCTAAGACCCTAACTGATTTGAATATTCTGTTAGGGAAGCCAGAACTTGCAGCTAGGCAGCTGGACTACAGAGCCGACACTCTTAAGCCCTGCAGGAGCCACTTCTACCATGGGCCAGTCACTGTGCCAGGCACCAGGCCCAGGGCCTTGCTGAGGGGAACCATACAGATGATTGTCCAAAATGGAACACTTTTGTGAATGAAAAAGGATTCCCTTTATAATTATGCCGGGACTGTTCTGAGCTTCCTACCTGCATGTCCTACTGAGGAATTACGGCTTTTTCCTTATGCTGTAGAGGTTAATGGGATCTGCTGAAAATTATATGTATAGTTTAGGGCCCAGAGCAAAGGGCCAGACTCAACTCTATTTCAGTTCTCCAACTGCAGTGGTTAATTTTATGTGTCAACTTGGCTGGGTTAAGGGATGTCCAGATAGCTGGTAAAACATTTCTGGGTGTGTTTGTGAGGGTGCCCTGGGAGAGATGAGCATTTGAATTGGTGGACTGAGAAAAGATCGGCCCCTTATCAACGTGTGTTGGCCTCACCCATCTGTTGAGGGCCTGACTAGAATGAAGAGGTGGAGGAAGAATGAAGTTGCTCTCTTCTGGAGCTGGGATGCTTCTCTTCTCCGGCCTCAGTCATTGGAGATTCTGGTTCGTGGGCCTTTGGGGCCTTATATAAGTTCTTCCTCCCTGCTTGCCAGTTCTCAGGCCTTTATATTTGGACTGAATTACATCACTGGCTTTTCTGTTCCTCAGCTCTAGGTGGCAGATCTTGGGACTTCTCTGTTTCCATAACTGCATAAGCCAATTTCTATAATAAATCCCTTATCCATATATATATTTATCCTATTGGTTCCATTTCTCTAGAGAACTATGACTAATACACCAAGATAAAGTCAGTACTGTCTATTCTGCTAAATGTCTGTTTAATTTCTTTACCAGCAAATATGGAAATCCTAAAGAGTAGACTTTTCTAGAAGGATAATACCTACCTGCCTTTAAGTGAATATGCAAAAGTATTCTAGATAATGCTCACCAGGGACAGTAAGTTTAAGAAAAAAATGAAGCAAAAAGGAAAGAACTGCATTATTTTTAAGGAGTCCATGAAATTAACAAACCATGAAATGAACTGGTAATTGAGGATATACCTGAGATAAGGTTAGTGGTTCCATGGAAATCCATAGGGCAGAAGCATACAGAGATGTTCTATTCTTTCAGCTTTTCCTTTGAGCAGGGTCTTCCGTTTGTTTGAAAGAAATACATATGAGAAGCTGCAGAAAAGAGTGAGGCCCCAAAGGACAGTCAGGCCACAAAAGAGAATGGGTAAACTGCCTTCCAAAGAGGGTTTCTGTCAATTGATAGGCCCCAAGCATCTTAAAGAGTTTGGATATGCAGGCATGGGCTATGCAAAAATGGGCTTGAAGCTGGAGCAGAGCTTAAAGGCTCTGTACAGATCAGGGAGTAGGAAGTACAGAAGGAGAATAAGAGAGGGAGAAGCCAGAGGGACTGGGAAACATATGGAGAAGTCTTGGAGAAAAAAGCTTTCCTACATCAATTCTGTTGGGAGCAAGACTAGCGGGGGCCTTTAAGAGAAGAGAAGTATCTAATGTGCTGCCTGATTTGACCTCTCTTTGTTATCCACAGAGCTTCAGTTAAAACCAGAAAAATGAAATCCAAATGCTAGGAGTAATGAGTTTCTTGTGAGAGTCAGCGTTCTGCCTTCAAGTTGGCGTGGGACCAGGATGTAGTTAACGCACTGGGGTGAAGGGGTGGCTGACCCAGTGGGCATCTTCCTTTATAAAAATGTGCTTATTTTTTTACAGGATACAAAATTATGGCTAGTTAAGAGGAATAATAATTTCCAGTGTTTCATACCACTGTAGAATTACTATAGTTAATGATAATACATAGAAGCAAGTAGCTGGAAGGAGGATATTGAATGTTGCCAACATTGAAACAATGTTGGATAAATGTTTGCAATGGTGGATATGCTAAGTACCCTGATGAGATGACTGTACATTACACATATTGAAACATCACGATGTACCCCATGAATATGTACAATTATTGTTGATTAAAAATAAATACATATATAAATAAAAATGTTTAAAAAATTTTAAATGTGCTTATTTTGAAACTTGGCAAGGAGTCAGGAGAGGGAGGGAGGAAAGAAACATCAGGGGACTAAGGAGACCATAACTCTGGGAGAGCTGACATTGATGAGATGAGGAACAATACGGAGAAAGATAAAAAGGGTTAGAATTCCAGAGGGAATTTGAGAAGGGAGCTCTGTCAAGATTTTAGCTCAAGTACAGACATGGAGTGACAGCATGGTGAGAAGAAGGACAGGTGATGCAGACATCCTTGTATCACTGAGGCTTAAATAGCTCGCACCACAAGTTGTAGAGAAACATGGTTAAGAGGCTCAGCTAGGCAAAACACTTGGAATGCCTGGGGACAAATTTAAGCAATGTTGGTGAAGATAACCCTACTGAGCTTTGGTGAAGCCGTGGGCTTTGTTCACCCATCTGCCTTTGTTTTTCTTTCTCCAAATATTGCCTATTATTTCTCCAATTATGCCTGGTAGATTAAGCAGGTGGCTGTACATGGTGGAAGAGGGCACACTTGTGACTTTTCTCCTACTCCTTCCTCTATTCACTTCCAATTTCTGTCCCTCCTCCAGAGCAGAGTGCAAACATTTTTTTAATCATGAAGATTGTTGCATATCAGAAATATCCAGGCCAAGCATGGTGGCTCATGCCTGTAATCCCAGGACTTTGGGAGGCTGAGGTGAGTGGATCACTTGAGGTCAGGAGTTCAAGACCAGCCTGACCAACATGGCAAAACCCCATCCTACTAAAAATATAAAAATCAGCTGGGTGTGGTGGTGAACACCTACAGTCCCAACTACTTGACTTGGGAGGCTGAGGCATGAGAATTGCTTAAACCTGGGAGGTGGAGGTTGCAGTGAGCCAAGATTGCACCATTGCACTCCAGCCTAGGTGACAGAGCGTGACACTGTCTAAAAAATATAAAAAAAAAAATCCAGGAAAATTGTAAGAGCATTTATTTCTACTGATTAAAAAAATACATATAGTCAAAAATATTGCAAATGCAATAACATTTCAATGGAATATTTATCTTATTAATTTTAACAGCATCTATAAACAGTTGAAAATATACGTGTATTTGTTAGGATTAGACTAACTGTAACAGAGATCTGAAAAACAGTGGCTTAAACAATGTAGAATTTATTTCTCTATCACATGAAATGTGGTGTAACGCTCCACAATCACTGGCAACCCAGGCTACTTCCAGCTTTTGACTGCATAGTCACTAGAGTGTGGCTCTTGTCATCACTATCCAAGATAGAAGTCTATCTAACATTTCCACATCTCGAGAAGTAGGGTGAAGGAAAGAGGAAGAGAAGGAGCCAAGGGCACACATCTCAGTTGTCTCTTAAGGAAATTTCTGGAAATTTCTATGTTATCTGTTTCCTGTTACATCCCATTGGCCAGGGCTTAGTCATACCTTACATCTAGCTGCAAGGGAGGCTGGGAAATGGAGTCTTTATTCCTGGCTGTCATGTGCACAGATAAATTGTGGGCACTGAAGAAGAGAAAATTTAGAATGTGCTTATTTTGAAATTTAGCAGGATTATTAGGGGTAACTAGCATTTTCTGCCCCAATAGATATGTGTCATTTGCCTACAGCCACATGGCAATTTAGTCCAGGGTTGGGACTAGATAGAAGCTAGTTCTTCTAGATTTCCGGCTGCCTTCTGTCCCATAACATTTTTATTCTCACTCCTTATCTTGTCCACTGAATAGCGTACATATCTTTACCATGGGTAGATGCCTCTCTAGCTTTCTTAAATCATTTCCCTTGTGTGTGTGTGTGACATTCTGGTAATATTTAATATATGTGATGCTGTGTATGAGTCTTCTTGCCACACTTAATCCCACATAGCATAATACTCTCAAGTCACCATAGATGAGATATTTGAGGCACCTAAGAAAGTGCAGAGAAAGCAAGGAGCAAACAAGAATTGGTTGCAGCTCATGGAGTAATTCTCGAGATAATCAGGGGAAGCTGCCTTTGGCAGAGACTGAGATGAGACCCTTGAGGGTATGTAAGAGGGCGAAATATATGAATAATAAAGAAAGTTTTAGTGCTTGGGTGGTCTCTTGTGTAATATACTTTCAGAAGGTGAAAAAATATTTATGATTTTTGACTATGTTGTTGCTGTACACAGCTCAACACTAAATATGGGAGTTTTATCATTTGAACAGGGCATAATAACCATGGCTTTCAATTTCTTTTTCCTTTGTGCACTATTTTGAAGTAACAAGTAAAAGTGGGGTATCAACATTTGCAGAAATTTGACACATCCTACTCAACACTGTATCTTAACTTCCAAATCTTGCACAAATTCTTCTTTTGGCCAACTCTATCTCACCTTTGAAATTAAAATATGTATATATAAAACTAATAACTTTTTAGCCCTTTTACAAGGCCAGACTCTCATTTTTGATCACAGCAAAAGAATGAATGCATAGCTATAATTGGATAGATGTGGATATAGGTGAAGTTTAGCTTTGTATGCCTTTCTTCAGAAACAGGAACTGTGGAGCCAACTCTCGATTCTGGTGTGAAATCTCTTTGGCTGATTGACTGCTCCCAGCATGATGAGGCAAAGGAATCAGCTTGGGTGTAATCAGGGAAGTGGAATTACTAGGCGTATTATAGAGGAAAGGATTCATTACACAATTGTGGGAGAAGCTGGGGAAGTAAGGCCTGAAAGGAGGAATTGGAAGATCAGAGAAAAGTTGCTAATCTGCCCCCAAGACGGGCAATTTGGAACTTGTCAGGGAATCTGGGAAGCCAGATATAGTCAGTTGTCAGAGTTGGACCCTGAGGGAAAGCTGGTTGAAAGGTGTGATCTCTGCATAGCAATTGCTTCTGAGGGTCTGTAGCCAGGAATCTGGCGGTGGGCTGTCAGATGCGGTTGGTCAGCAGTGTTGGCAGTCAGCAAAAGCTGAACACAGAGCAGGAGAGAGCAAGGAGAAGCTACAAGCTGCCGCCTACTCTCCATCTATCTGTCACCTTCAGAGAATAATGGCTATTGCTTTACTCCTGCCTTACGAATCTTGCACAAATTCTTCTTTTGGGCAACTCTCTCAGAACCATATGGGAGTTCTGGGAAATGTAGTTCTAGATTGACCCAGTTGACACAGTACACATTCCCATAGTAAAATAGCCAAAGAAAGGAAAATCATTGTTTGTACATTTTAAGGAAAATTCCAATATTAATGAGCCCCAGTTCACCTGATTCTTATATTCACATGTACGAAAATGAAAAACTCATAGAAAATTTGCCAGTTGCAAAAAATTGTACAAGGTTTATATTTTATAAATATGAAATTGCTGTAAAATCTTGCCCTTAAAATTCCCATTATAGATACAGTTTTGGTTTCTAGTAGGTAGAGGGGAAAACTTTCCAGGAGAATTAGTTGAAATATTGAATGCTTTCCTGAGTTTGACAGAGTATTAAGAACAGAGGGCTATACTCTGTGGACCATAAAGTGTCCCACGCCATTTACAAAGGCGATTTATCCCAGTAACAATTTTACTAATGGTTTCACACTTGGTGCTTATTAATGCTCATTACAGATTATTTCCCTTAGCTCCATTACACTTTAATCTCCGCTGTTTTCTGGCACATTAACAGTATGGCAGACCCCCAAAGGAAGGCTGGTCACAGACCCAATGTTATGCAAAAAATAATTTGGCCAGCAAATTGGATGGATCAGAAAACTCAAGTAGGATCTTATTCTCCTCAGAAGACTCCAGGAGGCTGTGGAATCTCAAGTGTGGATAGCCGTGTCTTCTTTATAGAGTAGAGGCCTCAGAGAAGCGTTGGGTGGAGAGCTGCCAGAGAAGAGGCCTCTTGAGTCTGGTTTTTTTGGAAACTAACATAATATTCAAAAGTATATGCCACTGTTTCAACCTTGATACTTTATCCATCCCCTCCCAGGCCCTGACTAGGTTGGGAGACATCAAGAGGTTGTGTCTCTTCCTCCAAAAGCTTCCATGAGCCATCTGCAGGGCTGGCCCACGGCCAACGCGTGCAGGAGGATGACAATGCCTTCTCTGCTGCCTCTCCTTCCACTCTCTTTGGCCCTTTAGACAGTGGCTCTCCTGGTGCTAGGTGTCCTCATGAAGACTTTGTTTTGTTTTTGTTTTGAGACACAGGACTCTCACTCCGTTGCCCAGGTTGGAGTTCAGTGGCATGATCTCAGCTCACTGCAACCCCCGCCTCCTGGGTTCAGGTAATTCTCCTGCCTCAGCCTCCCCAGTAGCTGGGGGTACAGGTGCACACCACCGCACCTGGCTAATTTTTGCATTTTTAGTAGAGATGGAGATTCACCATGTTGACCAGACACACCTGGATAATTTTTGCATTTTTAGTAGAGATGGGGCTTCACCATGTTGGCCAGGCTGGTCTTGAACTCCTGACCTCAGGTGATCCACCCACCTCGGCCTCCCAAAATGCTGGGATTACAGGCATGAGCCTTCTAGGCTGGTCCTCATGAAGACTTTGATTGCCCAAGGTCATTTTCAGTATTGTTCACTCCTTAGGCCAGCTTTCATTGGCCAGTGCCTTACTTCAGACTTTCCATTGTCTCTGCTCCTGTAAAAATGTTCCATTGCAGTGTCCCTCTGAGACCTTCCCTCAGCTACTATCACAATACTGCTAATGGCTCCAACAATGCTCAGTCAATAAAAGCCTCCTTAATGGTAGCAATTGGGTGTGTCCGGCTTCCCAGGTTTCCCTGCCAGTTCCATATTAAACAATCTGATAGGATGATAGTTTGGGCAAGCCTTTGGAAGTTTCCACTGGCCACCTACTCCACCTGCAAGTAGGGTAAATTACACATATCAATGTCTGTTTGGTTAGTTGTTAATGCAATTGATGGCTAGTGATTGCTCAAACTCAAACTTCATACATGTTTTGCATCTGTTAGGTACTTAATAAATGCCTGTTGGCTGAAGTAGTTTTGAATAGTCTTTGTTCAAAGATTTTACTCTCTAAATTACGGAGACAAGTGGGACATCAATATTCCAGGAAAGAGTTAGCAGGAGTTTCAGAGGAAGAGTGGTAATTATGGATGGCAGGGTTGGGTGTGTGGCCACGCGAGCAGAATCCCTAGCAAGGATATCTGAGGCTCTAGGCCAGGGTAGTCAACATATTTCAGCATGTGGCAAGATTTGGAAGAGGAGGTGAGTCACTGTTGGGGTCTATCACGGAAAAGGTCCAACTGCAAATGTCCAAACAAAAGAACTAACTGAGACCAACTCAGCCAGTGCCTACAGGGATTCAGACCACTCCTATAAGCATGTCCTTTTTCAGCGGGTCTTGGGTCTCTGGATTCCTTTCACGGGTCCTGTCAGGGTCTCAGTCCTACAGGGTTTAGACCCTGCTGCTCAGGGCTAGGAGGTTTAGACCCTTCTACTATATTTCTATGGATTTGACCACTCTAGACCGCACATGGCCAGGTACCTCACATAAGTGGAGTCATAAAATATTTCTCTTTGTGACTGGCTTATTTCACTTAGCATAACGTCTTCAGATTCACCCATGTTGTGGCATGTGTCAGAATTTCCTTTCTTTTCAAGGCTAATATTCTATTGCATGAATAGATCACATTTTTTTTTTAATTCTTTCTTCCGTTGATGGACACTTGGGTTGTTTTCACGTTTTGGCAATTGTGAACAATGCTGCAATATTGTGAGTGTGCAAATATCCCTTTGAGTCCTGCTTTTACTTCTTTTGGGTGTATATACACAAGTGGAGTTGCTGGATTATATGGCAATTCTATGTTTAAATTTTTGAGGAATTCCACACTATTTTCCCTGTGTGACTGCATCATTATACATTCCCGCCAGCAGTGCACAAGGGTTCTGATTTATTCACATCCTCAGTTAGTCTTTATTGATATACCTTAAATGTGACACAGGTTAATTTAGCTTACATGCTTACCTGTTTTAATTTTTTTGACACAGGGTTTTATTCTGTCACCCAGGCTGGAGTGTGGTGGTGTGATCATAGCTCCCTGCAGCCTCAACCTCCAGGGCTCAAGCAATCCTCCTGTCTCAGCCTCCCAAGTAGCTGGGACTACAGGCATGCACCATTATGCCCAGTTAATTTTAAAATTTGTTTATTTTTAGTAGATACAAGCTCTCACTATGTTGCCCAGGCTGGTCTCAAACTCTTGAGCTCAAGGAATCTTCCTGCTTCAGCCTTCCAAAGTGCTGGGATTACAGGTATGAGCCACCATGCACGGCCTTACCTGGCATTTTTGACAGCACATGTACCTTACAAAGATTTTGTAAGCTTGCCTTTGAGTGTGGGGGATTTGAATTGTGATAGCTGTACTGTAACATGAATGGATGGGCTGAACTTGTTTTTGGTGGTCTATACTCTGTTTCCTTGGTAATACCTGTGAATCGTGTCCTGGTAGCCAAATATAACTCAGCTTTGCTCCTGGAAAATGAAAACATGTTTTAAAAACTTGCTGGATTAGAAATTTCTAACCTCTCTTTAGAAAGATGTTATTGTCCACTTCACTCCAGACTGTTTGCAGCATACCTTGGGTCTAAGCAACATAAACTACTCATAAAAGCCTTCTGTTACCACGACCTGGCCAGAAACTCATGGATTTTAAGCAAATATGTATACAAAAATAAAATCTTCTTTAAAAAAGTGGGAGGACAAGGACAATGTAGAGTGGCAGTGTGGGAAGGGTAGACTTGCCTTTCGATGGGGTGGTGGCAGGTGGTGGTGATGGGGGGTAGGCAGAGAGAGGAAGCTTCCCCTGCTTCCTCCCTATAAGTCTCCCCTGCCCAGGGCAGGCAGGGCTCTTGTGGCACAGCTGTTGGAGAAGTCACAGGATGTGGCTGCCTGCCACTGATGTCCGCATTTTCAATTTGCTGTTATTTAAAGAGCATCAAAAATCCAACATGGAGTATGTTGTTTTTCAAACTGAATTTTATGTTTGTTTGTTTTACTTAATTTCTTGCTTAAATTTTCGAAATGGGAATCCTTTACCTCTGCCTTTAGGAGATGTTTTCTGAGCCAGTTATTCCTGAATCTTCCTGGCTTTTTTTTTTTTTTTTCTGAGGAGGCTCTCAGGATTTATGCTCCTGATGGCATTTCCCAGCTTGGCAGAGAGGGCACCTCAACCAGTCAGGAACCCACCTCTCACCCAGGGAAAGAAGCCAGCTCAACACAGGGATCCACCTGCCTTCAGCCCTGGGACAAGCCAGTTTTAGAGCTGATCGCTGACCCAGTTACCGATTCCACGCTAGCTTAGTGTGGGTGTGATAAACTGGGTTAGTCTGGGCAAAGAGTGTCGCATCCCCATGAACGTGAAGGTAGTAATCCAAGGCCTGGTCTTGTTTCACAAGCGTCTTTGCAGCCAGTGACTCTCCTATTCACCATTGTGGAGCCTCCTTTCTCCTACACACATTCTCCAGACAGGTTCTTACCTGACCTGGGATGGCTGGAAGGGAGGGAAGGGGGAGGGAGGGACTCTGCCTTCAGGAGGCCGCACTCTTGCTCAGTCAGTCTTCAAGAACTTGTGCTGACTTGGTTAGGAGGCATCTACTTGCAAACCACGCTGTTAAGCAATGCATGTCCACACACAGACCTTAGAAATTTATTATTGGGCTGCCCTTCCCTGATTGATCAAAATCTCTGGTGCCTTTTGAAAAATATTTACTTGAAAATTAACAAGTTTCTTGTAAAAAAAAAAAAAAAAAAAAAAAGCAAACGCAAACAATAGAGAAAGGTGAAATGTAGAAGCTCCCCATTCCCCCTCCTCATACCAGCTCCCCAGTGCTGGGTGTGTATCCTTTCAGAGAAGTTCTACGTATGCACAGGCGTACACACACACATCTTCACATACACTTAGAAAAAAATCCCAAATAGATCATATTATGCATACAGGTATACCATGTGCCTTTATCAAGTATCATATCAGTTAGATCTTTCTATGTTAATTCAGTTTTGTTTCATTTTTAAATAAAAAGTATAACAAGAAAAGTCATCGGCTTTCTAATAGGTACATATTCAGACGAGGTTCTGTGGCTCCACTAAGCCAAGTTTAGCTGAGAATCATTGGTACAACTGACCCCAGGCTGCCAGCTCCCCAGCCACTGCTGCCTCCTCTCACCTCACACCCCAGCCCCCAAGCATGTGCCCACAACAAGGACTGTGGCATCTTATCAGGTACCCATGGAGGTGCAGGCATGAACTCCTGGCAAGGGAGAGTCAGCACGTGGCCAGTTTGGCAGGGAAATGAAAAGCCCGGAAGGCCTCCTGGCTCAGTAGTTACCCTGGGTTTGGCAGAAGTACTTCAAATGCTGTCTGGTTTAGTGGATGCTGATGCCATTTCTCCGTATGAACGATCCAGCATTGGTTGCCAGGCAGAATCTCCAACAGCCTATGATTTGTTGGTGGCCCAGACATGCTAAGGGGGTCAAATAGCTGGAGTGTTTTTTTGTTTTGTTTTGTTTTTTAACCCTACACTGTGGTGTGGAGGCATTTTGCCAATTCTATTTTAGGGGTGTAGGGAATGTGGAGGTAGGTAGGGGAGCTTTGATCTTGTATGTAACAATTGTAAAGGAACTTGAGTCTGACATATTCCTTTGGAAAGTCATAATTTGAACAATTTCTAGTATTTCGGAGGTTAATTCTCTTGACTAACACCGTCTCTTGTAAACTGCATCTCTGTGATGGTGACTTCTAGACCTTCCTATCTTTTGCCCCAGCCATTCTTAAATTCCTGACCTCTCAGACCTACTTCGTTTTCTGGATTCCAAGTCCCCTCAAATCTAATATGTTCAAAAGTATGACTATTATCTTCACCTAGTTCTTATTTCCACCCATTTTATCACCTAAGAGAGAAACTGCTAAAACATTCTTAGTTCTTCCCTTTCCTTCCTAATTGTTGGATAAGTCCTATTGATTCTAGCTCAGAAATGCCTTTCAAAATTGCTCCTTTTTTTCTATCCCCTCTGCTACTGCCTCTGTTGACTGAAATCATTTCCCAATAAATGTTTATCAACACTACTACATACCAAAGACACTCCCACCATCCAAGATTCATCATTTAATGATCCCATTTAACCTCCAGAGGGATTGTATTAAATTACAAACCTGCTTGTAACTCTTCTCTGCTCAGAAAGCTATATTAGCTCCTTGCTGCCTAGGATTCAATCCAACTCCTTGGCTGGACTCGATCTTTTCATGTCATTCACTCCGTCCTGCAGTCTTGCTCCCCACCATTCCCCTTAATCTCACCCTCTGGTGGGGTTCCAGTGCCCCTGCCAGGCCACAAGCCCTGACTGTTTCACAAATCCTTGTTTTTACATATGCTGATTCCTCATATGGAACTTCTTTTTAAGATTCTGCCCAAAATACTAACTCCTTTCTTCGGCTTTTTCCTGCCCTCTGTATTTTCACAACACTTTGCTCAGTGCTTCAGCAGGTACTTATCACCCTGTATTGCATGGTTTGTTTATATCTTGGACTCTGCGGTAGCCCGTTTCCAGACTGTTAGTAACCAGAAGGAAGGGAGGGCATCTTCTTCATGTCGGTATCCCTCACATTCAGCTTGATGCCTGGCACATAAAACTCAAATAGGTGGGTATCAGATTTGTCAACTTCGGGGTCACACATCCACCCCTGTGGATAGGTAGGTGTGCAACACTGATCCAGCATTGTGAATGACTATCCCTGTAGGAATGAAATAGGATGGGGGCAGTTCTCCAGCAGGAGGAGGAGTGCTGGGCAGACAAAGCATCAGATGTCCACTCCAGTTGCATGTTTGTGTTAGGATAGTAGTTCACTTTACTTGTCATTAGAAAAAAAAATCATTCAGTTTGCCTGTTAGCTCTTATGAGTGTATAGCTGAAGTTTGTGAGTGGCCCATTTTATCACACTGAAAGCATAATAGAGGTTAAAGACAGTAGGTATTTGTCTTAGTTCACTTTCTGTAGCTATAACTGAATACCACAGACGGGGTAATTTATTTAGCTCATGGTTCGAGAGGCTGGGAAGTCTAAGATCATGGTGCTGGCATCTTATGAGGACCTTCTTGCTGCATCATAACAAGGCAGAGGGTATCACATTGTAAGATAGAGCAAGTGTGCTCACTCAGGCCAATCTCTCTTCTTCTAAAGCCACCAGGTCCATCATGGGGCCTCCACCCTGATGACCTTATCTAATTTTCATTACCTTTCAAAGGCTCCAACTCCAATCAACATACGAATTTGTAATTTATGCTTCCAACACAGGCTGGGTGAGGTGGCTTAGGCCTGCAATGCCAGTATTTGGGAGCCCAGGAGTTTGAGATCAGCCTGGAAACATGGTGAAACCCCATCTCCATCCAAAATACAAAAAATTAGTCAGGCATGATTGCATACACCTATAGACCCCACTACTTGGAAGGCTGAGGTGGGAGGATCACCTGAGCACAAGAGGTCAAGGTTGCGGTGAGCCATGGTTGCACCACTGCACTCCGGCCTGGGTGACAGAGTGAAATAAATAAAATAATAAAATTTCAAAATAAATAAAATATAATAAAGTTTCTAATGCATGAAATTTGGGGGACACATTTAACCACAGCAGTATTCTAGGACAATGCTTCTCAAACTATGTGCACATAAATCCACCTGTTAAAGTACAGGTTCTCATTAGGTTGGGTGGCACCTAAAATTCTGCATTTCTTACAAGCTTGTACTAATCTACTTGGGCTGCCAGAACAAAATACCACAGACTGGGTGGCTTAAACAACAGAAACTTATTTTCTCACATTTCTAGAGGCTGGAAGTCTAAGATCAAGGTTGTTTTCTGGCCTCTCTTCCTGACTTGCAGTTGGCCACTATGTCCTCACATGTCCTTTCTTCTGTATATTCAAGGAAAAAAAAGAGAGCTCTCTGATGTCTCTTCCCTTTCTTATAAGGGCACCTGTCCTATTGGATTGTGGCCTCATCCTTGTGACCTCATTTAACCTTAATTATCACCTTAAAGGCTCTACCTCCAAATACAGTCACACCAGGGAAACACAATGTACTCCATAACCAAGCTTAAAGTTGAATCTGTGTACTGCAACATCAGCACCACCTGCCTGGCCAGCAGTGCTAAAGTGAGCTAGAGGCAGGTCTAGAGCTTTGAGGCAGCAAGAACCAGCCGGAGCTGAGGGCCCCACACTCTGAGGATCCGGAAGGAGTGTGGTTGACTCTCTTAAGATTCTCTGGGTACTGTTCTCTGAGTAGGTCTTCTTTGAATATTAAGACAAAAAGTGTCTTTAATTTGGTGACTAGTAGTTTTTTGTTTTGTTTTCTGAGATGGAGTCTCACTCTGTTACCCAGGCTGGAGTGCAGTGGTGTGATCTCGGCTCACTGCAACCTCCGCCTTTCAGGTTCAAGCGATTCTCCTGTCTCAGTCTCCTGAGTAGCTGGGATGCCCACTACTCGGGATGCCCACCACCATGCCCAGCTAATTTTTGTATTTTTAGTAGATATGGGGTTTCGCCATTTTGGCCAGGCTGGTCTTGAACTCCCAACCTCAGGTAATCTGCCCACGTTGGCCTCCCAAAGTGCTGGGATTTCAGGTGTGAGCCACCATGCCCAGTCAGTCGTTCAGTTATTTTTCAAGTTGGTTTGAAAGTTTCATTTTATAATAGCCTTTCTTTCATTTTGAGAATGTGTGATAATAATAAAGGCTGAGAACCTGTGCACGGAGTGTACCTCAAAGGGCTGAGAAGGTTCCCCAACACAGATGACTGCACCCTGCCCTGTGGAGAAGGCCAGGGCTTTGATTCTTCGTTTTTCAAGGAGTGATGGTCCTAGAATGGAGAGTGTCAGAGAAAAATCTTGGCCCTGGCCTCAGGTGGTGCCTGGTCTGCTCTGTGGGGTTCTAGGGTAGCCTCCTGGCTGGCAACTCCTCTCCCCACTCGGCTGGTTATCCAAGCAATTGAAACTGACTTTCACAGGACATACAGACTTAATGAAGATATATCTGTGAACTATGTGCCATCTAATTCTCTACCCCTCGGTAGAGCCCTCTCCAACCCCAAGTCCGTCATGTGCCCCCGCATCCAGCCCATGGGATTACTTGCAGCAGCTCGAGTTGCCCAATTCAGGCTGTGTTCCTCTTACTCACGATGCTGTCTCTGACTCAAATGCCCTCCCCTAGGCCATCTGTCAAGATCCTGCTGTCCTCCTGCTCCCACATACCTCTTGAGTGAAGCTCTACTTTAAAAAAAAGTTACTGAGGTGAAATTCACTTAACAAAATTAACCACTCTAGGTTGAACAACGCCATGGCATTTAGTACATTCACAGTGTTATGCAACCACCACCTCTGTTTAGTTCCAAAACACTACCATCATCCCAAAATAGAGCCCCACAGTCATTAAGGAGTTACCCCCCACAACACTCTCCCCAGTCCCTGGCAACCATCAATCCACATTCTGTCTCTATGGATTTGCATAATCTGCATAATTCATATACATGGGGTTACACGATATGTGACCTTTTGAGTCTAGCTTCTCTCACTTAGCGTAACAGTCCACAGGTTCATGCAATTTGTAGTGTGTATCAGTACTTCAGTTTTTTGTTGTTGTTGTTTTTGAGACGGAGTCTCGCTCTGTCGCCCAGCCTGGAGTGTGGTGGCATAATCTCGGCTCACTGCAAGCTCTGCCTCCTGGGTTCACACCATTCTCCTGCCTCAGCCTCCCAAGTAGCTGGGACTACAGGCGCCTGCCACCATACCCGGCTAATTTTTTGTATTTTTAGTAGAGATGGGGTTTCACTGTGTTAGCCAGGATGGTCTCGATCTCCTGACCTCGTGATCCGCCCACCTCAGCCTCCCAAAGTGCTGGGATTACAGGTGTGAGAGTACTTCAGTTGTTTTTACGGCTGTATAATACTCCATTGTATGTGTGTAGACACAATTTCTTTACCTCTTCATTCGTTGACAGACATTTGGGCTGTTTCTACCTTTTGACTCTTGTGAATAATGCCGCTATGAATATTTGTGTACAAGGATTTGTCTGAGCACCTGTTTCCAATTCTTTTGGGTATGTGTGCTGGGTCATGTGGTAATTCTGTATTTAACTTTTTGAGGAACCGTCATACTGCTTTCCATAGCATCTGAGTCATTTTTCACTCACACTGGCAATATATGAGGGTTACAACTCCTCCACAGCCTTGTTATCTGAAGCTTTACATTTTGGAGGGGGTGCATTTTTTCTACTTATTTTGTAATTATTAAGTAAAAAGTAGTTTGGTCCTTTCAGCCAAACTTGTCAATCAAGCTTAGAAAACATACAGGATACATTTTGGTGAGCAGAAAGTCTGATTTAATTAATTTAACTAATTAAAAAGGATTTAACACTGTTTTTCCAATTATTTCATTTACTACAATTTGTACTGAAGCTTTACTTTTTAAACCCTGCAGTAACTTCCTTTGGTGCCCAACTCTGACTCTCTCCACACCCAAACCTAACCCATCCCTGCAGTCTACCTCTTATCATGCTATATTGTGATTCTCTGTTCATGTGTCTCTTTGTGTTAGACTTGGCAGTTGCAGACTGGCATTACTTGTGGGCAGAGAGCCTCTGGTACCTGCAGAATGTGGACTGGCCACCTCACAGGTGGGCAACGGGTGTCCAGGAATGTGTTACTAGGAGGGCACAGGGGCGCCCCCTTGTGGCAAGCAGGAATAAGCTTACACATTCTCTCACCTTCGCTGGCCCTGACACTAGCATAACACACTTTATTGACTTTACAGCGATGAAACGAAGATAAATGAGACACCAGATGGGCAAGCATGCTGAGCTCTTTGGAGAAAAGAGGCTGTGTAAGTCCAAGTCTTTCTTTTATCGAAGAAACAAGGCAAATGACTCCAAATTGTCTTTATTGTGCCTGCAAAAAAAACCAGTCTGGATCATGGAAATGGCATTCGGTGGCATCCAAATGGAATTCTCATGCAACAAATACAAGACTTATGGGCAAGCTGTGAGTCTGGGGTGCTGCACTGTCATCTAATGATGAGGTGAGAGTGTGCCCCTGCATGACTAAGCCCTTCCTTTTCATTTGTTGTCTGTCGCTAGGAGCATATGAATCCTTCCTGCTGCCCACATGAGAACATTTGTCACTTCCCGTTTATCAAAAGACACCACAAAGGTGCTAAGCCCCAGCAAGGCACAGATAAATACAATCTCATCCTACTCTCGATGTGTCCACATGGCAGATGCCACATGCTTTGAAGCCACATACCTGGAATATTTTGGAAGAAAGAAGTCTCAGTGGGAAGGAATATAAAATTTGCTCGCAGGCACGCATGAAAGATATGGGGCAGAGCAGTTAGAGTTTCTTTATTTGGGTTTTATTTGGTCAGTTGGGTCCCATCCTTAGACAAAAAGCTAAATATTTTTCAGATGTGTTGGCAGTTTTAGGGCTGTTATAACATTGACTTTTCTAGTACCAATAGATGGGCAGTACATTAAGTCAGAGAGAAGCATTTGACTATGAGCTTTTCTCAACTGAAGTTACAGTAGTTTCCCTTTATCTGTGGGTGATACATTTCAAGACCCCCAGTGGATGCCTGAACCATATATATATTATGTCTTTTGCTATATATATGTACCTATGATAAAGTTTAATGTATAAACTAGGCATGGTAAGAGATGAACAATAATAACTAACAATAAAATAGAACAGGCCAGGCACGGTGGCTCACACCTGTAATCCCAGCACTTTGGGAGGCCAAGGTGGGTGGATCACCTCTCTACTAAAAATACAAAAATCATCCAGGCCTGGTGGCATGCTCCTGTAGTCCCAGCTACTCGAGAGGCTGAGGCAGGAGAATCTCTTGAGCCTGGGAGGCAGAGGTTGCAGTGAGCCGAGATGGCGCCACTGCACTCCAGCAAGGGCAACAAGAGTGAAACTCTGTCTCAAAAAAAAAAGAGAAAAGAAAAATTACAACAATATGCCAACATCACTACCCTTGTGCTTTGGGGCCATTATTGAGTAAAATAAGGCTTCCTTGAACACATGCAGTGCAATAGTGGGACAGCCAATCTACTAAGAGGAAGCCAATCTACTAAGTGACTAACTTAGAAGTGTGAACAGCATGGATATGGTGGACAAAGAGATGATTCATGTCCTGGGTAGGACAGAGCAGGATTGAGCAAGATTTCATCACACTACTCAGAATGGCACACAATTTAAAACATATGAATTATTTCTGGAATGTTCCACTTAATATTTTCAGACCCTAGTTGACTGTGGGTAACTGAAACCATGGAAAGCAAAGCTGCAGATAAGGGGAGACTACTATATTTCATCATTTAAAAAAAAAAAACCACAACACAATAAAAATAGGCTTTTTGTATGGGTGAGGCAGCATAACATGTGAGACAAATATGGGATCTGCCGTGAAAGACCTGAGTTTGAGTCTTATCTCTGCTACTCATTTGTCGAGTTCCAACAGACAAGTCTCTGAACCTCGGATTGCTCATCTGGGTCTGTCTTCTCTGTTTGTCCTCCCTTCCCATCTCTTGGAAAATTTAGATAACTAAACCCAAAGGAGTTTCTGCAGCTTATTTCACTGTTTGAAGATCACAGGTTCTGTCCCTGATCCCCAAAGTCATATTCTTCATTTCTGAGTTGGTATGGACCTTTATCAAGCTATCTTATTGTTGTTATTATTACACGAATGTTGGCATTCAGACTGGAGTTGCTGTTAAGTTTGCTTGTTGTCCCTGAAAACCCAAGCCTGAACATCTATTTTAGCCATGTTTATGGCTGTGTAACCTTGGTAGCTAGGGTTCCCCTCCCCAAAAGAGATCTGGTTCACCACGGTCCCACCCAGTCATTGTCTCATTCCTTGCATGCTAGCTGTGACCTGGGGCTTCCCTCTTTGTACTGCTCTAGGCCACCCCACTCCTGCGCTCATGTGCTATTTTCACCCTTGCATCAGCCCTGACACAGAGCTCAGCTCCTCTTCATGGTGCTCAAAAGGATCCCTCATGCACTGGTGGGCAGTAGACACGAATGTGAAGACTTGATAGGGGTTATGGTGGGGCCGGAACTGGGAGAGCTCACACATGGAAAGTGGGCGCACCCTTCCCTCATCTGGCTTTCTTACTTTCTCTTTCATTTTCATCTTCCCTTTCTCAGGCAGCAATTTAAAAAACAAACCCTAGGACGGGTGCAGGGGCTCACGCCTGTAATCCTAGCACTTTGGGAGGCCAAGGCGGGTGGATCACCTGAGGTCAGGAGTTTGAGACAAGCCTGGCCAACATGGTGAAACTCCCTCTCTACTAACAATACAAAAATTAGCCGGGTGTGGTGGTGCGTGCCCGTAATCCCAGCTACTCAGGAGGCTGAGGCAGGGGAATGGCTTGAACCTGGGAAGAGGAGGTTGCAGTGAACCGAGATTGCACCACTGCACTCCAGCCTGGGCAATAGAGCGAGACTCCGTTTCAAAAACAAAAAACAAAACAAAACACACAAACAAAAACAAACCCTAGACCATTCTGTCCACACAGGCCTCAGCTTCTTACCAAATATTTTCCCATCAGAAATAACTTTCCCTTCCCAACAGGAATTCTGGCTGGTGGATTTTCTCCAGCTCAGCATCCTTGCTTTGCAAAACCAATCAAGCCTTAGGGGCTCTGTGCTGGGAAGCTAATCCTGGGAAGCTTCGGTAAGACCAGAGAGGATTTGTGCACTGCTCAGACGTCCATTTCAATATTCACGACCTGGATTTGGCATTTTCAATAAAATCCAAAAGCACATGGCTTTCCACCATTACAGCTTATTATGTAGGTGTTCGGAGGCATTCTCTTCTTGTCTCCCACACTCTGTACCGGTTCCTCCTGCTGTTTTCTGTGGAAAAGACCATCTGGTTGGGACTTCCTAGAGATGACCACTAGAGGGCACATGATTCCCAGCTCACAAGCCCTTTACACAGCCAATTCCCGGGGCTTTGCTGCAGAAAAAGACAGTTTTTGTTTGTTTGTTTGTTTGTTTTCCCTCAGAAACAGGAGGAAAGCACTTGAAATTCCCTGGATGCAGCTAAGACATTTTCTTCGGCATTCATCTGTGAAATGCTGGCTGCAAGAAGCAGACATTCTGGCGGGTAGAGGAAGGACCGTATTCTCTGTTCCCGTCACTCATTCCCACTAAGGGGAGGAGAAAAGGGCTGCAGAAAGCTGCTCAAATGAGTTTTGTTCTTTCTCAGACGGCTAAATAGAATATACTTGTAGGCCACATGCATCTATTCAGGCCTCATGGTGTAGTGAAAAGCATGTGTTTTGGAAGCAGACAAACCTGGGATTTATTTCCCACACCCAGGCTTCCTGCCAAGAGGGTGCACTGGCCCGGCCTGCCGGCTTGTCCTGCCGGCTCCTCTCCCAAGTCAGCCCTGGAGACGCTCCAACATTAACTTGAAGGGAGGTAGGGGAGTGCTTAGGGAGACCAAATCACACGGGAGTGTCCCTTGGGCTCAGATACTCTGGAGGGAAAGAGAGAGCGCGATGGCACCGATAAAGTAACGTGGGAAAGTAAGCATGAGTATGGTCAAACATTGGGAGTGACCAGGATAACATCAAAATTAGAATGCTTAACTTAAACTGGTAGGTAAAAACCCATGGGAAGTGGAAATGGAAAAAAAAAAAAAGAAATTTTAAAATCCTGTGTTATGAATGAGAAGTCTGAATTAAAATGCTGAACTAAGTCTTCATAAAAGAGTAACTAAATATTGCTCAGCTGCAGCACTTAATAATTCCGTGATCTTGGATAGGTTGATAAACTTTCCTGAGCTTCAGTTTCCTCATCTCTAAAATGGATAAACTTTGTATGGTCACAAACTTGCTGGGAAGGTTGAATTCTACGATGCACATGAAACAGGCCTCCGGTGCCTGGCTCCTGGGACATGGCTGGCCTTCTAGTTCTCATCTCTCTTTTCCATCTCTAGCATGTTTAACATCTAAACACCTGTGCAGTCAACAATATTTTCTGAGTGCCTGTCAGGTTATGTTCAACTTCAAGTGACAGAACATGTTACTTAAATAAACAACAAGGAAAACAGTATTATCTCTATAGTGAGATACAATCACAATATTATGATATAGGTAATATAGTGAAAAGGTATTATTGCATCACAAGAAGTCAAGCAGCAGGGCGGTTCCAGGGCTGGCTGATGTGAAGTCTTAGCAAAATCATCAAGACTTGGGTTCGTCCCATACTTTAGCTCTGCCATCCTCAGCAGGTGAGTATCTGTCCCTGTGCCTTTCATCATGGCTGTAGAGCAGCTGCCTCCCACTCACCTGGAAACAGGGATGGGTTCTTTCCTCTCCTGAAACTCTTCAAAGTGTTCCTGAACCTGCTTCTCAGATGTCATTCCAGCATATCTCTCCTCATGTCTCACTGACCAGAGTGGGTCACGTTGCCCATCCCTAAGTCAGCCTCTGGGAGGGTGAATAGGTTTCCATGATTGGAACAGATCAATCATGAATCAACCTTAGATCTCTCTTGGTCTTCTGGAGTTGTTGGTACTAGAAAAGAAATCAATTAGGTAAAGAAAAAGGGAACAAATGGCTGTTGGGTAGGCAACCAAGACTGTTTTCCAGACACTGTATTTGGTGTTGGTCATATAGTAGTTAATAAGTCAGATGGCATCCTGGAGAGCTTACAGTACGGAAGGTTCCAGACAAGCAAACTGGTATTTATATTCTAGCATCTAAGAACTATGCAGATAGAACTAAAGGGCTCATAACTGGTGGTGAGGAAAGACTTTCTGGAGGGGGTGCTGTTTGCCTGAGACCTGAAGGATAAAATAGGCATTTTCCAGATGATTGGGTATAGAAGTAGAATGAGAGACTGAATGAAACCCTGGGAACAAAAGTGATTATGACATATTCAGGTAACTGAAAACGAGTTACGTGTGGGAGGGGAGACTGGGATAGAGGAGGCTAAGTGGTCAGCCGAGGCCAATCATGAAGGCCTTGGAAACCATGTTGGAATCATATTGTGTGAGCAATGTTCTTTAAAATGTGGGGTGTGAAACCAACATAGTGGTTCATAACCGGCATATAAAAAATAAAATAATGGTAAATTCCTAAATGGCACTTACTTCATTCAATGCACTGCTTTGAGAGTTTTGTGTATTTATTAACTCATTGATCCTCAGAGGTTGGTACTATTGTCATCCCCATTCTGTGGATGAGGGAACTAAAGCGCTTGCCCAGGGTCACTGTCATCCAGGGTCACAATTCAAGGTTGAATTGTGTCCCCCTCAAAGAGGTATGTTGAAACCCTAATCCTCAGCTCCTCAGAATGTAGTCTTATTTGGAAATAGGAATTTTGGATTTAGCAGATTGAATTTGTTAAGATGAGGTCACACTGGAATAGGGGGGCCCTAATCCAATGCAACCAGTCTCTCTTTTTTTTTTTTTGACAGGCTGTCACTCTTGCCCAGGCTGGAGTGCAGTGGCACAGTCACAGCTCACTGCAGCCTCAACTTCCTGGGCTCAGATGATCTTCCCACATCAGTCTCCCAAGTAGCTGGGACTACAGGCATACACCATCATGCCTGGCTGATTTTTTAAAAAAGTATTTTGTAGAGATGGAGTCTCACTATATTGCCCAGGCTGGTGTCGAAATCCTGGGCTCAAGCAATCCTCCTGCCTTGGCCTCCCAAAGTGCTGGGATCATAGGCATGAGCCGCTGTGCCTGGCCATGACCAGTGCTCTTATAAGAAGATGGCCATGTGAAGATAGAGAGACAGGGAGAATGCTGTGTGAAGCTGGAGGCAGAGATTGGAGTGGTGCATCCATAATATAAGCCAAGGAGCACCACAGATCACCTAGAATAAACACTGAGCAGGTGCTTAATGAGTATTTGTTGAATGAACGTAGAAGGTGATGTAGTGAGGAATGTGAATGAAATTTAGTCAGACAGTTGTCATTTTTTTATGTCCTTGCTTCCCCACCCCCCGCTACCGACTGCAGAATCAAACACCTCCCCACAGAGCGCTGGCTGCACACCTCCCCCTATGTCCCTTCCACCTCTGTGACTCTGCAATTACATGTATGCCTCTCCCATTCATTATACACCAGAGGAAAGAGATGCTGGTGGCAAGTTGTGTGGCCTCTGCTGAATCATATCCCCTCCAACAATGAGCTGAACACTAACAGCCCCGAGTCAGCTGCAGAGGCACGTGTGACATTTGTGGATGCCCTGAGCCCTGTTCCACAGAAAGGGATTACAGCGATGTGCACAAATCCTTGTCTCTAAGACCTCGGTACTGTCTCAGAGTGACTGACAGAATGAAACATGGTCTAGACTGATGGGAAGTCCAAGGAGGATTTGTGGCCCAGTATAAAGAAATGTAAATTTTGTTCTCATTCAAATCATTCCTATGCTACCGTTGATTTTTTTTTTCTAAGTGTCAGGATGAATTCAGCTTTCTGTATTAGGAAGTTGACTCAATCCCAGGGAGGCCTCTGGCCTAGCCAGGCTCTGAGCCACCAGACCTCTTTTTTTCTTGGTGTACACACTGATGGGGATTTGTGGCTCACAGATGCATCGCAATGACCCAGCTGTCACCTGAGTTTTGTTTTAAGGGAGATTGTCCCTGCATCTGAGACATGCAGGGAGGAGCCCATCTAGGGTGATCAACTGTTACAGTTTACCTGGGACTTGCCCAGTTTTCACACTGAAAGTCCCATGTCCCAGGAAACCCCAAAGTCCTGGGCACACCAAGACAGTTGGCCACTCTGGCAGGTTCCCCTCCCACCCTCCCAGTCAAATGGATTAGAAGCAAAACCCAGACTGCCTGTATTTCAATTCTGACCTCAGAACTCACTAACTGCAAGTTACTCTACCGCTCTGTGCCTCAGTCTCCCCATCTGTAAATGAGGATGATGAAAGTACCTGCCTCAATAGATTGCTTAAAGATTAGAAAATAACACACACACGCACACACTGCTTCTTCGATTGTAACTAGTTGGAATAGGTACTCAGGGAAATGTGAGCAATTGATATTTTCTTATTGTCGTATCTCCACCTGCAGAAATGGAATTCTTCCATTTTCTGGAGCTAGCATTGCTTCCTTGCTGATGGGATGGATGTTAGAAAAAATCCCTTTGCTATCTACAAATGAACATGACTAAGAGACATTTCCAATGGGAAGATGTGATCTCCCCTCCTTTTAACCATTTATGTTAAATAAAACACAAATACAGAATATGGCATAAAACAAGTGGATTCTAAATAAGGCCAAAATTCTTATAACGAATATGTGTTGGAAGACAGAAATTTGCCAGCCACCCAAGGAGTCCTCCATTGCTCTCTCCAAACTCTACCCCCTTTTCCTTCCCCAAGAGTGGAAGGAATATTTATTATATCCAGAAGTGCTCCATTTTATTGTTTTCTTTAGGGCAAAAAAGGGGGCATTGTGGTGCTCTTCAATCATGACTCTCTTATGTCATCTAGAAAACAGAAGGATCCATGTCTCCTTTATTTATTTGTTTATTTATTTATTTACTTATTTTTGGGGGTGGGGGAGAGCAAAGTCTGATTTCTAAAGGAAAGTGTTTAAGTAGGAAGTTGTAAATATTACCTTTCTTTTTGCAGCTATGCATACTATCACCTGTAAGAGGTGCATAGATCTTGGTGTATGTTTCTTAGAGAAAATAGACAATAGTCACAGTCCATTGAAATCCCATCTGCTCTCTATAAAATGGAAAAGTCATTACTGCTGAGTCAGGGGGTCTCAGACCCACGGCAAGGAAGACATTGCCTACTGATTCTTTACATTATTGCAGCTTGCAAAGGATAGAGTCACCCCCTTATTTTTCTACTAGGTCAAGTGCTTTTTACACAAACCATGCTTCTCCCTCAACAGCTGTTGGTATAAAACATTCTGATTACTATTTTGAATGATGCTGAAACGAATACAAGGCCCAGCTCTCTGGTTGCAGTATTAATTGTAAGATCTAGAAAGGGAGAGGCTGGGCGGATGTGGAAAACCGGGACTTCAGACTTGAGTCACACAGCCAGGGAACATGCATCCCTGGGGAATGGGGTGTGGAAGGGAAACAGAGCTTAATGGAGGAAACTCTTCATTGATGGGGCAGGCAGTGGCAAATAAAGACCAGGAGGCACAATTGGGAGTATGGCCTGGTGTATCTGTTAGTATTAGCTTCATCTGCATAGAATAGAAAACCCAAATAAAGGTGGTTTAAATATAATAAAGCTAATTTCTCTCTGGAGGTATGCAGTCCATAGCTGGCATGTGGGTTCCATGATTGTTAGGAACCCAGACTTCTACCTTCCTGCTTTGTCATCCTAAGCAGGTGAGGGACATCACCTGCTTTAGGTTCAGGTTGGCTGCTGACACACCAGCCATCACATCCAGGTGTTAGGCAAAAGGATGCAGAAAAAAGTTTGACAAGGTGTGTCTTGAAGCAGGGTAGCCTTTTTAAGTAGCCATCCCAGAAGCTACTCCTGACAACTTCTGCTTCATTGAGCACACCTAGCTGAAAGGAAGGCTGAGGAATACAGACTTGGCTTCCTGGAATAAACTGAGATTCTCTCGGAAGGGTTGCCATGTAGGTGGGGCAGCCTGTCTTCTTTTCCACATATGATGAGGCAGTAAAGCCTCATGGTTACGCACGGAGCTTCTAATGCCAGATTACTTGAGTTAGCATCCGGGCTCTATCACCTACTAACTGTGTGATCAATGACAAGACACCTAACATTTCTAAGACATAGTTTCCTCATCTGTGAAATAAAGAAAGTAATCAAAACTCCCACAAAGGCTTGTGAGAGTCTGATAACGATGTAGATGCGGAGGGCTTAGCACACTGTTTGGCACCCAGAAAGCAGTTCAAAGTGACAGCTATTACTAGGATTCTGATTTAAAGGGCTCGGGAAGCAAAGTTTCAATAACTTTTATAACATGTGATAAAAATTAAATCCCATTCAAACAAATATGTCATCCAAAAAGTATGATGGAGGGGTTCCCAAATCTGGATTGGTGGCTCTTTTTAAGTGTGGTTTCCATAGGACTAAATGATTTGAGGTTCCTTGCATTCCCGTGTGGTGGGGTGCGACCAGTTTGAGAGACTCTCTATGAACTTGGGGGGACGTGGCCCCACTGCTGCCAACCTGGTGAAGATGGAAGGAAAGATGCTGCCCTGACCACACAAGCGGGCCGGGCCACCATGGAAGCTCTGCGGCTGGACGTTCTGCTCTCAGACTTGCCCTGTACCCACTCCAGGAGTAAGCCCCTGCTGTTTCCATTTTTTTCTGAGCTTCAGACCATTCTGCTTAGATCATCAGCTTCCTTTACCTCTCTGGAAAGCTCTTTGTTTCCATGTTTTGGTGGTCCTGGTTTCTCCTGGGTTCAAGGACCCACCCATTTTAGTCTGCACTTCCCAAACTGTGTCCTAAGGAACATTAGTCTCAAACACTACTCCATTATCAACTATGTGTGGGAAACACTGTATACTGTAGTCTCACTCTGGGAAGTCAAAATGCACATTAGCATATTAAAGGATCTGAGAAGTCCTGCAAAGAAATCCTATTAATCAACCCAATGTTTCCCACTTACCGACTGAGAAAGCTTGACTTAGAGGTCAGCTTTAGGAGGGTGTGTCCTGAACATCTCAAATTTCCTATAATTCCTAGTCAAATATGCTTTTCTCTCATATGTAGTTTTCTTGTTCCTGGTGGGGGTGGGTGGGGGCAGAGAACTCCTACTGAGTCCCTCTTTTCAGTCTTTTCAGTCAAGGAGATATCCAAGGTTTAAATCCCTTTTGCAGATCTGAGATGATCATTATTTTCTTGAAACCAATACATGATGCATCTTTTCTGGTTGTCTCTTATAAACTCTTCCTACTTTTTTATGTTCTCTGCTTATTATAAGAAATGAGTTCATGGTTATGAAAGCTGCTTTATCAACCACTAAATGCTGTATAAATGTTAATTGTCACTATTACAATGACTCACTCTGGTGCTCCAATCCCTTTCTCCCTGGGATGCAGCATTTACAGAATTGTAGTTTCATAATATAAAAATAATTGAAACCTACACAAATTGTAATAGTCATTTATATTACAAGAGGGTCCATTCTGTTAGTGTAATAAGAAAATGACTATAAAGTACACCATCGGTTCATTGTCAAGTACAGGAAGAAAGAAGTGTAGACATCACCCCCCTTGAATCCGGAGGTTATATCCAGACACGCAAACCCAGAAACTCCCACGCCAACACGTCCAGACACTCAGAGCTGCCTCCTGCCTGACCTCAAACCTCCAGGGTCAGATCCTCTAGTTACCTGCAGCTCTGCAGTAGAGCTTTCTTCAGATCACTTTAAAATGGAGACAGTAAACACCAGCTGAGGCTTGATTTGCCCACGCTCCCAAACAACGGACCCTTCCTTGTTTGTTTTGAGAAGTTTGAACTTGGCTCTGCCTTTCCTGTAGACTGCAGCAGTTTCCACAGGCACAGCCGTACAAATATTGTACGATTCCACTTATAGGGGGTACCCAGAATAGGCAAAGTCACAGAGACAGAAAGTAGGGTAGAGGTTACCGGAAGCTGAGGGGAAGGAAGGAGGAGGAGTTGTAGTTTAATGGGCATGGAGTTTTTGTCTGGAATGATGAAAATGTACTGGAAATGGATGGGTGTGACAGTTGCACAGCATTGAATCGTACACTTGAAAAAAGCTAAAGGGTAAATGTTATATATATTTTGCCACAATAAACGAGAGCAAACAATGACAACAATAACATATTCGGTATCAATTCCCCTAAGATGGTGTCATCTCCTGGGGACAGCTCCTAGTCTGTGTTGTGTGGCAGCGACATGGTCATGGGAGGGAGGGTGAAGGGGACAGGAGCTCCAGTTCTGGGAGAATGGGCCCCATACAGGAAGACCCAGCCAGGAGTGCGGGTCAGACGGCTGCAAGAATCTCCTAGCACTGAGAGCTCGTGTAGGTTTGGACATCAGCTGGAAGGCTCAGCTCATCTTTCCTAGGTACCTTTCTTACTTCTGAAGACAAACCAAAAAGTTCTTTTCATTTGACAGAGGCTAGAAAGTGTTAGAAAGCTGTTCTGGTTGAGTGGGTCTGCTTCAGTCTGGGGACTCCGTGAGAGCTGCGTGGGATCACAGAAAGCCGACTCCGAGAAAGTGGAAGCACAGTGGAGCCTGCTCAGGAAACACAGGCTTTCTGGGGTCTTTCTGTTGGTGAGGGAAGGAGACAGGTTGCTTACTGGAAAGAGTTTAAGACAGTGGCCTCTAGGTGGTGCACAGACCGTGATAAATACCTGAGAAGAGGATGAGATTTTATCAGTGAATCAAGCTTCATGGCTCCGTTCAGAAGCAGGGGATTTTTATGAGGACACTACTCCCTGCCCCAGCTGAAGGCAAGCCCTAAATGTGAACCTCCTGGATTCGATTTAAAGATGGCAGAGCTTTGATCATCTTGATGGCAGTGGGGGGAAGGCATCACAGCTCCCTGAGGATGCCGCGGAGCCATCAGCTGTGGCCTTTCCCGGGAGGAGAGAGGTGAAGTGTGCCCATGGAAACGTTCGATGCTCTGAGAAGAAAAGGCCTCTTGTTACTCCCGGGAGGGTGTCAGCGGGGGCGCTGGCTGAACGCCGTGGTGGAAGGGGTGATCTCCCAGCCGTCAGGATAGAATGCATTCAGACCCTCAGCTCCCGGAGTGTGTTTTCCCCCCTCCTCTTTTCAAGCCTGTATCATCTCAGCAAGCGCCTCAAGTGAGCAGGAGACAGGACGGAGGCCAGCCACTGGGGAGGCAGGGCTGGAGGAGCAGGCAGCTCCTCTCACCCTCCCAAGGCCATTCTCATGCAACACACAACACACACACGCGCAAAGACCCGTGAGGACAGACTGACACGGCCTGGAGAGTGCGGCAATCCATTGCTGCAGAGTGGAGCAGGCGTTGCTCACTCTCAGTGCCCAGGTTAGTTCTGTTTTTCTCCATTAAACCACAAGGGCTCAGTCACTTCACCTTTGCTGAGCAGGTCTATTCATGATTCCGTGCAAACTGGGAGCACTTAGCTAGTTGGTGACATGCATTTACGGGAGGCCCTCCGAGGGCCCCACACTTGCCTCAAGGCAGTGGTGAGGTACAGAGGAAGCAGAAACTTCTGTCTCAGCCTTCAGGAAGGTACAGTCTAGAGCTACACTACCCGTTCTGGTAGCCACTGGCCATATGTGGCTATTTCAATTAAAAGTAGCTAAAATAAAAAATTCACCTCCTAGGTTGAACTAGCTATGTTTCAAGTGCTTGGTAGCCACATGTGGCCAGTGGCTACCGTACTGGACAGCACCAAAACCATTCCCATCCTTGCAGAAAGTTCTGCTGGACAGTATTGGGGCATTTTGGGCATCTATGGGCACGACATAAGGCCACTTACAAAGGTGGAAATTAAGAGCAAATGAATGGGGGGAAATGAAGGCTCAGAAGAATTGTGTCTTCCAGCCAGTCAGTGGTCTTCTGATTTCTACTCCAGAGTTTAGAAGCATCCTGAGGATGGTCTTGACCCTAATACATGAAATGTTTGCGTTTGGGGCGGGGAGTGGGGTTGAGCACTAGTGTGGTGATGGTAGGTTAGCTATTGGAATAGATTTTAGGGTAACTAGAAGCACACTCTCTAAGCTGTAGCTCCCCAGATATGTGAATGATTCATTTCTGGTTTCACTTCATCTATGGTGTTCTTCCCCACCTTCTGCCTTCCTCTGTCTTACTGTATTTACTCTCTCTCACTCCCTCTTATGGTACTGACTATGTGTCAGGGGCCGGGCTAAGTGCTTTCACACATCTCATTTAATTCCCACCACCTTCTGTGAGTTGGAATTGCTGCCTATCTAAGCAGCAGATCCATTTCCTCTCCCCAAATACAGCTCCTGCTCTCCCCAGCCCTTGGCTGTCCCAGTAAGAGGACTGCACTCCCAGCTCCAAGGGAGGGCTTCACTGATCCAAGAGGAGTCCTTTGTGATCAATAGGCTGAGGAACACAGCTCAAGGCCGATCTCCTTGCCATAGCAATTAGTTGAGAAATGAGGTGTGACTTCTTTGGGCCAATAGGAAACAAGAGACAGTTAGCTAAGTGCTTCTGGGAAAGAAGTTTGCTTTATCTTAAAAGAGGGTTACTAGAGATGTCTCTTGCCACTGACTTCCTAGTGTATGGATATAAGGCCTAGACCTGCTGCATCCGTTTCTGTGCTGCTCAACACATAGCAGAGAGAAGAGCCAAAAACTCGCAGAGAAAGGGTGTGGGAGGGCCTGGACGGAGCTATGGCTGGTGCTCTGGGCTCAGCGATGCCAGCCAGTCAACCCCTTGGTTGTTTCAGCTTTTCGCCTTAGGCTTTCTGGGATTGCAGCCCACAAAACACCAAATGGGCATCTCCTTTGGCAGATGATGAAACTCAGGCTAAGAGAATTTGATAACTTGCCCGGAATCACCTAGCTGGGAAAAGGCAGAGCAGGTTAGAAATACAGATGTCCTTGACCCCAGACACATGCTCTTTTGTTCATCACACTGTTTCTTCTTTACATGAACCATGCTGGTATTTCAAAGGACTTACAGGAGAAACCAAGACAAAGCTGAAGCAATCATATCTTTGAGGCCCCAAGAATACCTTTACCTGGAATAGTACTTGAGAATGCTCTGATAGTCTGATTTTTGTAGGTAATTGCAAACCATATACAGACTTTAACAATTCACTGGCAGCTACAGTTGATGGTCCTATTTATTTCTTGCTTTTTCCCAGGGCCCTTAGGGAACTCTTTTGGGCTTTTCTTTTTTTTTTGGAAGAGTGGGTGGGAAACGTCTAGACAGAACTGCTGGGGTGGGGGGAAATGCCTTTCACCAGGTGATTTAAATTAAATACCTGAGCTCTTTTAAGGATTCAGCCAACTGAGCTCCCGGGCAGCCAGGTCTCACCTTTACCCTTTGCTTTTATTTATTGCATATCCAGGGAGCTTGCTGGTAAGCCAGCAGGTGACTCGACTCCCTTCAATGTTGGGAAGCTGTGGTTGCTGCCTTAGGGACTTTTCAATCTTTCAGAATTCAGTCAACAACCCCGGGGAGGGCTGTGATTCTGTCTTTGTCTCTTTGTCACTCTTCTGGTGTCTCTCAGCTCCCTCCCCTAATGGTGCCCTTGACCTTATTTAATGAAGGTCATCCCCCTTGCAAATATCATTTTAAACATATCAGCCACTGATAACTGAGAGATTGCCTAGCAGAAAGGTCACAGCTGAAAATTATCCTCTTTCCTTGCTCCCCTTAGCAATTACTCTGGAGGAGATGCCCTGGGGGAGGCAGAAGTTGCCCACACAGGAAAGCCCTTAGGAGTCTGTGGATTAGCGTCAGCTGCACTCCTGCTGCTGCACGAACTGGGAGCACTGGCTGAAACAACACTGCCTTCAAGAACTTTCGTCTCGGCCCTGGTGGAAATGCTAGCAGTGGAACTTATCCGTATCTGCACAGGGCTGCAGCAACCTCAGTTCTTGCCTCCTCAGAAGAAAGAATTTGACTGAGGAGCATAAGGCAGGAGAGATCAAGGGGAGTTTTAGAGCAGGAGTGAAAGTTTCTTAAAAAGCTTTAGTTAGCCTGGCATGGTGGCGGGCGCCTGTAACCCTAGCTACTCTGGAGGCTGAGGCAGGAGAATCGCTTGAATCCAGGAGGCGGAGCTTGCAGTGAGCTGAGATTGCGCCACTGCACTCCAGCCTGGGCGGCAGAGCGAGACTCCATCTCAAAAAAATAAAATAAAATAATAAAATAAAATAAAAAAGCTTTTGAGCAGGAATGAAAGGAAGGCACACTTGGAAGAGGGCCAGGCAAGTGGCTTGAGTGGCCACCTGCCCTGTTTGATCTTTTGACTTGGGGTTTATATGTTGGCATACTTCTGGGGTCTTGTGTGTTCCTTCTCCCGATTCTTTCCTCGGGGTGGCCTGCCAGGGCTTGGGAAGGGAACATGTGTAGTGTGTTGACTGGAGTTGTACGCATGCTCACCTGAGGCATCCTCCCTTCCTAGGCTAGCATTCCTAGAGGAAGGTCCTACACCAGTTAAACTCTGCCATTTTGCCTCTTAATGCGCATGCTGGAGCCCTTGCCCAACTCCTGAGATCTTATCGGGAAGCTGCTCATCACCAGTTTCAAGTGTTTTCTATTTACTGGGAGCCTGCCTTTCCCTGGCACTGGCTGTGACCAATTACTATTTGAGAGAGTTAACAACCGCCTGACCATCACCTGATGGTTGCCTGACACTCCTGGTATGTGTGTCAGGGAGCCCTCTCCTGCTAGGCTCATGCCTGACTAGCTACCTACTGTAACAGGAGCTGTTCACTTTGAGAACTAACAACCTGCAAAACCTGCTGCTTTCAATGCTTAGGCTTCGTGGCTGAGTTGTTAGACATTTAAAGCTGCAAAGAGCTTTCCTCTCTCATCCCCACTGTCCTCTGTGTTTGCTGTCCTTTTCTGATTATTGAAGAAGCATATGGGTTTGATTTTTCCCCAAAGAAAAGACCAAGGGTTACCAACCCACTTCCTAACTAGCAACAGGGCCACTGGGCAGCCCCGAACAGGATGAATTGTACCTAAAGACCTGAAGTAGGTGAGCCTTCAAACTTTAGCCAACCCAAGTGTCAGGCTCCTCCCAACCACAGGATGAAAGGTTAGCTGAGTAGGAGACGTGGTCTGCTGTCTATAGACACCTTTGGGCTTGGTGCCTTCCAGAGATTTTCAGATCAATGCCATTGGACTGCTGTGTTTTTCATTCTCTTAAGTGCCTGCCCTGCCTCCAGGAGAGTTCCACCCTGCAAACACAATCCCAGAAGGCTCCCTGTCTCCCACTATAAAGCAATTCTTATGTGCATGAGGGAGAGAATGTACAAGAGGACTCGTGTTGGATAAAAGATGATGGATTCCGGCAAAAAGTCATGCTTTAAGTAATGATAAGAGAGAAACTATGAGGGCAACATATTGTTAGCCTGGTTCTAAACCATGGTAACTCTGCACCATTTCCACACTAAGAAGATTTTATTGACTTCTGGGATTGAGACTGGATCATGTGTTCCTCCAAGAATGAATTAAAATGAGGCAACTATAATCCCCGGGGGAGGATTGGGGGGTGTCCTGCCCGTTCCCTTAGGTGCTAGATGACCACTTCAGTTAGCATCTGGCTTTGTGATTCTGTCCCAGTAGGAACCTCACTGCAACAGCATTTGCTGGAGAATTTGGAACAAGAAGACCTCATTGGACTTTATCCAAGGGGATTTAGTCACCGAAGATCTAACACTCCTCATGATAAGGCTGTGGCACAGTTCCAGAACCTGGCTCCAAGGGAGAAGTCATACAAGATACCATGTGTGTGTGTTTTGATGTCCTTTTGTGTTGTGTTTGTGGGAGGTATATATGTGTCATGAGTTTGTTTGCAGATGTGCCTGTATAGCATGTGTTTGTGGGGGATGTGTGAAGACAGAGATGCTCAGCTGCTTACCGTAGACACTCACTGTATGTGTTGGATTGAGACTGGGGCCTCCCCATCACAGCCTCCATCTGGGACAGAGGCTCAGAGATGCTGCCTTCCATTTTTCCCTCACCCCCTCCTCAGGAAGTGCCTCAGGCGTGTTTGTCTCTGTCAGGGCCAGTCCCCATGCAGATTAGCTAAAGCCAAAGGGTGACATGGACTGCAGCTTTGTCCAGCCGAGGCTGCAGCTCTTCCTGGGAGCCTTTCCTTAAATTCCAGATTCCTTGCTCAGCCAGCCGAGTCCATCCATTTCCATCTCAGGCCCCTCCAGTTCTGGTTTCCAGAGCAGTTCCTATTTCCTGCATCCAGCCTGCATCATCCCGGGGTCAGGGGGTCAGGCTGCCTTTTACATCTTTTTTTTTTTTTTTTTTTTTTTTTTGAGACAAGGTCTTGCTCTGTCACCCAGGCTGGAGTGCAGTGGCACGATCACTGCACACTGCAGCCTTGACCTCCTGGGCTTAAGTGATCCTCCTGCCTCAGCCCCCCAAGTAGCTGGGACTACAGGCTTTAGCTACCACGTCTGGCTTTTTTTTTTTTTTTTTTTTTTCGTAGCGACAGGGTCTTGAACTCCTGGCCTCAAGAAATCCTCCTGCCTCATCCTCCCAAAGTTCTGGGATTACAGACATGAACCACTGCACGTGGCCCAGCTGCTTGTTAACCAACTTTTCCACAGCCACTGAGGGAGCAGTTGCACTCCCCACCACCACCCTCAAGAGAGAGCTAGCCACTGTCCCCACTCTGAACGCCCTCTCACCCGCCAGCCTCCTCTGTCCTGCTAGCTGCCCTCTGCCTCCACCCACTGCTTGTTCTCTTTTGTTTGAACAGAACCATCCAACATCTCCCATAGGCCCACTGGCTCCAGCAGGGGCGGTGACTGCTAACGAGTCCCATCCCATTGATTCCCTCCCCTACAGGTGTCTGCAAGGGAGCACTCTTCTGGACAGACACAAACAGGAAGAGAGGGCAGGTGGCTCTCCTCACAGTGAGAGCACGCTTGTGAGGTATGGAGACAATGCCAGCTACAATTGCATCAGGCAGGCTCCTTGTGGGTCTCCCCTGTGGCTCTGATGCCTGGCAGGGAAGGGACCCTGGAGGGGGACTGCTGCTCAGGTATCCAGACACCTGGCTGAGGGAGAGAGGGTAGGGACCCACAGACCCTCTAGGACCACGACAGCCCAGCCACCCCGGGCGGGATGCGCAGCGGGCTGTCAGGGCATGCTCCTTGGAGCTTGGTCTGGCTTCTCTTTGCTGTTCTTGGAAGCTGTGTCTTTGGAAAACAGAAGCTGGAGTTCCCCCAGCCCTTCAGGTGGCTGGTGTTTGCCTTCTCTCTCTGCCCTACCAGCCGCACCTCTCTGGAACACTCTGATGTGCATTTATGGAATGCCCCAGTCACTAATCTTACAATCAGTTTAATAAAAAGGAGAAAAACAAATCACCCAGTCACATATCTATGGCATTAGTCACAAAAACCTTGACCTCAAGTGCCCGGATTACACCAGCCCCTCCATCCCATGAGGCAAATGGTGCCCACATCACCACTCCTTCCAATGGATGGGTCCCTGAGCACTGGCCTGGCAGACTTGAGACTCACTTGGTGCCCTGTTCTCCTGTCCAAGCCGTGGAGAACTCCAGAGGCAAGACTGCCTGGGTTCACTGTCCAGAGCCGATACTCCCTTGCCATGGGCTCTCAGACAAGTCATGAACCTCCCTGCGCCTCAGTTATCTCTAAAGGGCGGGAGGTAATTTTAGTGCCCACCTGATAAAGTCATAATGGGGATTAATAAGTTTCCTGAGGACCTGGAAAGTGCCAGCTCTTACTGCTGACGCTAATATGGCCATGCGTAGCCCAGTACAGCTGCGGAGAAAGCCTAGGCAAACAACCTTCCAGAGCAGAGATGATACTGCTTGCTCCGAGCCAGTTCACCCAAGGGCGAAATGTGATCCTGGAACAAATGCACAGCTTGCTTCTTGCTATGGGAGGCTGTCCCAAAGACATCCACCCTTTTGCTGTCTCCATCAGAACTGAGAGTGGCACCCCTTTAACAGGGTAGAGTCCCTCTGGTTTTAAATGGCTGCCACTTATCACATGCCTCTGCAGTCTGGCTAGGAGTGAGCCGGATGCAAAGAGCTGGGTGTGTGCAGTGCATAACCACAGCCTGGCCAGCGCTGGGCTCATCTGGCTATGTGTTGCACCTGATGACATCAGGGGTTGCCTTGCTCCCCAGTGGGGACAACTCGGCTGTCATAGGGACAAATTATGAGGGGATTCCTGTCCACTCCCATGAAGGAGAGAATGGAGAAGCCAGGGAGAAGTGCTGCTCACCAGCTCTGTTCTTCTCTGCAACATGGGATGTGTACTGTGAGCTCATCTCAGACTCATCGCACCCAAATCTCTGCAGGTGGAGAGTCTTCCCAGTCTTCCCCCCTGAATCTGATGCACCTCCATGCTTGAAGACTGTGGACTTACGGGAATTACCTGATGCTTAGGTGTGTGGAGTCAGATGGTCATTTAGTAAGAGCCTAGCGGGTTCTAGGCAAAGGCAAACAAAAACTGGTGAGTCTCCGTCTAGACTCTGGTTTTCTGAGAACTGCCCAAAGAAGTAAATACTTGAGTCCACATGAAAACTGTCATCTGATCTTTACTAGTTGAATTCAGACTGCTCACTGGGTGGTTTTTCAGCCTCATTCTGCAGGGCCATATGCTGACATGGGTGCCACCACCCAGGTAGGAGATTCAGGTTGAGCTGTGCCCTGGTCCAGCTGCAGAGCAGGCAGGCACTGGGAAGGAACCCAATGGCCTGGCTGGGAGGCAAAGTGAGAGGCACTGCAAGTTCTTAACCAGGCCCAGGAAAGGAAAGGGCTGTTGAGCAGGCTATATGGATGAACGGAGACAGCTCCCATGGCTCCCACCCCTCACTAAGAGCCTGGGGGCTTGGCAGGGGAGCCTGGGCCACCCCTTGGTCTTCCTCTGAGTCCTTTAGATGCTGTTTGGCCACCTCGGGCACAAGTGAGAACATGTGGCTGAGATGTTTCCCTGCAGGCTTGTTCCTGAGAACAGTCACCTGGGCAGTCAGTCCGAAGGTGGCTGCTGGGAAACCTCAGGCCTAGGAGTTGGACCCAGGACTCACATGGTGTGAGCCCAGCTCAGAGAAACAAAGCTCATCCTTGGAGCAGGGCCAGTGGAGGCAGCTGAACTTCACGGTCCAGACCAACAAAGCCATCCTTAGTGGCGCTCATGGGAGAGGAGCCTGGGAGGGACAAAAGCCAGACACTGGCCACTCTTTAAAACATAAGGAGCTTCATTGTCTCATACCCTGCTGGTGGGGCCAATGGACAGTGAGGACTGAACATGTGTGAGGTGCCATGTCACTTCTCAAAGATGGATCACAGAGGCCTGTGCTGTCAGTCTGGGCTGTCAGCTGCGTCAGCTGACAAGGCTGGCCACTCACCAGTTTCTAAGGCTGGGAAACATCTGTTGCTATTGTTTGCCTTGTCTCTTCTTGACTTGCTGCAGAAAAGGCTTGTAATAGTTATTTGCAAAAACAGGTGGAGTGCTTTGAAGAAAAGCTCTATATAAACAAAAATGACACAAACAGGTTGCTCTGCTGCGAGGCTGATCTGACTCCACCCTGGCTCAGCTCTGTCATGTCAGCAAGCCTGCTGTCTTCCCCAGAAACGGGCCATTAGAGGCCTTGGGGAGGAGAATACTGAACATAGCATTGGGGCGAGAAGACCTTAAATCGAGCCCTAACGTGACCCTTACTGACTCTGTGACCTTGGCGAAGTCACTCAACTTTTCTTCCTCAGCCTGATTCTGTCATCTGGGAAATGTGGGTAAGCGGAACTCTTTCGGTGTCGTGTGAAGATTAACTAGACAGTGCTTATGAAATCAACTGGCTCCCATTAGTTAGAAAAGTCAGAAAGTTCTGGCTTTGGGTATGACTTTATTCAGGTTCTAAGAATGCCAGCAGGTTTTGCCCCTTGGTCCTTCTTCCCCTGGGTTGGCCTGTTCCTGACTCCATCTGGAAGCTCTGGCAGCCTCAGCCTCACACCACAACAACACTTAGCCCAGCAGACCAAAGCAGGTACCCATGACTCAGTGTTCCGGTAAAGTCCTGAGATTCACTCTGCCTGGACCAGGTTAAGTCATGTGACCCCTAAACCAGAACCAACCAATATGGCTGGGACACTGAATGCTCAGATTGACCTCACTCACTTACTCACTCACTCACCAAGTGTTTATTGAGCATCTATTATGTACCAGCTACTATTGTGTATTCCGGAGGCATAATATTGACACGACAGGTTAGACCCCTACCCTGTTGGGGCTTACTTACCAGTAGGAGACAGAAAACAAACAAGTACATCAAACAGAATGATACAAAATTAGGAAATGATAACAGATATTAAAAAATAAACCATCCACAGCAGATTAAGAGGGTAGAGAGTGATGTGGGGTATGGGGTGGAGTGCTGCTTAAATAAGATGGCTCTCTTAGGAGGTGACATTTGAGTAGAGACCTGAATGCAATGAGAATAGAAGCTGCGAGAAGATCCAGGAACAGAATATTCTAGGCAGAGGGGGCCAGTGCAGAGGCTCTGAAGCAGAACAAGCCAGGTTGATAAAGGAAGAGCCACAGTGGCCAGTATGGACAGAGGAGAGTGGACTGACAGAGAGCAAGGGGAAGAGAGGTGGGGAAATGGCAGACACCATGGGAGGCCAGGCCCTGCTGGCATGGGGAGGAGACAGAGCTTCATTCTGACCATGGTGGAGTCTACAGGCTTTTCAGAAGGGAAGAGGCATGACACGAGTTATGCTCGGAAAAGCCCCCTTGCTGCTGTGTGGAGAGGGGTGGGGAAACAGGGGCCAGACAATAGTGGCTGGAACGGGGATGGTGACAGAGCTGGTGAGAAGTGGCTGGACTCAGGACATGTTGTAGGTCATGAGTTCCATCCCTGGAACCGGAAGCTTGTGACCTTCCCAAATGGAAATCGGGAGCTGTTGCCAGAAGTAATGGGGGTAGAGTTTTCCATGACTTTCACCATTTGTAGTTTCATCAACGTTTCCGTGTGGTGCTACAGTTTCACCATCATTAGCATTTCCTTGGATAGAAACTGTGTCTCCAATTTCTTTTTCTTCCTCCAAGGCCTAGAATCATTTCAAGGGATTTTAGAGATAATGTGGTCCAACTCCACCTCTTTACAGAGCAGAATCCTAAAGCTTAGGAAAATTTTGGAATTGCACAAAGTCCCTCAGCGAATCAGAGCTGGAACTGGCATGCAGCGCTCCTGATTCCTGGTGCTGGCTCCGTTCATGGAACAAAGGCTTAATTTGGGATGCTGCCAAGAACTGGTGGGGGTGCTGGGAGAGGGTCTTACCCTTCTGCATTCTCCATCAGCATCTCCCCAAAAACCAGTGTGCTCAATAAGCAGATACCCCATTCCTGCTGACCACTACCCCGTCCCCAAATCCTGCGATACAGAAGTGCTGGAGCTGCCCCCACGTACAGTCAACAGCTTTTCTTTAACAATGCTAATGAGAGTCAAGCATCTAGGCCGTAAAAGGCAGGCTCACATATGGGAAACACCGGGGTAGTGCCTTATTTTTATCATTTTTATTTTTTTAGAGGAAACTTTATTTGAAGTACAGTCTTTTTATTCCAGCTGGGAGAGCTGCCAGTGGACAGTTCATTGCTCCTCAGCCACAGGGGCAAGCGTCTGCCTTTGAGCAGGGCTGCAGTTCTGCAGTCTATAAAGCAAGATGGATGGGCAGCTTTGCAGGAGCAGAAAGGGCCAGCATGGAGCAGCCTGGGAGGGGACTGCCTAAACTCTCCTGCAGACGCTCAGTGTGCCTTGGCCAGTCTCCTGTGGTAGAGAGGCCTGGGGACAGCTTTTGTCCTTGGGCCCAGCACAGTGCCTGACACTCTGGAGGAATCAATATGCTGGGTGAAGAAAGGGCCAGAGTGGTTGGATCCCCGTGACATGCACACTTGCTGAGCTGTAGCACAAGTCCTCTGGGCCATCTTCTGGGTGATGGGGGTGTCTGGTATCATGAGGGGGACATGCCTTGAGCAATCTGGAGTTCTTATTAAGAGCATTACAGTGGAATACACTCTCCCTCCATCTGTGTGTATGTGGTTTTAATTTTCTACTAAGAAAAATAATCCAGATTCTCTTTCATCAGTAACCACTATGGTCAGAAGATGCTGTCACAGAGGCCAGTGGGAGTAGTTCGTGGGTTTAATCATGAAAATGGCCGGCTGTCCTCTCTGAGGAGGACACGAAATGACACCTTGGATGGCTTTCTTTCCTTGCTCATCCTCGTTTCAGTAGAGGGCCAGCTGGCTGTGCAGGGCTGCCGTCTCTCAGTGTCTGTGCACTGCTGAGGGGACAGCCAGGGAGGTGTAAATACTCACTAATAAGCTCCATGCAAGAGCTGAGGATCTCGACAGAAGCTCTTCTGAGATGGTGAAGGCAAGAAGAGCGGTATGTCTGGCATCAGGCAGAGAAGTAGAGAGAGGGAGCCCTGACCGCAGGACACATGTGCCGTACCTCGCTGGACTAAACAGAGACATTCTTTCTCTCGGGCCAGCTGAGGCATGACAGCAAACAAACAGAGGCAGCGATGGCCCTGCAGCCCGTGGCGCGTGGGGAAGCAGAGCCAGGGAGAGGCTGCTGGTGGTTGATGTTCGGGGGATGGCCAGTGAGGGACGCTGGGGTCCTGACTAATGACTGCCCAGTGCTGGCTTTGGTGAAGACGTGAAGGGGCTGCCCACATGAACGCCCACTACTGATACTCTTGCCACTGACCTTCAGCAGGGGTTTGGGGGTTGCTCCTGGGGGTCCACGTAGGCTGCGGACTTCAATGGAACACTTTCTGTGGCTGCTGGCCATGGGAAATTTCCCTTGCCATCAAGAAAGAACATGCATGGGCAAGTGGCTGAGAGCGCTCAGGAGGCTTTAGCTAATGTGTCCTCCACAGGGGGCCGGCTGGGAGGGGCCAGTCCTGGGCGGAGGTTTCCTCCGTCGTCTGCTACTCCAGGCTCAGCCAGCTGCCCAGTGCCCCTGCCCAGCCAGTGACAACCTGGTTCCTGGGCTTCCCCCGGCCTCTCACTCCTCACCCCAGCACTGTGTGGAGCCTCTATAGCCGCGTGGAGAACAAGTCCAGGTGAAGGGCTGACTCACACCTTCTTTCCTCCCCTGTCCCCTGCGTCTAGGAAGGGCTCTGTTTGAAGAAAGACGCCCCCTGCTTCTCGTCCCATGTCCTCCAAGAGGCTGCCCACCTTCCTTCTCACACACAAACTGTACACACCTGCGGGGGACAGATGGATTTTTCTAACCATGCTTTCCTCAGCGCTTTCTCTCCTCAGGATTTCAGCATCCAGAATGTGTGTGTGTCTGTGTTTATGTGTTGACCAATTTCTGCCCACCTAAAAAACAAATCACCCTAACATCCTTGCTTACATCACTGTGAGACCTCCTCACCTTAAAACGTGTTAAATTCACTGCAAGGCTTTGTTTAGAGAGCAAGTCTGAAATGTCTAGGGGTAAGCACCCCAGAGCCACAGCACAAAGGGCTCTCTCTTGAAGGAGAGCAGTTGCTGTCGTTCTCGTTCCACACGTGGGACACATGTGCACCACAGAAATGCCAGTTGTCTTTCTCTGGTAACCACTCACATCAGAGATACCCCCTTGGCCCTCCCTTGTCAGATGAGTTTAATTACTGACATGGATGCCTACTGGGGGGTGGGGAGCAAACTGGGATCCTTGGATTTCAATAAAGTCCAAACCGCTTTGAAATCCAGGTACAGCCAACCTTCAATTATCCACACTGAGGAAAGGGAGCGTGGATAATCCCAAACAGCAGATGATTAAAAAATCATTTCTTTTGGCTTTTGGGCAGGTACCATATGCTATTTGCAACAGAGCAGCAAAATTTCCTCTCTAGTTGTGTTTTGCTCAGATTAATATTGCAATGAGCTTGCATTTCTCCTCATGCACCACCTGCCAGCAGAGGGGTTCGAACAGAGGAGGTGTTCAGAAGCACATTGAGTGGTGGGGAGGGAGAGGGATGGCCTGGGGTACTGATGAGAAGCCAAAGGCTTGACAGAGAGGAGAAGGGAAAGAAGAAAAGAAACAAATTAAAAACTCCACATGGAAGGACCAGATATTAGAGGGTAAATCCTCCTGGGGCATTGCCTTACTCTTGTCCAACTTTCAAGCATACACTTTCTGCCTGTGTGCACGAACCATCTCTTTAGATGCCTGGTCGACTGTCTATGGCGTGTGACTAGTCCTTGCCTGCCTCCTTGCCTGGGCTTATGCTGTACTACCTGCCGGAAATGCTCCTTTCCTCTCCTGTCCCTTCCAAATTTCATGTATCTTTCAAGACCCAGCACATTTCTCGTCTTCTCCACAAAGCCTTTTCCAATCACACCCATATGAGGATCTTCTTCCTCTCTTCCAGGCCCCTTCTGAATGCCCCTAGCACAGTATTCTCTGTGGCAACCTATCTGGAGTATAGGCTCCATGAGGTGGGGACAGGTGCTGTGCCAGGCCTCTTGGTGTTCCCTCTGGCACCTACACAGTGTTTGGGACATGCCCAGTAGTTGTCCCCTACTGGAAGACTGATGGACTAAATCTTTCAGGAAGGCACGAAGGCACTAAACCAGTGGTTCTCAAGCTTGAGTGGCCTAAGACTCCCCTGGGGGACTTGGTAAAAGGGTTTCCTGGGATCAGCCCCCAGAGATGCTGCTTCAGCAGGTTGGGTGGAGCTCAGAGTCGGGTATTTTCAACAAGTCAGTGCTCAGGTGACTGACCGCTGTGGAGTCAGTTGTAAACGCACATATCACCAACACACACACACCAAGGAACTTTCATCCTTGTGTTCCATATACAAAGGTGAAGCCAAAAGGTTAAAAACAGAGACACAGCAAAACACACTGGTGTTATTAGTGTTATCTCTCATAATTCCAAATGCTGATTTCAGCATGTTCTTAAAAAGAAAAAAAAGGCAAAATGTGGAGGCTAGAAGTACAGAGGTTTGCAACAGATTCTCCATATTTCTTTAATCCCAAACTGCACCTTCTCCACTTTTTAGCATCTCTGATATCAGAGTACAGCTTGCAATCAGTGGTATGCTACAACTAGCTTGATCCTAGCTCCACTCTCCACCATCACACTTCAGTGAATTATGTGCAATGCTGGCGCTACCCATGTTGAGTTTCACTGCCATTTAAGTGTTTTCGAAAAGATTATGTGACAATTTGGCATTGAAATGAAAATTACTGCATATACAGAAGAGCATGAAAACAGAGCAGCAAGGCATAAATTTGATATTAGTGAAACAACCATTTGTTGGAGGAATAATCACACTTCCATATTTTCTTACAAAGAAGCAACCAATAGGATCAATTGCTTTATAGCTTTGCTGCTCAAACTGTAGCACTGGGGCCGGCAGCTTTGGCCTCAGCAGGGAGCTTGTGAGAACTGCTGGATCTCAGGCTCTAGCCCAGACCTGTTGTATATCTACAGTTTAACAAGATCCCCAGGTAATTTATATGAACAGGAAAGTTTGAGAAGCATAGCTTTATAGGACTTATGAAAGGAAGATATCCACAAGTAGATAAAGCTGAGTTAGGTTTGTTACCAAGATATGCACAAAAGGATCATCTATCACACACTAAGCTTGTGAAAAGAGATGTCAGCAGCTGAGAAGAAAATACAGGAGAGCATAAGAGAGTGTATCACCAATTCACGTGAAAGCCCCGAGGATGTTAATTGTGTGGGGAAAACGTGGGCATTGATGACTGCAAAGTGATTCAGAAGAGTGAGAATGTGAAGTTTTGTGGACCACCTTAAGCAATTCATTTCACGTGTGTTTTCCTTTTTAGCTATGTGGAGTACTACATGGTAACAGGAGATGTTTAAATAAATCTGAAAGAGCTCTTTCAATACGGAAAACATTGTATCAGGAAAGAAAGCATTGTGTCATAGTTTAATTTGCAACTATTTTTTTTCTTAACCACATAGAAAATGAACATATCTTACAATAAAAGGCATCTCAGATTTAATGAAATATATACAGAAGTTGCCCATACTTTGCTATAAATGCGTTTTGCCTTTTAGAGTTGAAATTTCAGTAACCATTGTCTTCGCTCTGATGATTACTAACATCAAGATATTTTACTTAAAAAATAAAATTTTGAGTCTGTTGCTTTTGCTTTTTTTTTTTTTTTTTTTTTTCTCTCCCTTTCCTTGAGATGGAGTCTCGCTTTGTCACCCAGGCTGGAGTGCAGTGGAGTGATCTCGGCCTACTGCAACCTCTGCCTGCCGGGTTCAAGCACTTCTCCTGCCTCAGCCTCCCGAGTAGCTGGAATTACAGGCACATGCCACCGTGCCCAGCTAACTTTTGTATTTTTAATAGAGATGGGATTTTACCATGTTGGCCAGGCTGGTCTCGAACTCCTGACCTCAAGTGATCCACCAGCCTCAGCCTCCCAAAGTGCTGGGAGTACAGGCGTAAGCCACCGTGCCTGGCCATTGCTTTTGCTTTTAAACTTTATGTTTTTAAGGGCTACATACTCAATGCCATTAATCTACTAAGAAAAGAACAGTTTGTCTGCTCTAGCCACCTTACTTTAGAATTTAGAAAACTAAATGAGAAGAGAAAAAGTGTCAGGCGAGAGGTGAAAATGACGCAGCAAGACTGCCTTCCAGACGGACTTTAACAGCGATATATCCTCTCTTGCTATTTCAAACAATGGCAATGACATTTTAAAAAACCGAATAGCTGTTTTCACAATGAGCTCAACCTGAGCTCATTTAATCCTGAGAAACCTGTGGAACAGGTAGTACTAGCTTGTTTTTCACAAATAAAGAGAGTGAGGTCAGAGAAATGAAATAACTCACCCAAGAAGAGAAGGATTGTCAGTGGTGGGCCCAGAATTCAAAGGAGGCATCCCCCAGCCCCCTAAGCCAGCGTCTCTGCAGTGGCAGCTCCGCCATACGCACTGGAGCCTGAAGCTTGGATTGGCCCTCTGGTGACAGATTATTTGAAAATCATTCCTCAGTTTTAGTGAATAATCCGTACATTGTCTTCGTGGACTTGAAGGTCTTCAGTGGGCTGCCTCCTGACACTGCCTTTTGCTGGGTAATACCTTAGGATGTGAGAGTCGCTTGCCTTTGAATACGGAACCAGCTGCCACGTGCTCTTGACTACGGCAAAGCTGGCAGGACCTCAGATTTCCTTCCCATGTATAAAATGTCCCTATTTTTTGCAGAGTTTCTTGGAGCGTCCTTTTAAGGTTGAGCTCAGCTCGCTTCACTATGTTGTCATTTAAGAGCATATTGTGGGACTGACCTCATGCCTGAGCCTGGGGTGCCATCTCACTGCCGGGCCTTGACCCCGCTTTAGGGCCTCACTGAGAGCCTTCTCCTCAAGATTCTCACTCCTTTAAATAACTCAGAGTGCTAGGCTAAAAAGTTCTCCCTCTTCCTTTTCATTAACTACGTTAGTGGTTTTCCATCTTTGCCAACATTGGAATCACCTGGGGAGCATTACAGACCTCTCCAGGGCTCAGACCACACCTCCTGTCAATTAAATCAGAACCTGTGGACGTGGGATCCAGGAACAGTGTCTTTGAAATTGTGCAGGTGATTTCAATATGCAACCAAGTTTGTGGGACAGTAAATCGGGTTACTTCCTTTAGTTGTCCACAAGCTTTTATATACTTTCCAATTACGTTTTTCACTTTAAGTGAAAAGCCCTTCATTATTAGGCCAGACAGGGTGGCTTATGCCTGTAAACCCAGCACTTTGGGAGGCTAAGGTGGGCAGATCACCTGATGTCAGGAGTTCAAGACCAGTGACCAGCCTGACCAACATGGCAACCCCATCTCTACCAAAAATACAAAAATTAGCCCTGCATGGTGGTGGCTGCCTGTAATCCAGCTACTCGGGAGGCTGAGGCAGGAGAGTCACTTGAACCCAGGAGGTGGAGGTTGCAGTGAGCCGAGATGGTGCCACTGCACTCCAGCCTAGGCAACAGAGCAAGACTCTGCCTGAAAAAAAAAAAAAAAAAAAAAAAAAAAAAAGCCCTTCCAGTATTCTTCCCTCACCTACATAACCACTTTCCAAAAGCACCTTTTGTTTTTATTACAAAAAGAACACACATTTATTGTGCAATCTTTAGTTTTGCAAATACAGCCAAGCAAAGAGAAGGAACTACAAATCACCAGTGATCTTACTATGAGGCAATAATTCCTGCTAACGTGTTCATGTGGATTTCTCCAGCATCTTTTCCTTGTTTCTATCATGTGCATGTGTATTTTATTGTACATATGGTTTTGTAGCCTCCTTTTCTCATCTGGACACCTTTTCAGTTGAACTTCTCAACCTCCTGGCTTTTCCTCCTCTGTCCTGACCTCTATAACTTTAATAAGTCAGTTTTTCTTGGGCCTTTCAACTTGACCTTCTGCTGTGAATATGAAGCCTCCTTTTAACCTAATGGTCAATTCAGTTCAGAAGCACTAAACCTGTTCCTTCTGGAGTCACTGTCTTTCCAAATGGCTCTACCATCTGGCTGCCCAACTGCTCAAGTCAAATGTGTCTGAGGTCATCCTAGATTCCTTGGACACATTACACTGCATTTCTAACCAACTATCAAAGCATGTCTATTGTGCCTCTTAAATATTTTTTGAATCTTTATTCATCTCTCCATCCATGGTTGTAACTTCCATCCAGGGCCCCACTACATTTTGCCTCCATTGCCACAGCCTCCTAACTAGCCTCTTTATCCCCAGCCTTGCTTCCTTCTAGACCACTCCCCCACAACATCTGGTGATATCATAAATTTATTACCTTTGAGATAAAGTTTACACTCCTCGCTAAGGCTTTCAAAACCCATAAGAGCCAGCGTCTGCTTAAATAATGCCCCCTCTATCCTTCCCCCATGACTCCACCACACACCTGGTCCACGATGCTTCAGAAACACTGCTTCCCTCTTCGTTCTGCCTAAAACACGCTTCTCGTTTCTTCTAGTGAATGCCTGCTCATTTTGCAGGTCTCAGATGGATCCTCGCTTCTGTGGAGAAGTCTTTCCTGACTCCCCAAAGCTGGATCAGATGCCACTCTTTGTGCTCCCCTAATATCCTGTACTGCCCTATTGCAGCACACATCACATTGAATTGCAATGGCTTCTTTGCTTGGCTGTGTCTTCTCCAAACTGGAACACCAGGGCCACATATGTTTTGCTCGACATAATGTCTCCAGCATCTACCAACACTAATGAAAACATTTGTTGAATGAATGATGACTGATTGAAGCCCCTCATACCACAACATGCAGTCTTGCAGCACAGACAGGGGTCTTTTCTGTATTCTCTTAGTTGCAACACAGAACATCAACAGGTACTGGGCAGTGTCTTCTCTATAGAGCAAAGGGGCCCAGTGATAAGGGGATGACTTCTTCCTGCTCTATAGACCAGTCTCCTAAACTTTCTCTGCTGCATAGCCTTTCCTAGTTCTTTTTTCCCCCTCTTTCTGGCTTCCTCCTGCTTTGCAACCTTCAAGTCAAATTAGCCAAGTTGAATTTTATATGAGCTTAGTTTTATTTTTCACAGTGGAAGCTCCTCATCTTTTCATCAACAATAGACATCACTGTAACCCAATGCTCTGTGGCCCTTCCAATAGAATCATGTTAATAAATATCTGGTGTTAGCTTCTGTTGATAGCAACATTTCCAACTCTTTAGTATTGGCAAAAGAAAAAAGAAAAAAAAAAGGAATTGGCAAAAGCAGAGGAAAGGAGGCATGGTGTCTAGCCTTTCTTTCAAAATGTGAATCCTTAGTGCCCCTGACTAGCTGGATGATGCCATTCTGGGGATGGATCAGGTTTTACAGAAGCTTATGTATTTATAATTTGGGGAGTTTCTTTAAGAAAAATAGTACAAAACTATAGATATACGACTTGCAGGTCTTGAAAGTTGCTTGTGCAAGTACAGTGGGGGCTCTTGAAAACTATCCTTCATTCAATAAATTTGCTTTCCATCTTCTATCATGATTTTTATAACTGGAGAAACTGAATCCCAGAGTAATGGAGCCAAGCATGAGTCAGCTTGAGAAGCGCCGGCTGCCCAGCCCTCTCTGTTGCAGGACCTGCAGTTCACTGCAAAGCTAGATGGACTCGAAACACTCACGAAATCCCCAGCTCCTGGTTTCATTCACAGGCCATGAAGGGAAAAAATAGAAAGGTAAAAACTAAATATTTTTCAATGAACTGAGCCTCTGTGTGGGCAATAACCTGCTTGGTTTGGTAGGAAGAACCCTGGGCTGGGAGTTGAGAGGGGCAGTTGTTTTTCATTGTATTAAGCACTTACAAAAATAGACCTGCTGATGCTGATTTTGAAATGGATTAATATTGAGCTAGATAACAAGTTTCTACTCCACATTGATAGGGGAAAAAAAAGGTGGATTCTGAGCTCAGTGGAGCTAAGAATTTAGACAGGTAACCAGTTTTGTAAGAACAGGGAAGAAAAAAACATTGCACTGCTTAATCACTGTGACCACCACAGCCCTTCAGGAGCAGAAGGCCACTCTCAGAACCCTACTTCTCAGAACCCCCTCCCAGCCTCGAAGCCAAATCTGATGCCATCCCAAGGTCTTATACCTGGATTGCCTCTTCATATCTTACCTTTTTGAAGGCATCTTTGAGACATCTTGATCAGTCTGTGCCTGTTTGTAGCTTCAGTTTTGCCTCTAGATTCTCTTTCACGGATCAGCCTTGCCCAACCCCAGGACCCCGAGTCCATTCTGTAAGATCCCACTTGTCCAGGATAGAGGTTGAGATCTTCATTTAAGGAAAGTCCTACTGATGATAAGACTCCAGTTTCTAACCTTGTCATCAAGGTTGTCAAGGAATGATAATGTGTAGGGGTGGGGGACTGTCACATGATTTAAAACTCCAGTCCCAGCTACATGCCTTGGAGGCCATTCTTGCTCCAGTTTCCTAACTTACAAAACTAGGGGCTGCATTGACCAATGAGTGGTATATACACACCATAGAATACTACTCAGCCGTTAAAAGAAACGAAGTAATGTCTTTTGCAGCAACTTGGAGGGAGCTGGAGGCCATTATTCTGGGTTTTTTTGTTTGTTTGTTTGTTTTGTTTTGTTTTGTTTTGTTTTTGAGATGGAGTCTCGCTCTGTCGTCCAGGCTGGAGTGCAGTGGCGCAGTCTCGGCTCACTGCAAGCTCCGCCTCCCGGGTTCACACCATTCTCCTGCCTCAGCCTCCCGAGTAGCTGGGACTACAGGCGCCCGCCACACGCCTGGCTAATTTTTTGTGTTTTTAGTAGAGACGGGGTTTCACCATGTTAGCCAGGATGGTCTCGATCTCTTGACCTCGTGATCTGCCTGCCTCGGCCTCCCAAAGTGCTGGGATTACAGGCGTGAGCCACTGCGCCCGGCCTGGAGCCCATTATTCTAAGTGAAGTAACACCAGAGTGGAAAACCAAAAACCATATGTTCTCACTGGTAAGTGGGAGCTAAGCTCTGAGTATACAAAGGCATGAGTCATAAAGTGGACTTTAGAGGCTCAGAAGGGGAAGAATGAAAGGGGGGCCAGGGAGAAAAAATGACACCATAGGTACAACGTATAAATACACCACTTGGGTGATGGGTGCACTAAAATCTCAGAATTCACCACTATGTAATTCATCCGTGTAGCAAAAACCCACGTGTACCCCAAAAGCTATCACAATAAAAATTAAAAAAATAAATAAAATAAATAAAACTAGGGGATGGACCTCAACACCTTGAATGCTTTTTGCAGCTCCACACTCTGCAGATGCTAAGTAAAGTTTTTATAAAATCCAAGGAAATTTGCCCACTTGTCAGGGATGCCTTTTTGTTTTGTTTTGCTACTGAGGTCATAGATAGGCAGGCCCCGTCCACATGGGGCGCGTCTCTATGCCTGCAGTACTTTTCATTTGAGAAGATGAACATTGCGACTTGTCAAATTTCGATGAAGAGAGGGCACACTGTCGTGAGCTGATGTGAGCCCTGGGGCCAGCCTGCACTGGTTGTTTACATTTGGGCAAGGCTGTGACAAACAGAAAGGTGCTTGGCTATGAGCCACCAGGGAGCTGCCAGAGCTCCTTGGGGAGCTTGGATCTTGTCACACTGCCTTCTCTGAGGGGCTCCGGAGAGAGGCAGAAGCCAGTGATGGGATTCAGGGCCGCAACTAGAGAGAGCAGGTCAGAGCGGTACGTTTGGTACTGAGGGGAGAAGGTTCATTTGGGACAAGTTCACTGAGTGAGGCCTTGGGCAGAGGGATAGTGCATTTTTATAGGACATCAGCCCCTCACCTATGATGGGAGGGCAGAGGTTGGCATACAATGGCACTCATACAAGGGTAGATTCCCTCCTTTCTGGATGATTGTGAGGTACACCTAGAGTGTGGGTTATGGGAGATCCTGCCAGGCCTGGAGTGCCTAGGGCCACTCAGGCAGGGCCACAATGGTTTCCCTGTGGGTGCCCTGGGCTTGGTGACCTCCAGAGTCAATGTTAGTCAGGCCATTGTTAGGCCAGTTGTGTTTGTTAAAGCTCTTTAAAACAACATGTACAATCACAGGCCTGTCCCACAACTGGATTCATGACTCTGAAAGGGTTTCTTGTCCAGGCAGAACCCCCTAGAAGGCTGGGGGCAAGGACGGGGCCCCCCTTGCTTTCCCCAGTCTGGCTGCCAGCCCCGCGACTGCAGCTGGCACTGGCTGTGAGGCTGGGCCTGCGAGAGGCTCTGAGCAGCGGAACAACAAAGTCCTTGAAGCCCATCGAGACTCAAGTTGGCCATGGGGGTGGAGGACAAACGGGGAATTATCCTGAGGCTTCCCTGCGCTCTGCTTTGCTGAGGGTTCATAGTGGACTTGCTGGGAGGCCCAAGAGCACGGGCTAGGAGAGTCCAGCTGTTACAAACCCAGGAGCTCCTCTGTCTAGAAACCTCTTTCTAACCAGGCCAGCCCAACCAGCTGCAGATGATAGTGGCAAAGCAGTAAGCATCCTTGCTTGGGTACTCCCCACCGTGCAAGGGAGGGAGGAGCTGTGCTGGGGCAGGCCCTGCTCTCCACACCTGGGCAGGGCTGGGGACATTAGTATGAGTTATCTGAGTGTTTTCATGCCAAATGCTGTGCTCAGCACTGTGCTTATCTTACAAAAATTAACCCACGAGATAGACGCAGCCAGTGTAGCAAGGTGGTGTGCAGGGTCACATGGCCAGTAAGTGCAGGGCCAGGATATGATTCATCCCAGCTCTGTCCAACTCGCATGGGAGATCTTCCCCACGTCAGGACTTGCGGGACTCAGAAGATGGACATACAGTGTAACTGTGAGCCCATTGCTTCAGGTTGCCCATTGCTCTGTGAGCCGCAGGTACCTTACATGTGAAGAGGGGCTAATATGACCCCCTTCTGGGGCTGGGGTGGGGATTAGCTAAGATGAAGTATGAAGAGTGCCTGGCTCTGCTTGGCACACTGTAGGAGCGAAACTTGACTCTTTGTCCTTCTTCAGACCTGGAGTGCTCTCATCGAGGCCCAAGCCAGGCATGAGGGGGGTCGGAGTCACTTCCTGCTTCCCTTTCTGCCTCAGAGCATGTGACACTGTGTGTGCTTGGGTGCCCATCATGTCTGGGAGGCTGGGCAGTGACCTTGATGCAACCACTGCACCCCCAGCCACTCCCTTCCCTGACAAGTGGCTCCATCTTGAGCTGGGCTCCTGCTGGGTTGGGAGAGCACCCCTGACACCCAGGACCTACAGAGTGGGGCCCTTCCCTGCCTGGGATGCCCATCCTTCCCCTGGACCTGCTGCCCCTAAGGCCCAAATCCCAGCTCTTTACTGCCTCTTATTCTCCTCTCTCCACTGTGGCCCCCATTTCCTGGGAACTCTGACAGAGAGTACGGTAGGCCAAATAATGGTCCGCCAAACATATCCCATCCTAATCCTTGGAACCCATGAATGTTACCTTGCATGGCAAAAAAGAACTTTGCAGATGTGATGGAATTGAACATCTAGAGGTGGGAAGATTATGCCATCCTAAGTGCTCTTACAGGAGGGAGTCAGGGAGATTCCCCATCCAGAGAGAAGAGGAGAAGGTGATGTGAAGATGGAGACAGAGACCGGAGTTTTGTGGCCAGAAGCCAAGGATGCACCAGATGCTGGAAGAGGCAAAGAAGGATTGTCTGCTAGAGCCTCTGGAGAGAGGGTGGGGCTGCCAATGCCTTGACTGCAGCCCAGTGATACTGATTTTCAACTTCCAACCTCCAGTACGATGAGACAGTACATTTCTGGGGCTGGGGCTGTTTATCTCACATAAAATTTACCATTCTCACCCTTTTAAAATGTACAGTTTGGTGGCATTGGTGCATTTACATTGTTGTGCACCCATCAACACTATCCATCTCCAGACCTTTTTCATTATCCCAAACTTAAACTCTGTATTCATGAAAATAAATCATCCATCCTGCCCTCCTCACTAGACCCTGGTAACCACTATTCTACTTTCCATCTCTACAAATTTGACTCCTCTAGGTATCTCATATACATGGAATCATATAGTATTTTTTCTTCTGTGTCTGGCTTATTTCATTTAGCATCATGTCTTCAAGGGTCATCCATGTCATAGCATGTGTCAGAGTTTTCTTCCTTTTTAAGGCTGAATAATATTTCACTGTGCGTAATATCCATTTTGTTTATCCGCTCATTTGTGGATGAACATTCGGGTTGCTTCCACTTTTGGGTCATTATGAACAGTGCTGCACATTTCTGTTGCTTTAAGCCACTAAGTTTGTGGCAATTTGTTACAGCAGCCGTAGGAAACTTTGAGATGTTGGTTGGACCCTCGGCCTTCCTGCATTCCATGCCATAGATCAAGCAGAAGCACAGAGTTGCTCCAGGTGTGAGCAGCTGATCCCCTGCATCAGAATCACCTGGGGGAGGGTGGCGGTGAAAGACTTTACAAAATGTAGATTCCTAGGTTCTACTGCCTGCTGTGTCAGGTTAGGGCCAGGGAAGCTGTATTTTTAACATGTGCACCAGAAGAGTGGTATATGTGCTAAAGTCTGAGAACTTGTAGTTTGAGATCTGCTGGGGTTATTCTTCCCAAATGAAATGTGTGGTTATGTGCATCTTCTGGATGTAATCCCTTAACCTGAAGAGATGACCTTCTTGGGAGGGGTGTCAGGCATGGGGGTTAGGCAGGTCTCTCTAAGCTTTCAAATCACATGGTAGACAGTGTGGAAAGATGATAGAAAACATCTGTTACTTCAAAAGTTGAGTGCGATTTTTTTCATTGGTCTCAGAGGAAGATGAACTGTTCCTAGAGGTTGAATGGCCCTATTGTTTGGGAAACATGACAGGAGCTCTGCTACTGCTGAGAGATCAGGTTTTGGGCCTGAGCTGGATGAATAAAGACAAAACAAAGGAAGGCTAAATTGCTCTTGAAAATGAAGAAATATTGAAGGTTTTTGGTGTCCAGGATGTAGATGAGTTGAGAAGCTAGAAGATCAGACCAGCAGGAGATGACACAGTCATCTAGAGGGAGCTCTGAGGGGTCATGGGGCCCAGTGACATGGCCTAAGGCTGGAACATATGGAAGACAGGACCGGAGAAGAAGCCTCCCTGGGAAGCAGAGGTAGCCTAAAACTAGAAGTGGAGTCTGCCTGGTCATGAATTTACCTCGTAGTCTATGCTGTAATGACCCTCTTTTGGCCACCAAACCTTCAGTAAAATCTGTTATGTGTAGCTTGTGTACAAAGACCTTTGCAGAAAAGAGACTTTGTGCCGTAGCAGAACATCTCAAGAAAGGGGAGAGATGGGCATTGCAGGAATTGCGGTCCAGTAAGGAAGCAGAATCTAGGCAAGGACTGACCAGAAGAATGTGAGTTCTTACCACTGCAAATACATGGATACATCATTCGGGGATACTAGACTTCCTGCACCAGGAATGGGGACTTTTCTCACTACCAATACCATTTGATTTGGTATTGAAGAAAAGGGGGATCCAGAAGGATGGAGAATCTTTGGAAAGGATGGTTACACATAGTCAGAGTCTGACTAGCCTGTCTGGGGAGCTGGCTCCATGGAAGTCACCTAACTCCATGTCTGTGCCTTTCAGCACTTTTTAGGTTAGTGGGTCCCTTAGCTCATCACTGAATTGAGTTTTCAGACATCACAGTTGGAGGATCTTTGGTGAGAGTCTCTCTGATAGAAGGTGGGTGGTGTGTGTGTGAAACAGAAGGTTCATCCAATTATTGATGGGCTAATAAAAACTTTCAAAGTTCTGAAGGTGGAGATGAATAAAAAACACAAACTTTTCTTTTTGATATTTTTCCTACATTCTCCTAAGCCAAATGCTCAGGCATGTAGAATTTAAATAATTGTTTTTAAGTCAAATCAATTTTGGAACAGAGAGAGTTGGAGGTTTATAGACTCCTCGGTCGCTGGCGGATTGCTGATTAATGATGCTGGCGTCTGTAATTATACTGCTGTCAGGAGGCTGAGTGTCCTCGATAAATCCAGGCCCATCTGCCTTCCCAAGACACCAGGAGAGGAGAGTCTTGATTTATGCCCTGATTGGCACATATTCTCTTTACTGTACCTTAGAGAACTCTCAACTACATAATGGTTTGAGAGGTCAATTTTCATCTTGCTTGTATTGAGCAACCTAGAATTTAAGTGTCCTTGCCCATGATTGTGAGGACATAAATTGGGTTTTTCTTCTCATTGCTCTTTTCGTTCATTTTTCTCTCTCTAACTTACCTCTTTCATATGAAAAACTGGGTGTGGTAGATCACAGAAATTCAGAAAGGGGTGACAATTCCCACCCTTCTCTGAATCCATGCCCTTTAAATGTGGTGTCACCACTCTTCCCATTAAGAGACAGAGTCTATTTTTCCATCCCTTAAATCTGAGCTGGCCTTGTGACTTGCTTTGGCCAATAGAATGTAGTGAAAGTAACAATGTGCCAGTTTCAAAAACCCCCGCGGCCTTTTGCTCTTCTCCCTGTAAGAGCTCTGCCAGGCCTTGCTGCTGGTTGATGAGAGACACGTGGTCCGTCTCTCTCCACCACCTCCATACGCAGAAGCAGTGTCTACATGGTCTGTGGCTGGGCCCAGTTGAGACCAGAAGAACCCCCCAGGCAGAGCTTGGCTTAAACAGCCTGATTGCTGAATCATGGGCTAAATGAATTGTTGTTTTAAGTTTGGTTTGCGGTGCAGCATTATTGTGGCAGTAAATAACTGATCTCCTGGGTACCTACTGTATACTACTGCTGTTCTAGAGTTTGAAGCCACAGAGAATCAGAGATACACAGGTGGATAGCATAGTTCTGGTCCTTGAGGAGCTCACGGTCTGTGGAGGCAGACAGCCCAACAAACATGCCATTCTAATGGGAAGTGACAATGGGAACAATTTTTCTTGAACATCATCTATGTGGTGGATATGATGCTAGGCATTTTATCTACATTATCATCCCACTTAGTCTTTGCTGTAAGGCTATGAAGCAGACACTATTATTGGCACATTTTATAGGTAAGAATACTGAGAACCGTGGAGGTTAAGTCAGGACCTGATTCTAACCAGCCCCTGGTTTCTGTGCCCCTGATGCCCCTCTATAACAGGTATAAAGCATCAAGGAGTCAGAGGAAGGGGAAGCTGGCACTCAGAGGGTAGGGGAAAAGCTTCACTGGGACCTGGCCAGTGGGGGAGACTGGAAGCCTGAGGTCATGGGCTCCCAAATCAATCCAGGGGTGAGCTGCTGTGATCTTGAGCTGGAGAAGCTGATAGGATACATTTGGATGGAGACTGTGCTGGGGAACCTGGAAATAGCACCAGCTATTTTTAGGGTGCAGGCTGAAGAAGACAGGACATAACCCTCAGGGACCAGGGTGCCTAAGGACAGGAGGAATTGTGTGTCCCCCACGACAAGCAGCATTTCTCTACCGCAGAGTATTCAACACCAGACAATGCCTGATTGGGAATTTCCGCATGGATTGTATTTTTAAAAAAACACATCATAATTAATAGGAAACTCAGTTTTTTTCTTCATTGCTTTATCTGCAATGCCCTTTTAAGATGTTTGTTTCTAAATGGGTTATCTAGCTTCCTTCTGATGGCTCATCTGGCTGAAGCGATTCCACACTGTGATGCGGCCACCTGTGTGATGGGTCAGTCCTGGGCAACTCCTTAGCCACACTCCACTCTAACCAACATCTCCTTCCCTCCTTCCACATGGAGGGGCATGGAACAGACAAAAAGCGGATCTTGACATTTGCGGGGGCGACTTTCAACTGTGAGCTCCTTAAAGGTAGCACTCACATCTGTTACAGTTATCGCTCCCTTACTGTAAGTGAAAGTCAGATGCAATCAAAACAGCTGGCGTGTAGGGAACATGGTGTCCAGGCATTGTTGTGGTTCTGTGTGTTCATTCACAGAAACACAGACATTATTATAGTTGTAGTTTTACAGATGAGGAAGCAGGTAGGCAGGGAGCGCTGTGTCTAAGACCTCACAGTGGGAAGGAGCTCAGCATGGGTTTGAACTGGGCCGTTTGTGTCTGGAGCCTGGGATCTTAAACACCCGCTCTGCTCCAGTTGTCTGGAAATGAAGCCCTGGCGTCAACAACCTGGAGGAGGTGAGGGGGCTGGGAGGGTGTTTTACTTTTTACTTCATGCACTTCTGTCTTTGGTTGAGGTGAACATGTGATAAATATGCAAATCTGGGGTGGTGGAGGGGAGAAAAAAAAACTTAAAATAAATTTTTTAAAACATGGCATGTTAGAGCTGAAAGTGGCCTTGGAGTAGATCTAGCCCAAGGAGGAAGTGGGCTTGAAGGTGAAGCCATTTCCCCAGGCCCCATAGCTAGGTGGTAATGGCAGAACCTGGCTCTCTGGACTCTCCTTGTTCCTTCCTGTCAGTGCTGCCCAAAGGACAGTGGTGGTGATAGCGCGTGGTTGGGGTGGAACTGTAGTCTGAGGCCGGCACTCCTTCACCTGCCTTTCACACCCTCCTTCCCTCTCACTATGTCTCCTGGACTTGCCCAAGTGCCTGGGGCTCTCATGCCGGCCCCAGACTGACCACAGTAACTTTCGGGGTCCCCTCTAGGGCCAACTGTTTCAGACATGCTCCATGTTCTCCTGACCTCTCTCCCAGTCAAATCAGTCTTATGTCCAGGAATCAGTCTTATGTGGGATTCTTTAAGCCTATCTGGTCAGGCTGGAAAAACTAATCCAAGCTAAAGAGTGAACAATGGATGCTATTTTCCCTCCTACAGGTTGTAGCTAGATTCTAACAGTGGCCTTCAATGGCTTAAAGCAAAAGACTCCTATTGCCATTGCAGCAGCCAGGCTTGGCAAGCGGGGGAAATATTTTAAGAATTTAATGCTTCACTTAATGTCTTTAGCAGCAAGAAGAATTGTTAAGTGGGAAGGAAGAACTAATTGCAGGGCCAAAATAAATTCCATTTTCTGGCAAGGCCGGTCAGACCAGTGATGTCAACCATAAAATCCCTTGTTCTCTCAGTTCTTCCCTTTCCAAAGAATTGCCTTCCTCTGTGGCCATTTGCAGAGAAAAGGGAGGCTGTGCTATAACCATGGGGGCAGAGAAAAGTAATCCTTCAGACAGGAGCTCTTTTCTGGGATGAATGTTTCGTTTTTACAGCATCATCCCATGGCTCATTTTATTCAATGACCTTGCCCTCGTCCTGAACCTTTCTCAAAATAAGAGTGGTCATTTCCTTTTCCCCATTCCCTGAAGGCGACATGGCAGACAAGTCACTATTGTGTAGTTCTGAGGGGAAGGCGGGGGCATGCCGCTTGGAGGTTATGTTTACTGGAATCATTTCTTCCCAGTAAATCCACTTTCTGAAGTCCCAGCCACTTCCTCTCTCAAGTCACACAGTGGGCTGTGATGGCTGCAGAGGAAGTGAGGGCTGGGGAGCAATTCTGAGCCTCATCCTGTATTTAGGATTCTGGCTTCCCCTCACCTCCCTGGAGGCTTTGTTCTGGAAAACAGCACTTGTTTTCCATGGAACAAAGGTTTCTGGAAAGCAAGAAGGCCATCTTGGAAGAGCCCTGTATGGGACAGTGAGCAGGGAGCCATGTTCTAGAAGCCCCTTGGGGTTATTTATTATTATTATTATTTCTACTAGGGAGGCCGAGCTAGGATTCAGGGTCCAGGATCCTGGAGGGCAGGCGCAGGAGGTGAGACTGTATCTGTTTCTGACAGGGTCGGACTCCAGGCTGGAATCACAGGGGCTCAGTAATTATGGAGGGCCCTGTAGCCCAAAGGGTGCAGTTCTAGATCTGGCTCCTCTAGGAATATACTTTTATGTCTTTGGGCCTCTGCCACCTGCAACATGGAGACAGTAATACTTTTCCCTCTTACCTAGTAGAGGTTTGTATAGACTTAAAGAAAAGATAAAGGCACAGAGGTTATTGGAATTGGAAAAATGCAAAAGATTACTATGTTCTCCCCACCACTCTCCTCTGTATGTTCTGTCAAGACAGAATAACCTTTGATCCTTTTGTGGACCTGGGGGCACAGCACACACAGTAAGATGCCAGTCCCCTCCCTTGTGAAGGGTGGGTCCTGAGATGACTCCCCAGATTATGTGGCTCAGTGGACACTATTTCCAAAGTGGATGGAGTATAGCCTATTGTAAGTATGCTGGTAAAGCATGTTTCCTGCTTAGTTGAATTTGGGAAACACTGGATTAAAAAAATTAACTACATTCAGATCTTCTCAGAGTATTTAATATGCTAATTTCATCGAGAATTCCAAAGTGAGGGGGCATAAAATGCAACCTTTCCCGGATGTTTTTGATCACAGAGAAGTATTTTCCTCATGGCACAACTATTCATGTGTCTCAGAATAGGGTGACAAGTGCTGATGTTCGTTCTTATGCCTTTGGCTATACAAAATATCTATAGTCTTTATTATTTTGACTAAACAACATCATGCTGTTCTTGAAATCAGCCTCATTAGAAAAAAAATCCACTGATAAAAACCATTCTCTTGGACTTGTATTTTTGGGAAGATGGAATAACATACTTTCCCCTATTCTTCCTACACCTTAAAGCCATTAACGTTATATGTAAAACAAACATCAGGACTCTGAAAGGTAGAGGGAAGAAGGCAGAGTGGTTAGGACCTTGGGACCCGAGGGATGACACAGTGATGAGTTCTCTGGGTTTTCTTTTTGCCTCATACATCCCAGACTTGCAGCTGAAGAAGCCAGAAACCTGGAAACAGCAACAAGCACGGGCAAAAAAGTGCCCACAAAAGCCAGCTCTCTCCAGCCAAAGTATCAGGAAAGGGGCAGCCTAGCAAGACAGAAACCTTCCAGACAATGACAGCTCTACTGCAACCAGACACCATGCGAAAACTTTGGCCCACTTCCACCCTCACTAGTGAAAGCCAAGTGGGGAGCCCAGATGTCTGCCCTCATTATGCCTTGATGTGGAGCCCTACTTAACACCCCCAAAGAGTGGGATTAGAGAAGGCCAAGCAAGGAGCCAACTTTTGTCCCTGCTGGACAGTCATGATGCACTGCTGTCCCCACCATGTCTGTGGAAACCACAAAGGGAGCTTGGACTTCCCTCCCCACCTGAGAGTATGACATGCACCTCTATCCTTGGATGGGGCGGTGTTAGAGGAGACCAGGTAGAGAGTCAGGTCTTCTACCATTGCCCAGCTCTAATGAGGCCACCTCCACAATGGAGTTAGTGGAGACCACATTAGAAGCCAGAACTCCCACCCACCAGCAACAGCAAGGCACACTCCCCTCCCCCGTGGCAATGGAGCCTGAGTGGAGAAACTGGTATTCTACTTCCATCTGTCAATAATGAGGCAGCAAACTCCCTCTTCCCCTGCATTGTCAAAGAAAGCCAGCTAAACCAGAAAATAATATGAAAATGTCCAGGTTTCTCTTCAATTGTCATCATACTTAAAAAGAATTGATAGATGGCAACACTGAAATGACAGATGATAGAATCATTTGATGAAGGTTTTTAATGCAGCTGTGATTAAAAAAAGCTTCAACAAGCAATTATGAACATGATAGAAACAAATAGAAAAATAGAAAGCCTCAGTGAAAAAGAAACTCTCAACAATGAAATTGATAATATAAAGAACCAAATAAAATTTAAGAGCTAAAAAATATAATCAGCAAAATCTTAAAAACTAATTGATGGGCTCAAAAAGAGAATGGAGGGGACAGAGGAAAGGATTGGAGAACTGGAAGATAGAAAAATAGAAATTATCCATTCTGAGCAACAGAGAGAAAACAAACTGGTGAGAAAAACTCCAAACAAACAAATAGAGCTTTAGGTGTTGATGGGACCATAACAAAAGATCTAACATTTGCATCATTGGAGTCTCAGAAGAAGAGATAGAGAAAAGAATTTAAAAATATTTGAAGAAACAATCACTGGCAAATTCCCAGGCTTAGCAAGAGATATACAATTACAGACTTCTGAAGCTAAGGAATTACCAAAGAGAATAGACTCAAAGAAATCCACACCAAGACATGATAATTTAGTTTCTGAAAACTAAAGACAAACAAAAAATCTTGAAAGTGGCCAGACAAAAATGAAACCTTATGTACAATAAAAAAAACGATTTAAATGAAAGTGGGGTTTTTCATCAGAAACCATAGAAAACAGAAGGAAGCAGCATAATAATTTTTAAGTGCTGAAAGGAAAGAATGGTTAGAATTCTATAGCTAGCTAAAATATCCTTCAGGAACAAAGAGAAAATCAAGACATTTTGCGATGAAGGAAGATGAACAGAATTTGTTGCAAGTAGACCTAAAGGAAGTTCTCCACACATAAAGAAAAGAAAAAAAGAAGAAGGAACTTTGGAATATTAGGAAGGAAGAAAGAACGTGTTAAGCAAAAATATGGGCTATTACAATAAGCTTTACAAGAGTTTTCTAAATTACGATTGATGGTTGAAGCAAACATTAAAACACTTTCTAATGTGGTTCTGAATGTATCTAGAGGAAATATTTAAGGCAGTAATAAAAACAGGAGTGTAATGTAATATAAAGGAAGGAGAGGTTTTTATATTTATTCAAACTGGTAAAATGTCAACACCAGTAGACTGTGATAAATTATGTACATAAAAAGCAATACCTAGAGCAACCACTAAAAAGCTATGCAAAGATGGCTGAGTGCAGTGGTTCATTCCTGTAATCCCAGCACTTTGGGAGCAAATCACTTGAGACCAGGAGTTTGAGACCAACCTGGTCAACATGGCAAAACTCTGTCTACTGGGAAAAAAAAATAGCCGGGCATGGTGGCACATGCTTGTAATCCCAGTTATTCAGGAGGCTGAGGCATGAGAATAGTTTGAACCTGGGAGGTGGAGGTTGCAGTGAGCTGAGATCGTGTCACTGCACTCCAGCCTGGGCAACAGAGCAAGACTCTGTTAAAAAAAAAAAAAAAAAAAAAAAAACCTCTGCAAAGAGATAAACTAAAAAATTATAGAAAATTCCTAATGTAATTCTGCAGAATATTTAAGCAACCCACTAGAAGGTGAGAAAAGGAAAAAGTAACTGAAAACAAAAGAAATAAAATGGCAGAGATAAGCCCTAACATATTAATAATCACTTTCATTGTAAATGGTCTAAAAACACCAACTAAAGGCAGACATTGCCTGAGTGGATCAAAAAACATAACTCTACTGTGTACTGTCTATGAGAAACTTGCTGCAAATATAATGATAAAGGCGGGTTAAAAGCAAAAGATGGAAGCACTCCACACCCATTAGGATGGTTATTATTAAAGATACACATAAATACACACACACACACAAAACAGAAAATAACAAGTGTTGACAAGAATGTGGGGAATTTAGAACACTTGTGCGCTGCTGGTAGTAATGTAAAATGCTGAAGTCACTATAGAAAACAATATGGTGACTCCTCAAAAAATCAAACATAAAATTATTATAAGGTCCAGCAATTTTACTTTTGGGTATGTATCTAGCAGAAATGGAAGTGAGGACTTGAAAACATATTTGTATACCAATGTTTACATCAGATTTATTAACAATAGCCAAAAGGTAGAAGAAACTTACGTGTGCTACTAATGGATGAATGGATTACAAAAACGTGATATATACATACAATGGAATACTATTCAGCTTTAAAAAGGAAAAAACTTGACACATGCTACAACATAGATGAACCTTGTATACACACTGTGCTAAGTGAAATAAGCCAGTCACAAAAGGACAAATACTGTATAATTTCACTTCTATGAGATACCTACAATAGTCAAATTCACAGAAATAGAAAGTAGCATGTTGATTTCCAGGGGCTGAGGAGAGGAGGAAATGGGGAATTATTGTTTAATGAGTATAGAGTTTTAGTTGGGGAACATTAAAGAAGTTCTAGAGATGGATGATGGTGATGGTTGTTCAATGATGTGAATGTACTTAACACCACTGAACTGTACACTAAAAATGGTTAAAGTGGTTAAAAAAGTAAAAAGCTAGAAAATGATATATTATGCAAACATTAATAAAAGGAAAGCAAGATTGGTTATATTAATATTAAAGTAGATATCAAAACAAAGCAAATTATCACAGACAGAGAGGGATGTTACATCATGATAAAAGGGTCCATTGTAAATTTTAAAAATGGTAATTCTAACTGCATAGGCACCAAACAACGGAGCTGCAAATATGGATAGCAAAAACTCACAGAATAGGCAGGAAAAATCGGAAAATCCACAACTGTATTTGGAGAGCACAACACGCCTCTCTCAAAAATTGATGTAGGCCAGGCACAGTGGCTCATGCCTGTAATCCCGGCACTTTGTGAGGCTAAGGCATGTGGATTGCTTGAGCCCAGAACTTTGAGACCAACCTGCACAACGTGGCAAAACCCCATCTCTACCAAAAAAAAAAGAAACAACAACAAAACCCAAATTAGCCAGGTGTAGTGGCGCACGCCTATAGTCCTAGCTACTCAGGAGGCTGAGTTGGGAGATCAATTGATCCTGGGTGGAAGAGGTTGCAGTAAGCTGAGATCACGCCACTGCACTCCAGCCTGGGCGACAGAGCATATCCCTGTCTCAAATAAATAAATAAATAATTGATGAAAAGCTAGACAGAAAATCAGCAAGAATAGAAGAACTCAGCAAACATTAATCAACAGAATCTTATCAACATTATAGAAAACTCCATTCAAGGCCAGGCACAGTGGCTCATACCTGTAATACCAGCACTTTGGGAGGTCAAGGCAGATCGCTTGAGGTCAGGGGTTCAAGACCAGCCTGACCAACATGGTGAAGCCCTGTATCCACTTAAAAAAAAATTAGTCAGGTATGGTGGCAGGCGTCTGTAATCCCAGCTACTTGGGAGGCTGAGGCAGAAGAATCGCTTGAACCCAGGAGGTGGAGATTGCAGTGAGCCGAGATTGTACCACTGTACTTCAGCCTGGGCAACAAAGCAAGACTCTGTCTCAAAAAAAAAAAAAAAAAAAAAAAAGAAAGAAAAAGAAAGAAAAAAGAAAACTACATTCAGTAACAATAAAATACACATTGTTTTCAAAGGCCCACAGAACATTATACCAAGATAGACCATATCCTGTACCATAAAACAGACCTTAAGAAATTTTAAAAAACTGAAAACATGCAGAGTATGTTCTGTGACCCAGTGAAATCAAACTAGAAATCAATAACAGAAAGATAAATGGAAAATCTCCAAACACTTGGAAACTAAACAACACACTTCAAAATAATCCATGGGTCAAAGAGGAGGGCTCAAGGAAAATAAAAACTACCTTGAAGTAAATAAAACGAAAATACAACATCTTGGCATTCGTGGGGCACTGCTAAAACAGTGCCAAGAAGGGAATGTATAGCACGAAATACTTACATTAGAAAAGAAGGAAAGTCTGAAATCAATAACAGAAGCTTCCACCTCAAGAATTTAGAAAAACTCAAAATAAACCCAAAGCAAGCAGAATGAAGGAAATAATAAAGGTAATATCTGAAATCTATGAAACTGAAAATAGAAACACAACAGAGAAAATTGATGAAACAAAGAGCTTTTTTTTAAAAGATCAATAAAATAGTCAATTTTAAAAGTAAAACTGACAAAATTAGAAAACACAAACTATCAATATCAGGAATGAAAGAGGGGCTATCACTACAGACCCTGCAGTTATCACAAGGATAATAATAAAGGACTGTTATGAATAAGTCTATATACATAGTTTGACAGCTTAGGCTGAATGAACCACTCCCTCAAAAAAGCACACATTACCACAACTCACCCAACATGAAATATATAATTTGAATAGACCCTATAATAATTAGGAAATTTAGGCCAGGCACAGTGACTCATGCTTGTAATTCTGGCACTTTGGAAGGCCAAGGCGGGTAGATCACCTGAGGTCAAGTGTTCAAGACCAGCCAGGCCAACATGGCAAAACCCCATTTCTACTAAAAATACAAAAATTAGTGGGGTGTGGTGGCACGCACCTGTAATTCCAGCTACTTGGGAGGCTGAGGCATGAGAATCGTTTGAACCAGGGAGATGGAGGTTGCAGTGAGCTGAGATCGTGCCACTGCACTCCAGCTTGGGGGATAGAATGAGAGTGTTTCAAAAAAAGAAAAAGAAAAGAAGAGAAAGAAAATTAGGAAATTTAATTTCTAATTTAAAAACTCTCAGAAAAAAAAATCTCCAGGCCATATGGTTTCACTGGAGAATTCTATCAAATGTTTAAAGGATAATTAACACCAGTTCTTCACTATCTCTTCCAGAAAGTAGAAGAAACGGAAATATTTATTAATTCATTGTATGAAGCTAGTATCACCCTGATATCAAACCACAGTGAGATACACACTTACACACTTATAAGAATGGCTAACATAAAAAATAGTGACAACATTATAGGTTAGAGAGGATGTGGAGGAACTGATCACTTCTAGATTGCTGGTGGGAATGTAAAATGGCATAATCATTGTGGAAGGCAGTTTGAAAGTTTCTTTAAAAAAAGAAAGAAACACGCACCTACCATATAACCTAGCAATTGCACTCTTGGTCATTTATTACAGAGGAATGAAGACCTATGTTCACACAAAAACCTATATGTGGGCTGGGTGTGGTGGCACATGCCCGTAATCCCAGCACTTTGGGAGGCTGAGGGAGGAAGATCCCTTGAGCTTAGGAGTTTGAGACTAGCCTGGTGAAACCCCGTCTCTATAAAAAATATAAAAATTAGTCAGGTATGGTAGCATGTCTCTGTAGCCCCAGCTACTTGGGAGGCTGGGGGGAGGATGGCCTGAGCCCAGGATGTCAAGGGTGCAGTGGGCTGAAATTGCACCACTGCATTCTAACCTGGGTGACAGAGACCCTGTATGAAACAAACCAAAACAAAACAAAACAACAAAAACAACAACAACCCTACATGAATGTTTATAGCAGTTTTTTGTAATAGTCCCAATCTGGAAACAACCTAGATGTCCTTCAATAGGTGAATAGCTAAGCACACTGGTACATCTATACCACAGGATACCACTCAGCAATCAAAAGGAATGGACTATTAGTACAGTAACAACCTGGATGAGTCCCCAGAGATGAATATAAGAAGACAATCCCCAAAGGTTATGGACTGTATGATCCCATTTATATAATGTTCTTGAAGTAATAAAGTTATAGAAATGGAGAACAGGTTAGTGAATATCAGGAGTTTTGAGGGAACCTAGTGTTCATAAAAATGTTCTGTACCTTGACTATCAATGTCAATATCCTGGTTGTGATGCTGTATTATAGTTTTATAAGTTTTACCTTTGGAGGAACTAGGCAAAGGATACCTGAGATCTATTATTTCTTACAACTACATGTTACAGAATTGTAGTTGTTTCTTACAACTATGATTGTTGCAAAATTAAAAGTTTAATTTAAAAAATTCTGCATGGGTAGAAGAGCAGATGAAATTAAAATTCCCTTTCACCTGCTTGGCAGGATTGGCATTCACCCAGCACAGGTGCTTGTCTGAAAGACAACTTGCAGAGTGAACCAAGGTGTAGCGGTTGTCTCAGGAGAAGGGGCACAGTGTAGTAGAAGAGGGCTGTATTTACAGCTGAAGACCTGGGTGTGAGCCTCAGTTTCCCAACTTACTAGCAGGTGACTATTGGTACCTTATGAGTCCCCGTATTAACATTGGCCAAATGGAGATAACAATACCATAAAAGGATGCTGTGAGGAGCAGACAGCACCTTGTGAGTGAAAGCCTCACACACAGATATCCTCCAGCAGTTGGTCTGGAAATCACAGAGCCAGGCTGGGACTCCATATGCTGGCATTGGTTGAGATTTATCCAGAAACCCCTGCTGCATGTGTACGGTGTACTGTGCTATGCCTACTGCAGTGTGAAGTTAAGTCATCTGTATAATTCAGCACTGAAAGTTTATTTCATAACGGAGAAGGAATATATCCCTCTAAATCAGGGGTCCCCAAACCCTGAGCTGAGGCCTGTTAGAAACCAGGCCACACAGCAGCTGAGCAGTGGGCTAGGGAGCATTATGGCCTAAGCTTGCTGTGATTTATTTGGTAAGCCAGACATGATGCATTGGGTAAAAGAACATGAGGAAATTTAGAAATGTAGTCGCAGGATACTGGGGAAAGGAATGTTCTATGGTCCTATGATTAGCCTCAGTGTTCTAGTGAGTCCGTACCCCTGGTCTATGACCTCCACAAGAGTGTCTCTGCCAGGGGCACAGCCTTAGGTGGGACAGGAAGTCTAGAGGGGCCTGGACGTGGGTATTTCCCTTTCCCCAGGAAGGTTTGGCTCTGATAAAACTCCAGCAGTTTAGGGTCTAGTAAAATAGCTTCTCCTGAGGTCAGGCCCTGTTAAGAATAGAATACTTTGATATATCTAAAAACAGTTTTTGTGTGTGTGTGTGTGCAAAAGGTACAAGGGGATATTTCTCTAATCTTTGCTATCAGAACCTAGTTGGGCTCCTAGAGGTAGAACCCACAAAAATGTTGAGGTCCCCCAGAGTTTTTAATCCTCTGACTTATCCACATTGAGCTTCCAGAAATCGAACAATTACAGTTTAGGGTTTCCTCGCCCAGCTCTGGTTCCCATGGAGGTCTCTGCTCATTGGTTTCTGCTCCAGGAAGTTGTGGTTCTCTGTATCCTCCTGTCTGTTTCTGCAGTTTTGGGAGCAGCAGTTTGCTCTAAGACCTAAGAAGAGCTGTTGGGTTTCAGTTTTTTTGGGTTTTTACTTGTTAGGATGGAGTGGCAACTTCCAAGCTCCTTACCTGCTGAACCAGAAACCACAAGTCTAAAGGGTTGTTTAAAAGAAATATAAAGTTGTTTCTTCAGTTTTCTGTTCTACAGTTGGCATGATAAGCAAGCTACTTTAATTTTTTTCTGGACAAACCAATGTCAGGGTATATGTTGAAAAAGCCCCAGGAAGCATAGGACCCATGGAGGGGCAGAGGAGCATTGCAGCAACCAGCAAGCACAGCATTTATTTTCTGCCCAGAAACCCTATGGTTTGTCCATTGTCAATCTGCTTTCCCACAAAGGATAGACTTGGAAATCAGGACCCTGTCCTTTGAAAGATCTCTCACTGTCAAGAAGGATATTTGTCAGCTTTAAGGGCAACATCCACATAAGGGAACCAAATGAACATTGGTTGTGCCATCTTGGCAAAACATGGCCAGGGATGCTTTGATACAATTAATCCTTCCTGTGATGCTCTACCCCTTTCAATAGTGTCCTAATGAAACTGCCATTGCAAAATTATAACTGAGACAAGTGTAAGAGTTCTGACCTGACCAACTCCATCTTGCTTCCAACCTCCAAGCTGTCCTTGTTCATTCCTAGGCATAGGCTGAACTAACTTTGGGATAAGCTTAGTTTATAGCCTAAAACAAAGATGATAATAACCCCTTCCTAAAACAAACCCCCTTCTTGCCTGGGTACTAGACTGCCTTTGTAGGACTAACAAATTAGCCAAAAGATTAGGAATTATGATTTAGGAGTCATGCAGCTGGCAGCTACAAGATTCTGACCCTTCCCAAATTGCTCTTGGGGTTAACATCACTATTGTAAAACCCAACATCGGTGCTTGAGATATTTTGCAGACCCCTGGGTCAGCTGGCACCACCCAGATAGATGAACTGGCTCATCTGCTCTTGTGGCCATGACCCAGGAACTGACTCTTGAGGCCTTGGCCCAGGTGCAAGAGGACAATTCGACTCCCTATGATTTCATCTCTGACCTGACCAATCAGCGCTCCTGACTTATTGGTGCCCCACCCACCAAATTATCCATAAAAACTCTGATCCATGAATGCTTGGGGAGACTGATTTGAGAAATAATAAAACTCCAGTCTCCCACCCTGCTGGCTCTGTGTGAATTACTTTTTCTCTGTTGCAATTCCCCTGTTGTGATAAATTGGCAAGGTGAACCTGTTGGGTGGTTACATTAATTTAGTTTTCTCAATAACACAAACTTCTAGAAAATTTGTATGGTCTTTGTATGAAGATTATTTAGGTGATTATCCAGACAAGCTGTGCTCAAAGGCAAGACAGAATAGAAGCTTGGAGCAAGGTCCCCAGAGTCCAGTGGAACTGCTTTCACGCCAGGCTCCACTACCTGCACTGCTTAACTTTTTGAGCCAAGGTTTCCTTGTTTCTAAATCAGGGAGAATAATACCCACTTTTTTGGGGCAGTTGTGAAGATACATGGGAGAATGTATGTCAAGCATTCAGCACAGTGCTCAGGACCTGGAGGGGGTAAATGAGTGCTGCAATGACCTCATTCTTTTTCCATCTGTGGAGCTGTTTGCTAATATAGAGGCCCAGAGACAGGGAAGGAGGGGAGGCCACAAAAACTATGAGGAACTTGATATCTGTATTTGTCTGTTTTCACACTGCTATAAAGGACTGCCCAAGACTGGGTAATTTATAAAGGAAAGAGGCTTAATTGACTCACAGTTCAGCATGGCTGGGGAGGCCTCTGGGAACTTACAATCGTGGTGGAAGGTGAAGGGGAAACAAGGCACCTTGTTCACAAGGCGGCAGGAAAGAGAAGTGCTGAGTGAAGGCGGAAGAGCCCCTTATAAAACCATCAGATCTCATGAGAACTCACTATCATGAGAGCAGCATGGGGGAAACCGACCCTATGATTCAGTTACCTCCACCTGCTCTCTCCCTTGACATGTGGGGATTATGGGGATTACAATTCAAGATGAGACTTGCGTGGGGACACAAAGTCAAACCATATCAATATCTAACAAAGGCCCTCCTTGGGTGAAAATGGAGTTGGAGACTTTCAATTGTCTATTGTTGTATAACAAACCCCCTCAAACTTCATGTTGTAAAACAGCAATCATTTAATAATGCCAACGGCTCAGCGGTTTGGACAGGTGACAGTAGGAATGGCTTGCCTCTGCTCTGTGATGTTTGGGGCATCAACTGGAAGAGTGAAGGCTGGGAGGTGGAATCTTCTGGAAGATTTTTTACTCAGATGTCTACCACTAGGGTTGGCATTATTTGAGTTGGGGGCAGGGGACTCATGAGTCATTTCTTTCTCTCTTTCTCTCTATACGTGTGGTCTCTCCACCGTAGTTGCCTCAGGATGGTCAGACTACTTACCCAGTGTTCCAGTGAACAATATGGGACTCTTACAGCCATCTATGACCCAGTCGTGAAAGTTGCGGCATCATTTTCACCCTACTCTGTTGGTTGAGGTAGACACAGGCTCACCCAGACAGGGTGGGACATGGGATGGGCTCTGTCTTTCAATAGGAGTGCCAAAGAAGCTGTGGCTATGCTTTAAAACTGCCACCAATACCACGGACTCTGCACAGGCCCTGGTGTTCCTCTGGGCTTCATTTTTCTGTACGATATTATGGAAAGAAAGAAAAAAGGTTTTGTGCAGGAAGGGAATGAACCTGCCTTTTTGGCCTCTAAAATTGGTGTCAGAAGACTGAGAAATGCCAGATTCAACTTCTTTATTTTCACTTCTCTGTAGCTGCAACCTGGGTATTTAGGAGTTAAGGGTAGGCAGTGGATTTTTTTTGTTTTGTTTTGTTTTGTTTTTTAACATTATTACTTCCGGCTAAAAGGTAACTTTTTTCTAGGATGTGGTGGGTTGGATAGTATCCTCCTAAAATTTATATCAACCTGGAACTTCAGAATGTGACTTCACTTGGTAATACGGTTTTTGCAGATGTAATTGGTGAAGGATCTTGAGATGAAATCATCCTGGTTTTAGGGTTTTCCTAAATCCAATGACTAGGGCTCTTTTTTGTCCATGATAAGCAATACTTTATCATGTTCAGTTCTTCTATGTACATAAAAGAAACACAACATTTCTATTTTAAAAATCTGAAAATTCCACCTTTGCCCTTAAAATCAGCCTTTTGACCCCAATTTAGCAAACTTACTTTGTAAAACTCAAGATAACCAGGTAGGGCAAACATTTCAAAAACAGTAACAAGAAGGAAAAAATAATTAAAACAAGTTACCCATGTGTAACAAATTGGGCACATTTATCCTCTGTATTTCCTTTGAAGGCCACAAACATTGTGGAACCCTCCAAAATATTATCACTTTTTATGTCATCATCTTCCAGTTCAGAGTCAAAATCCATCTCTGAGTCTCCCACTGTTGATGAACACAAGGATATACAGATGTCTTCTAAGTTTGGAAGGTCATCCAAAACCCTCGTGAATATTATTCCAGAAGCGTACGCCAAGGGGACAATAAGAAAACCAGAATCTCTTTCTAAATTTTTATCATGTATTCAGGTCGTCTTCTAAGTCCAAACAAGTTGGCATTTTTAGGGCTTGGATTTCAAGGTAGCGGCCAAATCAAAATTCTGTTGAAGAACTCTCTGACCACTCTCAGGAAAGTTAGTTAGTAGGTCCTCTCTCCATTCTTCCCAGTACCCGAGCCCTGCCCTAGCCCTCCAGGGAGGGCCTCGAGTGCCAGCCCGAGTCATGCCTGCCTGCTGCCCTCCATGTGTCCACCTGTCAGTTCTTGTGTGCACCCGCCTGTCTGTTCGGCTGCTCACAGTCGGCCTCATGGAGCCGGCGGGGAGGGGGAATGGGCTGGTCCAGGCCTGACTAGGGTTCTTACAAGAAGAGGAGAAGACAGAGAGGCTCACAGGGAGGAAGGCCTTGTGAAGACGAAGGCAGAGATTGCAATTTTACTGCCATGAGTCAAGGAACGCCTGAGGCCCTCAGAAGCTGTGAGGAAAGAAAGGATCCCCCTCAGAGCCTTTGAAGGGAGCATGGCCTTGGTGACGCTTTGATTTTTGACTTGTAGCCCTCTAGAACTGTGAGAGAACAAATTTCTGTTGCCCAGTTTATTATGGCAGTCCAGGAAACTGATACATAGGCTAAATCCATGGATGGATTTTGGATCCACAGAAATGTTAGAGCAAGATTTGTAACCCTCGCAGTATTGATGTTTTGGGCCAGATATTATTATTATTATTATTATTATTATTATTATTGCAAAAGGGTAGGCTGTCGTATGAGATGTCAAGCAATGTCCCTGGCTTCTACTGGCCAGTAGCACTTCATCCCAGTTGTCACACCAAAAACTTCTCTAGCATTGCCAAATGCCCTCCTTTGAGAATCACTGCATTAGACAGACAAGCCTGTGACCCATGAAGATGACTGCTCTGAAGAATTGGAAGCAAATAAACACTTGGGGTTTTGCCTTTGATACGGTTTGGCTTGGGGTCCCCACCCAAATCTCATCTCGAATTGTAATCCTCATAATCCCCATGTGTTGAGGGAGGAAACTAGTGGGAGGTTATTGGATCATCGGGGCAGTTTTCCCCATGCTGTTCTTGTGCTAGTGAGTGAGTTCTTGTGAGATCTGATGGTTTTCTAAGTGTTTGATGGTTCCTCCTTCACACACGTTCTCTCACCTGCTGTCATGTAAGATGTATCTGCTTCCCCTTCCACCATGATTGTAAGTTTCCTGAGGCCTTCCCAGCCATGTGGAACTGTGAGTCAATTAAACCTCTTTTCTTTATAAATTATCCAGTCTTGGGCAGTACTTTCTAGTAGTGTAAGAACAGACTAATATAGCCTTCTGGGTTTCCCTGCAGGCTGACAGAAGACAGGTAATAAAATTGATTTGACAATGCTATTGGTTGTCTCTTCTCTGCTTGATTTATCTCTCTAGCCTGGACACATTCTATAACTCATGATCTCGAAAGGAGACAGAGAGAGAGAGAGAGAGAGAGAGAGAAAGAGAGAAACAGGTGGTTGCAGAATCCAACACCCAACCACCCAACATAGGTCTTTACCCTGGTCTCAGCAGGGGCCCTCCTAGGTCACATTGGAACATTAGAATCAGTTCCCCAGGGTCATAGTTTCTGTGGCTGGGACAGGGAGTCCTATACCCTGGTCTAATTTGGCTCCTTGGAGAATGGCTCCAGAGGACAGGCGGACAGGAGACAGGAACGGTGAGTGTAGGTCCAGCCAGTTCCTCTGAGGCCTTAGTGCTTCAGAGGAAGACAGCCTGGTTAAAACAGGATTTACACATCCATTGATTTTTTTTCTCATTTAATCTTGACATCATTCGTTTTCTTTCCTGAAGAGTCAACTCATTAATCGTTCAGGTGCAGCTGACTCTTTCTTATTTGTAGTGACAGGAGCTACTGATGTGTAGCTAATGGGAACCACAGATAATCCCAACCTTCACTGGAGTTCCTCAACATGGCTTTGACATTTCATTGAGAGCCTGGGAGAGGAGAGACACCCAAAGACAGACCACTAGGGGAGGGAAACAAAACTAGGGGAGGGAAAAAAAAAACATTTTGTGGATCTGGGAGATCCACAAAAATAACCAGACCATGGCTGTTTGAGTTGATTTTCTTTTTTTGTTTGTTTGTTTTTCTTTTTTTTTCTGCCTTGGTTCTTTGGGTGGGGGAAGCCATACTTCAAAACGAGTCAGCAGAGTGTGACAGCACAATACCCTCAATGCCCCACCTCCCACCTCATTCCTGGCAGGACAATAGCCTCCCCTCAAATCTGTGAAGAATACATTCCAACAAGCTCCATGGGTACCTGAAACCTTGGATAGTACCTAACCCTGTGTGTGCTATGTTTTTTACTGTCCAATAAGTCCTCACTTAGTGTCATCAGTGGGTTCTTGGAAACTGGGATGTTAGCAAAATATAATGAAACCAATATAGTAAAACCAATTTTACCATAGAGCTAATTGATATAAACAAGGGTTAAATTTCTAGGGCAGATTTCTGGTTATAAAAACATCACCAAACTTCTCAATAAAGACCAAAATACTTTTAACATTAAACACTGGAATAAATATGAGCTATATATACATTTAATAAAGTAATAAAAATAAGATCATGACTTACCTAATTTTTGATAAGTCAGTGAGTGACAGCAGTTGTAGCCTGGTAGGTTAAAACAAGGAATAAATATTTACAAAGAGAAAATTGTAAGGAATACCCCATACCACCACACGGTTCAGAAACAATCATAAATACTGCCAGTTTGCTGAGTAATTTTGTATTGCATAGTTTATTGTCATGCATTTGTATGATTATTGTCTACTTTTTAAAAATTTTACAATAGTTTGTGTTCATTCACTCATTCTTTTACCTACCCACTTACCTGCAGGTGGCTTAAGCCTTTTTCTGAAGCTCAGGATGTAAAGTGGGAACCAGCCCTGGCCAGGATGACATCCCATCGCAGGGCACCCTCACACACACCCTCACACTCACTCACATGGGGACAATGTAGACACATCAATGAACCCAAGGTGCACATCTTTGGGGTGTGGGAGAAAATCAGAGTACCCAGAGAAAACCCACACAGACATGGAGAGAATGTGCGACTCCACACAGACAGTGGCCCTGGCACCGAATCAATTTTTTTCTCAACAGCTTTACAATGAAACGACGTTGAATGAAACGACATTATTTGAGGACCTGCTATACTACACACCTATGATAAAGTTTAACTCATAAGTTAGGAGAGGTAAGAAATCAACAACAATAACTACTACTAAAATAGAACAATTATAACAATATGCTGTAATAAAAGTTATGTGAATATAGTCTCCCTTATTATCTCCTTCTAAAAATATCTTCATATTTTTGGACAGCTGTTGACTGCGAGTAACTGAAATCATAGAAATCAACCATGGAAAGGCTCTCTGCTCCTCCTGTTCGAGAGTCAGCTGCATTTTCTCTTGCATGGCCAGCGCATCCCTGAGACACCATGGGGAAGGTGAAGGTCGGAGTCAACGACTTGGTCCTATTGGGCGCCTGGTCACCAGGGCTGCTTTTAACTCTAGTAAAGTGGATATTGTTGCCATCAATGACTGCTTCATTGACCTCAACTACATGGTTTACATGTTCCAGTATGATTCCACCCATGGCAAGTTCCATGGCACCGTGAAGGCTGAGAACGGGAAGCTCGTCATCAATGGAAGCCCCATCACCATCTTCCAGAAGCGAGATCCCTCCAAAATCAAGTGGGGCAATGCTGGCGCTGAGTACGTCGTGGAGTCCACTGGCGTCTTCACCACCACGGAGAAGGCTGGGGCTCATTTGCAGGGGGGAGCCAAAAGGGTCATCATCTCTGCCCCCTCTGCTGACGCCCCCATGTTCGTCATGGGTGTGAACCATGAGAAGTATGACAACAGCCTCAAGATTGTCAGCAACGCCTCCTGCACCACCAACTGCTTAGCACCCCTGGCCAAGGTCATCCATGACAGCTTTGGTATCGTGGAAGGACTCATGACCACAGTCCACGCCATCACTGCCACCCAGAAGACTGTAGATGGCCCCTCCGGGAAACTGTGGTGTGATGGCCGCGGAGCTCTCCAGAACATCATCCCTGCCTCTACTGGCGCTGCCAAGGCTGTGGGCAAGGTCATCCCTGAGCTGAACGGGAAGCTCACTGCCATGGACTTCCGTGTCCCCACTGCCAACGTGTCAGTGGTGGACCTGACCTGCCATCTGGAAAAACCTGCCAAATATGATGACATCAAGAAGGTGGTGAAGCAGGCGTCGGAGGGCCCCCTCAAGGGCATCCTGGGCTACACTGAGCACCAGGTGGTCTCCTCCGACTTCAATAGCGACACCTACTCTTCCACCTTCGACGCTGGGGCTGGCACTGCCCTCAACGACCACTTTGTCAAGCTCATTTCCTGGTATGACAACGAATTTGGCTACACCAACAGGGTGGTGGGCCTTGTGGCCCACATGGCCTCCAAGGAGTAAGACCCCTGGACCACCAGCCCCAGCGAGAGCACAAGAGAAAGAGAGAGGCCCTCACTGCTGGGGAGTCCCTGCCACACTCAGTCCTCTGCCACAGTGAATCTCCCCTCACAGTTTCCATGTAGACCCCTTGAAGAAGGGGAGGGGCCTAGGGAGCCCCACCTTGTCGTGTACCATCAATAAAATCCCCTGTGCTCAGCCAAAAAACAAAACAAAACAAAACAAAACAAAACAAAACAAAACAAAACAAAACAAAACATGGAAAAGAAAGGACTGCTGTATTTGGTCCATCTCTACAACAATAAAACACCCTCTCACACTTGGTGGGAAAACTCACCAAGGCCCTTTACAGTCGTTACCTCAGACCTGGTCAAAGAAAGGGGTTCCTGCTCCAGGCCTCACACATCACACACACACACACACACACACACACACACACACACACATAACACACACACACACATGTGCACACAGCATTTATTAAAGAACGCATGAGAGCTTCAGTCACTCAGGACTCATAACTCTCAACAACTGCTGTGCAGACACACTGCTCATGCCTCAAAGAGGAACTTCTGCCCATCTCGTGCCACAGAAGCTCAGATCTCATTGCTATTGAGACTGAAGGCCTTGAAGGTGCGGGTAGAACTGAGGTCTAGGTCAGAGACAGAGTGCTTCAGAGTGCAGGAAGAATTTCAGTAGTGAAAATGCCAAGGACGGAGAAAGAAATAAAAGGAATCCATCATGGTCATGCTTCCCTTCCCATAGCATGAATATGATGGATTCCTGCATCACACAGTGTCAGATCCCAATGGACAGGAATTCACTGCCTGCTTCTTTTCAAGTTGTTCTCCTTTATTCCTCTTCCTCCTCCTCCTCCTCCTCTCCCCTCTTCCTCTTCTTCTCCCCTCCTCCTTCTCCTCCTTCTTCTTTTTCATTCTTTCTCCTCCTCCTCCTCTTCCTCTCCCTCTCTTCTTCTTTGGATAGGTCTGCATTTTATTCTGGAATAATCATTATAGTCTAATACAGTTACGGCTCTGAAAGGTAGTGGTGAAGGGAGATCCTCTTGGAGGCAGAACTTAGTCCATAAATCTGGTTTTCCACATTTTACAGGAGGAGAGATGGCCTGAAATATAGATCTATCCTATGCTTAACTTTATTTCAGGTTATTGTCTAGTCTCTTGAATTATTAATTTATATTTTTTATCTTTTTACTTTCTCTGTGTTGCAGTGGCCTAAATTGTTTTCCATTTTCTGCGTATACCACAATTTATCCACCCACCTTTTGATGAACATCTTGTTTTTTTCTAGTTTTTGACAATTATGGATAAAGGCGCTAGAAACATCCATGTACAGGTTTTTGTGCAGACAGTAGTTTTTAGTTCCTTTGAGTAAATACCAAGGGGTGCAACTAGATTGTATGATAAGACTATGTTTAGTTTTATAAGAAACTGCAAAACTATCTTCTAAAGTGACTGTATCATTTTGTATCCCCACCAGCAATGAATGAGAGTTCATTGTGGAACAACAGCTCCACATCCTAATCAGCATGTTGTGTCAAGGTTTTGGATTTTGGCCATTCTAATAGGCGCTAGTTGCATATCACTGTTGTTTTAATTTCATTCCCCTAATGACGTATGATGGTAACATCTTTTCATATATTTACTTATCATCTGCATATCTTATTTGGTGAGATGTTTGTTCAAGGTTTTTGCCCATTAAAAAAAATTAAATTAATTAATTTTTTTACTTTAAGTTCCGGGATATGTGTGCAGAAAGTGTAGGTTTGTTACATAGGCATATGTGTGCCATGGTAGTTTGTTGCACCTATCAACCTGTCATCTAGGTTTTTAAGCCAAGTATGCATTAGCTATTTGTCCTAATGGTCTCCCTCTTCTTCTTCCCTACCCCCCGACTGGTTCTGGTGTGTATTGTTCCCCTCCCTGTGTCCATGTGTTCTCATTGTTCAACTCCACTTATGAGTGAGAATATGTGTTGTCTGGTTTTCTGTTCCTGTGTTAGTTTGCTAAGGATAATGGCTTCAGGCTTCATCCATGTCCCTGCAAAGGACATGATCGCATTCCTTTTTATGGCTGCGTAGTATTCCATGGTGTATATGTACCACATTTTCTTTACCTAGTCTATCATTGATTGTTTTTGCCCATTTTTAATTGGGTTGTTTTCTTATTGCTGAATTTTAAGAATTTTTTGGTATATTTTTGGATAACAGTCCTTTATCCGATGTCTCTTTTGCAAATATTTTCTCCCAGTTTATGGCTTGTCTTCTCATTCTCTTGACCTTGTCTTTTGCAGAGCAGGTTTTTAATTTTAATGAGGTATAGTTTCTTAACTAGTTCTTTCATAGATTATGTCTTTGGTGCTGTATCTAAAAAGTTATTTCCATACTCCAAATTATTTTCTCCTCTGTTTTCTATTTTTTCCTTTTTTTTTTTTTAAGAGTGTCTTGCTGTGTTGTCCAGGCTGGAGTGCAATGTCGCAATAATGGCTCACAGCAGCCTCAGCCTCCTAGGCTCAAGCAATCCTTCTAAGAATTTTATAGTTTTGCATATTACATTTAGTTCTATGATCCATTTTTAAATCAATTATCATAAAGAGTGTAAGGTTTGTGTTTAGTTCATCTTTTTGCCTGTGGATATTCTGTCATTCCAGCACCATTTTATTCAAAAGACGATCTTTGCCCTATTATATTGCTCTTGCCCCTTTGTCAAAGATTAGTAAAATACATTTATGTGGGTCTATATGTGGGTTCTCTACTCTGTTCCACTGATTTGTCTATCCTTTTATCAATATCACATTGTCTTAATTACTGTAGCTTTGATAGGAAGTCTTGAAGTTGGGGAGTGTCAGTCTTCAAAATTTGTTCTTCTTCAATATTGAGTTGGCTATTCTGAGTCTTTTGCCTTTCTGTATAAATTTTAGATTCAGTTTGTTAATATCTACAAAATAGCCTGCAGCTCCATTAAATCTATAGATCAAGTTGGGAAGAATTGACATCTTGACAATCTCATGGACTATCTCTCTGCTTATTTCTTCTATTTCTTTCATGAGAGTTTTGTGCTTTTCCTCATATAGATCTTGCACATACTTGGCTAGACTCATACCTAAGAATTTTTTTTTGGTTGGGGGGGTGCTAATATAAATGTCAATGTATCTTAAATTCTGAAATCCACTTGATCATTGCAGGTATAAAGGAAAGAAAATGATTTTTGTTTATTTAATTTTGTACTCTTCAACATGGCTATAATCACTTATTAGTTCTGGGAGGGCTTTTTGTGTGAGTTATTTTGGATTTTCTACATAAATGTTCATGGCATCTGTGAAAAAAAAGTTTTCTTTATTTTTTCCCAATCCATATAGTTTTGATTTCCTTTTCTTGTCTTATTGCTTTAACTAGGACTTCCAGTACAATGTTGGAAATCAGTGGTGAGAGGAGACATCCTTGCCTTATTCCTGACCTTACTGGGAAATCTTAGATGTTCTCACCATTGATGTTAGCTGTAGGCTTTTCGTAGCTGTTCTTCAGCAAGTTGAGGAAGTTCACCCTTACTTCTATTCTACTGAGATCATTTTATTTTTATATTTCTCAATGTGTATCTTTTTGGCCATATATATAGTGTTTTTCCCAAACCTCAAAGGGCTGACTACTGACTGTAACTATTTAGAGGAAAAAAATAGATATATACTGGTTTTAAAAATTGTGGTAAAAAACACATGTAAAATTCACTATTTACCATTTTTAAGTGTTCAATTCAATACGTTAAATATATTCACATTGTTGTGAAACAGATCTCCAGAATTTTTTCATTTTGCAAATCTGAAACTCAGTACCCATTAAATAACAACTTTCCTTTCTCCTTGCCCTCAGTCCCTGGTAATCACCATTCTACTTTCTTTTTTAAAATACATTCAACTACTTTAGAACCTTATATAAGTAGAATCATACAGCATTTGTCTTTTTGTGACTGGCTTATTTTACTAAGCATGATGTCCTCAAGGTTCATCCATGCTGTAGCACGTGACAGGATTTTTTTTTTTTTCAAGATGAGGTCTCAATCTGTCATCCAGGCTGGAGTGCAGTGGTGTGATCCCGGCTCACGGTAACCTCTGCCACCTGGGCTCAAGCGATCCTCTTGCTTCAGCCTCCCGAATAGCTGGAACTACAGGCATGTGCCACCAGGCCTGGCTAATTTTTGTATTTTTTGTGGAGACAGGGTTTCGCCATGTTGCCTAGGTTCGTCTCAAACTCCTGAGCTCAAGCAATCCTCCTGCCTCGGCTTCCCAAATTGCTGGGATCACAGGCATGAGCAACTGTGCCTGACCTCATTCCTTTTTAAAGATGAACAATATTCCATTGTATGTGTATACCACGTTTTGTTCATGCATTCGTCCATTGATAGACATGTGGGTCACTTCTTCCTCTTGGTATTGTGACTACTGCTGCTATGATCATGGGTGTGCAGATATCTCTTTGAGATCCTGCTTTAAATCCTTTTGGATGTATACCCAGAAGTGAGATTGCTGGATCATATGGTAGTTCTATTTTTAATTTTTGAGGAAGCTGTTTTTCATAATGGTTGCACCATTTTATAGTCCCACTAACAGTCCACAATGGTTCCAATTTCTCTACCTCCTTCCAAACACTTCTGCTTTTATTTTACTTTTTACATTGGCAATCCGAACGGGTGTGAGGTGATATCTCTTTGTGGTTCTGATTTGCATTTCTCTGATGATTAGTAATGTTGAGCATATTTGCAAATGCTTGTTAGCTATTTATATATCATCTTTGGAGAAATGTCTAATCAACTTCTTTGCCCATTTTTAAATTGGGTTGATTTTTGTTGTCGTCTCTTCAAGTTCTAATGTGTGGTTCCCACAGTAGTAAATAAGGAGCACTGTATACACAACAGTTGCACATGGTGATTGAGGAACGTTTGCAGTATTAATTCATGTTACTTTAAATTTGAATACATTGCAGTCTAGAAGTAACATACACAAAACATGAAAATGATTTGGTACTAGGTAGATATACATGCTGGCATTATTAAAAGTTTCATATTGGTCAAAATAGGTAAAATATTTAATTCAAATTTTAAAAGTTAAATTAATGGCAGCTTTATTTAAATTAATTGATTAAAATTTTTATATTAATACATTAAAATTTATAATTTGCCTTTTATCATCTTGAATATATTAAAAGCAAAATGATGTTTTGGAAACATATGAAAAGTAATTTTTGGCTGGGGGTGGTGGCTCATGCCTGTAATTCCAGCACTTTGGGAGGCTGAGGCGGGTGGATCATGAGGTCAGGATTTTGAGACCAGCCTGGCCAATATGGTGAAACCCCATCTCTACTAAAAAATACAAAAATTAGCTGGGCATGGTGGTGGGCACCTGTAATCCTAGCTACTTGGGAGGCTGAGGTAGGAGAACTGTTTGAACCTGGGAGGCAGAGGTTGCAGTGAACTGAGATTATACCATTGCACTCCAGCCTGGGTGACAGGGTGAGACTCCGTCTCAAAAAAGAAAAAAAGAGAATTTTATATTTTTGACTTTTACATATACTTTATGCCTTGATAAAAATCTATTTCTACTTTTTGAATATACTATAATTTAAATATAATTACATTTTATTTTCTAATTTAAATATTAGAACAAAAATTATGTAAAAACCTTGACCATAAATCATCAGTGATTTTGCCAAAATAAAGGAAGTGTTTTATGAAATATTTATAATAATAAATTGTGTTTGTATTTATTACTCATCCAAATAGTGCTTTCCCTGAGTGAGATATATGCAATAACATTCAATCATATTTTACATTTTGCAAACTTTTGGTCATATAAAAAATCATACCTTTATGCATACTTTAAAATCTTGTTTTTACAAAAAATAATTAAGATAAGTATATGAGATACAGTTTATGTAACAGTTTGTTAGCAGACATATCTTTAAAATATCTATATTATCTATACAGTGTCCAGAATTTTGTTTGTATTACACTGAGCTCTGTAAACATTAAGGCTGGGCCTGCACTTTTACTTATCTAATCATGTTAGAAGGTGGGCAGGAGTATGGAATACTGGTCAGCATTTATTGAGTGCTTATTGTAGGCACCATGGTAAGTGCTTTACACGCATGATCTCAGCCAATCCAACAATAACCCATTTTACAGATGATGAAACTGAGACTCAGATGGGCCACGTACTTTGTTCAAGGTCACCCTAGTAGTTAGTGGCTAACGGGATCTATATCCTAGCCATTTAACTCCAAAATCAGACCTAATCTGAGCTTCATAAATGCAGGTTCTTGCCTGTGGGAACAAGGGTGTCGCTACTGCCATGGTACAAGAGGGATCCCCAGGGCTTCCTTTTCTCTCATTTTGGCCCAAAGCAGAAAATTTGTTAGTTGTCCCTGACTGTTCACCTGCAGTCTCTACAGAACAAGGACCAACCCAGGCCTTATTCTTCTGGACCCATCTCTCACTCCATCTTAGGAAGTTGGCCCAAGGGAGGGGGCCCCTGCCTTGGGGTGTGGGGGTATCAACAGCATGTGGCCTTTACACTCAGATCTGCTGAGGCTGGTGTCTTCCTTTCTGTCTGTCCCTTTTCTGTCTAATCTAAAAACCTCCCCAGGGCAAAGATGAAACACTGTTTCATCTTGTTCTATGTGTGAAGAAGAACAAAAGATAGATCTTGGCTTGCTCATATCATAGACCCACTGACACCCTGTAGAACAGAGCATGGATTATAGATAAAGCTTAAATCCATTTTTGCAGGAATTAGGCAGCTTACAAATGAAGGCAATATCTGTGTTTGGACAATGACTACCTTGGGGCCCTATAGCTTTAATGAAATTCTATACATCAAAGCTCTTTAAAAATCTGTGAGTCGAGATCATGCAAAGAGAACGCTATTCCTCTGGGCCCAGGGACCATGGTGAGAAGCGGTGAGGAGGGGAGAGAAGGAGGCATCAGCCTGGCTGGGCCATAGTGGATGACAGCATAGGCTGACTTCTAGGTAGCCCCACCCCAGGCTCTCTGAGAGGCGGTCCCGCTCCGGGTTGTGAACCTGTTCATCTCAGGAGCCACAGAGACCCATCCATCCCTTCACCCCTCTCATGGGGCCGCAGAGCAAGGAGGCACTGGGTCACTTATCCCAAGCAGTGGTTCTCGAAGTGTCATATGGGGACCCAGAGGTCTTAGATACTCTTTTGTGGGGTGGGCCTCAAGATCAAAGCTATTATCATCATGCTGCTAACATGTCAATTTCCCTTTTCACTCTTACTCTTTCACGAGCGTAGACTGGCATGTTCTGGAGGCTACACGATGTGTGGTGTTGCAACAGTTTGAGTGCAGAAGCAGATATGAGAATCCAGCTGTCTTCTCTTATGCCAGACAGGAAAGAGATCTGCAAACATGTAAAATGCTGCTATTATGCTTCCTGATTGTTTGAAAAATAGTTATTTTTCATAAAATATATAATTTATGTTAGCATATAATGAACTCATTTTAAAAAATGTATTATTAGGTAGTTTTAAAATTTCCAAATTTTAATTGCTAACATCATAAATACCAAGAGAGATAACCCCCATAAACTAAAGTTTGCTGGATTTTTCAGTATTTTCTAAGAATGTAAAGGAATTCCGAGACCAAAAGGTTTGAGAACTACTGACATTACTGAGTCTACAGAGCACCCCACATCGTGTGGCATCAGGGGCTCTGGGCCACATTACATGCTCACTCTTGACCTTTACAGAATGAGCAAATGGGTCTGGATTTCAATTAGGCTATTTTGAATTTAAGGGGACCTTACAGTCAAGAAGACATATCTTAATTATAAATGTATAGATTATGTAAGAAAAAAAGCACCTTCAGTTATGAGTAGGGAAAAATAACTTTTATCTACTCTCATATTTCAGAGATACTGGATTTCTGAATTCAATATTTACTGTAAATCTTCTCCAAGCCTTCAATATGAACATTAAAGGTATTGTGAATCTCCAAGAGAAACACACTATGCTGTACTTTCCAGACTTATTTGATCATAAACTTTTTTAGGAACGACTTGTAGAGCTAATGTTCCAAGGAACGCACTTCGGGAAAGTGCTTTACTCAGCAAAAGGATGAAGTGCTTCTGAGACCTGAGAGCTGCTCAATGACTACAAGCCCAGCTGCTTGCTCCAGTGCAGGAACAGGGAGGGCTGGCTGTGCCCTGTACTCTGGGGGTGCAGGGCTGGGTCTGGTGGGGGGTGGAGTGGGCCAGGAAGCATTCAGCCCAACCTGGTGGTGAACAATGCAGCAGACGGGAGAGACAGGTGATTCTGAAGCCCAGGGCAGGCCTGGGTGGAGAGCAGAAATCGAAGCTTTCTAGATCTGGTGAGAATGGGGGATACTGGGGATGGGAGGGGAAGAGCAGTGCAGAGATGAGACAATGATGCTGTAAGAGACAGGAAGCCCAGGGCAGGTCTCACCTGCCTTATCCACCCAGACACAGCGCAGGGAGTTGAAACGGAATGAGAGCTAGTCCATAAACCATCATACTCAGCAAACTAGCACAAGAACAGAAAACCAAACATTGCATGTTCTCACTCATAAGTGGGAGTTGAACAATGAGACCACATCACACACCAGGGCCTGTCGGGGGTGGGGGACTAGGGGAGGGATAGCATTAGGACAAATACCTAATGTAGATGATGGGTTGATGGGTGCAGCAAACAACTATGGCACGTGTATACCTATGTAACAAACCTGCATGTTCTGCACGCGAATCCCAGAACTTAAAGTATAAGAACAAAACAAAACAAAACAAAACAAAACAGGGCACCCATGCTCACTCTCCCAAGTGACAAGGCTTCCAAGTGGAGCTTCTGTCCCTCTTTCCCTGTGCTCCCCAGCAGAGGGCCACTGCTGATCTGACAGGTGACAGCCTGACACTGCACTGTCACTTGGGGCGGGCTTCCTAACCTCCCTTTACTGGGCTTCCTCACCTGCAAAATGGAGTTGACAACAGCGCTTTCCTCTCAACCTCCCAGTGAGGTCATTCGCCAGAGGATCTTGCTCGGTGCTTGAGGTGGAAGCAGGGACAGCTGAGGGTGGTGGTGTTATTTCTTAGGCCATGTTTTACCCCTGGGCACTGGGCTGAAGGCTGGCCACCCTCTTGGGTTTTGTTCCCATGTGTAAGCACATGACTGGGTGGGGAGGTCAGTTCACACCTCACTGTGGATTTGGCTGTCTGAAGTTCCATCTGGGGAAGGGAGGGGAGAAGTGGGAAATCTGACTTCAACCTCGGGTTCAGCCATGTTCTCCAAAGAGCTTGCTTGAAGTTTTGTCCCTTGGGGTGACGGGTGCTGGCCCAGGCTAACCTGGTGGGACTTCCACCCTCAGTGTGTGTTAGCCCTGAGGCACTGGTGATAGCCCCTTCTTATCTACTCCCAGGAAGGAGTCCTGTTTCACATTCTGAGATTCAGTTTGGTCCACAAGGTTGGATGTGCTGGGGTTTCTGAAAGCCCAGACATACTCCTCTTAGGGCTGAGACCAGAACCGTGGAGGAATATACGCAGGGGTCGTGTGGATTAAAACACTATTGGCTTTCTCACTCTTGAGGTGGATTTGGGAACTATAGCTTGAACCAGAATAAAAGTCGGTCTTCTATAGACACCTGGGTTAACTGAACTCATCCAACCAAGACTTGAAGCCTCCGTGTAGTGCAGCACCAGCCAGATAGTCTGCCCTGCGAGGGAGGCCGTATGCTCCAGCGGTTTGCCTGGCAGCTTGGCTCCCCGAGCTTGCTTTGTTTCTCCTCGTCTCATCAGATGATCCCTCCTTTGCCCTTGAAGATGAGTGAGGAGTGAAGAATGAGTGAAGATAAAGATAAAAGGTTTCATTCCACATCTTCCAGAATGTCTGTGCTTCCCTTTTTATAGACTTGCAGGGCTGTGAGTGAGTCCTTGTTGGAGATGGTCTTTGGCGGGAGGGCCCTTCCTTCCCTTTGAGGTAACAGCCCTTTCCCAGCTGAAGGGCCTGGCCTCCTGCCCCTGCTCCTGCCCAGTGGAGTTGCTCCTTGAGGCTAAGTGAGTGGGGGTGGGGGCAGGGGAATTGGCCCGTGCAGGGGAGGGCCTCTCTTCTGGCTTCTTTTGATTCCATGAAGTCTTTAGTCACACGTCTGGACTCGGAGCGTATTTTGTAAACAGGCCATTTGATAGTTTTCTTTTCAAAGGCATCAACTTTGATTTGTGCCAACATGCTATTTTCCTAGTAATCTTTGCTAAGGCAACACTAAAATGGGTTTGTATTATTTGAGCCTAACTTGTCTGCGAAGCTGGTAGGAAGCTGGAGGGGGATTCCTGGCTGGGAGAGGGTTTGACGTCACAGGGGTTGACATTAGCATAAACATGAAGGCTGGAGGGGACAGCTGTTCTGCTTCCTTAGGGAGGCAGGAACAGCTAATGGGGTCTCCGGCATCCAAAAGATCCACCTGGCAATCCCCAGTTGATGTGGCCCTGGGCCACTTTGTAGTTCTGAGGACAGTTTTCTCTTGTACACTGTTTTAGGGTTGTTATGAAGATTACATGGGATAATGTGGTTAAAGCATATAGTACAGTCCTTGATATCTTACATCCTAGCAATTACTCACCAAAAGGTTATTATCATTATTTTTAGGAGTGATTGAAAGGCTGGGATTTCTTTCATCTTTACCCCAAACCGCTGAGAGAAACTTTTTTTTTTTTTTTTTTTTTGTCTCTCCCTCTTGACTTTCTTCCTGTCCTCAGGTTCCCTGGTTTTCTCTGTAGTCCGCACCCCACCATTCTCAAGTATTTCCTGATGCCTTTGTTTAAAGTTAACCCAAAGTTTAGCTTGGGTCCCTCTTGTTCTATTGGGCTTTCCTTGACAGCTCAACCAGGACTTGGTAGCTGCTATCTGCTCCAATGGCCTCAGGCATGCTACAAATTCTTGGGGGCAATGGCAGACGTGTCAGCCCCCGATAACCCCACGGTGCCCAGAACATTGCAGGAAGATTGCCACAGACATACAGTGAGTTGCAGCGACTCTCATCTGGGTGGCTGAGGGAGGCAGCTGCTGCCTCAGCCTACCTGGCTTGCCAGTCAGGAGCACACAGAGCCACAGGTCTCTAGGGAGCTGCTTATTAAGGTCAGGTGTTGGCTATACATGGTTTATCATTATTTTTGTTTTTAGCTATATAGCCTTTGCTAAAATGATCTCAGGTGGACGTGGAATATAGAAAGCAGCGCACAGCTGGCTGCTCTTGGTGCAGTGGGGAGAGGCACCTGGCGCCCCTCCCTTTGACTCTTGCACCTCTGTGGACTCCCCATGGCTCTGCCCCTTGGAGATTGGAAGCTACCAGGAGGGTGGGGCTTCTGACCATAGATTGCTGATGGTTACTGGCTTTCCACGGTTAACTTTTACACTCTGACATGGAGCTTGACGTGCTGAGAACTCCTACCTCTAGGACAACTTGAGCTTGAAAAGTTTCATCCAGCCTTACTTATCTTTCATGTCTAGGAGCCCTCGGTACTATGGCTTCTGCCCAAGCATGGGAACAATACAACACAGGTCTCCAGCTTGGAGCATACATTCATAGGAACCGAAGAAATAAAAGTGCAGAGGTCATCTGTCATCTTGGGCGAGACTGAGAGTGCCTTCCTCCTATCCACCCCCTCCTTTTCCTTACTAACAGAACCTACATGAGTAGAGGTGGCAATAGGACCTGGTAAAGATTCCTTTTCCAAGTGTCTCTTATAGATAGGAATGGCCAATGAGATGTATGGGCAGGGATTCAAGGAAAGCTTTTTTAGGGGTTTTGACTCAATTGACAAGCTCCACTTTCCCAACTCCTTTCTCTTTGTTGAGGAATGAGGATGTGATTGTTGGAGCTCCAGCAGCTAGCCAGGAAGCCATGAGGATGAGGGTCCTACCCAAAGAGTAGGATAAAGCTTGGGTCCATGAGGGCATTTGTGGAACCCCATACTAGAAAGACAGACATCAGACTTTCTGTGGTCATCTCTTTATGTGGTAGAGGAAAAAATTACAAATAAAACCTCTTACAACTTGTCTTGTTGAAGCCTCAATTTTGGATTTTTTTTTTTTTTTTTTTTTTTTACTGCCAGCCAAATGCAATTTCTCAGCGATGATATATCATCACCACACTCAGTGATGTGGCCTCAGAGGACAATATTTGTAGCTTCAGGTGGTTTAGCATCAGCTTTTCTCCAATTAAGATGTTATATAGTGACAGACCTGATTTCAACACCACTCCACCTCGCCTCTGATAGCCTTTTCCAAAGCAGTGTTAATCTTCAAAGAAGTGATTAAAAGGTTACGCAGAGATGAGAGGAAAATGAAAAACAAGAACCTCATCATTTGCAAGCTGAATAAACACACCATTATCTTTTGACCACAGTGAGAGACAAGGAGACTACTGGTCACTGTGGCCAGCCATAATTGCAGTGATTTTGGTGGACACATATACATATACTTAAACCATTCAGCGATAGAACCTCCTGGTTTTTGTTTTTGTGAAGGCTCAAAATGCATTCCTCATAGCACAACACAACCATTTCTACGATGGCCAGGACCCCTCCTATGATCGTCTTTTCTAACCTGGAACCCATCAGGATTGAATCTTTCTTCTGGCCCCCAGGAAACTGGGCACACCTCACTAGGCTCATTCTTACCCTTGGAAATGAGAGAGCTGCCCTGGGTTGCGCTGGCACAACCACTGACTCTGGAGATCCGAAATAAAGACCCTAGAGGGGTTTCGTCCTCCCTGAAGTCATTTTATTAGATTATTCTCAGTGGATGGCAGCTCCTCAAGGCCTTGGAAGCCAAACACATTACATTTCATTGCCAGCAAATAAAGGCACATTTCAGGGGGCTTCTGGGGAGTGAATTAAGAGTTATAAGGGATTTCTGAAGGAAGAATTGGATGTGTTCCCACTGATTTCAGAATTACACCTTTGACCCAGCATAAGTTGTGTTTTATTTTCCAAGACAATGCATTGGTCAGCCCTGGAATCACTGGGATGTGAATGGAGGGTGAAATAGCTCATCATATCATTAAGTCTTTATCAAAATTCCCCCAACCATTGGATGGGGCTTTAATAATGAAAGAGCTAGTTATGGCTCATGCAAACGATTATGACAGCACAAAATGATTTTTAGGGATTTCGTTAGAATTAGGCAATAGTGACAGGCACAAACAGCCACTTCGGGGGCATGCCAGCTGCTTCCAGCGAAGCTGCTGACATGAAAACAGGGAAAGGCACTAAAACAGGCACAATCCAAGTCATAATCTGCCTACTAATAATTTCCTTTTTGTGTCTGCAGCCTTTAAGGATTGTCCTGAATAGGGGTATTCATAAAGACAGAGAGTTAAGTCAAGCCATCACACCAGGGCAGAGCAAACTGCTATCACGAGGATGAATAAGGCTGGAGACCAAAGACGAGACTGATTAAAGGGTGGCGGAACTGACGAGTCCCAGCTGAGAAGCGTTCCTCTGTGTGGGTGGCAGCCCATGCTGCACATGGTCTCTGAGGCCCAGTCCAGTACTTGGCACAGGCCAGCAAAGGGCAGCTGTGTATCAGCGGTGGAAGCTGCCCCATGGAATTCCAACCATCATTTGCATCTTTGCTACCCGCTAACTCCCTTCCCAGTTGCACACTAATTAAAGACTGTTTGGTTCCTCCACAGCAAAGATGCCTTTGACCTGCTGCAGAATTCTCCTTTGAATTCAAAGTCTGCCCTGCATTTGTAACATTAAAAAAAACCCATTAGCTGCTCTGCCTCTGATTTCACTGACCTGTTTGTTTTTCTGCTGACATCTTTCTGGTGCTTTGATGAAGGAGCTTCGCTCCCACACTCCTTCCCTGTGGCTTGGGAAGTACTGAGATGAGTGAAGTGGTTATTTACACATCTCTTTGGATCGTTAGGTAAAAGGGGTGACACACTTCTCTCAGCAACATGTTGAAACATGTGCCTGAGTGTTGCTTCTTAACTTACCTTCTTGTCAGCACACACCTGAATCTGTACAATCATAGCTCATCCAAAAGGACACCCCCTGTAGTGCTTTCCAAGTGTATATTTTCCAGAATTCTGTTTAAACTTAACTTGGTAGGCTGTCAGTTTTTAAATGGACTTGTGTATAGAACTACAAAGGCATTTTGTGCTAAAACCTTTTGTGTAAGAAACTGTTTTCTAGGGCAGGCGTGGTGGCTTACACCTGTAATCCCAGCACTTTGGAAGGCCGAGGTAGGCTGATCACTAGAGGTCGGGAGTTTGAGACCAGCCTGGCCAACATGGCAAAACCCCGTCACTACTAAAAATACAAAAATTAGCCGGGTGTGGTGGCAGGTGCCAGTAATTCCAGCTACTTGGGATGCTGAGGCAGGAGAATCACTTGAACCTGGGAGGTTGGAGGCTGCAGTAAGCTGAGATTACACCACTGCACTCCAGCCCAGGCGACAGAGCGAGACCCCGTCTCAAAAAAGAAAAAAAAAAAAAAAAAAAAGAAAGAAATTATGCTTTATGTTAGAGGTATATGGATTTTTCTTAACTCATGCGAGCCTAATAATCAAAATTTTGATTCTAGTTCATAAAACCAAGTCTTAGACAATGCGTGTATTTCCTTACTGATTTTTGAGGCAGATTTTACATACAATGAAATGAAGATCTTATGTGTACATTTTGATTTTTTTTCCCCTTTTCCTTTAAAATTTTATTTAAAAAACCTTCGGTGCAATATTAAAAAGCAATACAGCCAGCTCGAGCGACAATCAACAGAAAGAAAAGAGGGAGGAGAGGAAAGGCCTGAGGAACCCCAACCCAGCTAGTCCCCTAGGGGCTGGAGGCCAGGGGCAGACTGAGAAGGGGGGCATGGGTGGTAGGGGAGGGAGGAAAGACCACCCACCAAAATAAACAGGCAGATCCAAACATTTATACAGGAAACATCTGGCTGAATGGAAGAGAATCTTGGGGAGATGAGAAGCCCCCCACATTTCTTTTTTTTTTTTTTCCTAAAATGTCCTGGGCTGGGTAGGGACAGTCAGCCACCTGAGGTTTAAGGAGCAATTCCCTCCCCACACCGACGTGCTGAGGGGCAGATGTGTGTGCAAGAGAGACACAAAGGGCAGAGATGAGGACAAGAGGGTGCCCTCTCCCTGGAATCTGTTATGAGGGCTGAGGGTGTCCCCGTCCAGAGAGTTTTGCTCTCTTTGACCAGGCTGGAGAGCAATGGTGCGATCTCGGCTCACTGCAACCTCTGCCTCCCAGGTTCAAGCAATTCTCCTGCCTCTGCCTCCCGAGTAGCTGGGATTACAGGTGTCCGCCACCACACCTGGCTAATTTTTGTATTTTTAGTGGAGACGGGGTTTCGCCATGTTGGCCAGGCTGGTCTCAAACTCCTGACCTCAGGTGATCCACCCGCCTCAGCCTCCCAAAGTGCTGAGATTACAGGTGTCAGCCACCATGCCCAGCCTATTTTGATGAGTTTTGTTTTGTTTTTTTTTTTTAGAAGGAGTCTCGCTCTGTCGCCCAGGCTGGAGTGCAGTGGCGCGATCTCGGCTCACTGGAAGCTCCGCCTCCCGGGTTCACGCCATTCTCCTACCTCAGCCTCCCGAGTAGCTGGGACCACAGGCGCCCGCCACCACGCCCGGCTAATTTTTTGTATTTTTTTAGTAGAGACGGGGTTTCACCGTGTTAGCCAGGATGGTCTCGATCTCCTGACCTCGTGATCCGCCCGTCTCGGCCTCCCAAAGTGCTGGGATTACAGGCTTGAGCCACCGCGCCCGGCTATTTTGATGAGTTTTGATCAACGCATACCCCTGGGTAACTGCCACCCCCACCTAGATATAGAACATTCCCATCACCCAGCTCTCCAGTCAATACCTAGCCCCACAGACAACCATGATTCTGACTTCTATCTCCATAGATGAATTCTTCCACTTCTTGAATCAGTCATGCTTTATGCACTCTTTTCTGCAACTTTCTCCTGCATTTGAGCAGCATATTTTTGAGATTCATCCATGTCTCTGTACTGTGGCTCATTCTTTTTTTTGCAGACTAGTATTCTATTACATGAATATACCACAATTTTATCTATTCTTGGATGTAACTTTTGTTTATCCATTCTTCTGTTGGAGATTTGGGTTTTTTCTAGTTTTTGGCAATTATGAATAATGCTGTTAAAAACAATGGTATTTTAAAAATCTAATAAGTGAATAGCAATGGCCAAGTTTTCAAATGTCTTTTCCTTGCAAGCCAGTTTGATTGTGGAAATAAAACCACCACCCAATACGTTTGGATAAGTGTTCTATCAAATGTACTGCTGAGGCCCCCAAATGAGAGGGTTGCCTAGTGACAGATTTTGTTTTAGTGGGCTTATAGGCATAGCTCACAACATTCTTTTAGGGGGAGTTGTCAGCCAAACCTAAATCATCACACACATCAGAATAATCAGAACTCGTTTCCCAAAATGAGGTTCATATAACACCAGTGGTGGTAGACAAGATAAATTTTGGTGGTACGCAGGCTTTTTTTTTTTTTTTTTTTGGAGATAGGGTCTCCCTCTGTCACTCAGGCTGAAGTGCAGTGGTGCAATCATAGCTCACTGCAGCCTTGACTTCTTGTGCTCAAGTGATTTTCCTGCCTCAGCTTCCTGAGTAGCTGGGATTACAAGTGCATGCCACCATGCCCAGCTAATTTAAAAAAAATGGACATTTTTTATGTTTAATAGTGTTCATTTTTATGGTTACTAAAAAGTATATGAGAAAACCATCACTTGCCCACAATTTATGGCAAGTGATGGTTTTCTCCTTTAGAGTAGCAATAGAGTCCTTTGGCAAATTTAAAGCAATGATGAAAAACACTTCGTAGACGTTCAGTTGAAACTCAAATTATTAAATATGAAAACCACTGGCATTGTGGTTAAGATAGAGTGTAACGCTAATGGCCCCTTAATGGCTGTATGATCTTCAGCAAGTTACTCTTCCAAGTTTGCTTCAGGATATGTGAAATGGGCTATCAGTACAGATGTCACATGTGCTGTGAGGGCTGGATGATAACGTATATGGTGCTCTCAGCACATAGTGAGCAGTCAATAAAGTGAACTGTTGGGATTTCAGTGCAAGAAGCAGCATCGGGTGGACAATCAAACACTGGCCAGGGATTAATGATTGGAACAGTTATGGGACTGTGTGGTGATCACTTCTGATACTCATGGACTTCAAAGGACATAACCTTTAACAAGTGTACACAGGCAAGACATACTCTGGCAAAAAGAAAAACCTCACATCGACTTTCCAAGTTTAAGATCTCAGTGATAACACTCCAAATCTAACCGTCGCTTCTAGGCAAATTCCGCGCCCTAAACCCCAGCTGCTAAATTTTCAGGTCGTGCAACAGCAAGGGATGGAGGGAGAATGGGGAGTACCAAGTGGCTCTCAGCTGACTGCATGCTGCAATCACCCAGGGAGCTTTTCAAGAATATTGATGCCTGGACTCCACCTCTGTGGTTTTGATTGGTCAGGGTGGGGTCCGGGTGACTCTTAATGTGCAATCAGGGTAAGGAAACCCTTGTTTAGCTCACTGACATTGGCTCAGTTCAGCCCTGACCCTCTGGGACAGGGTGGAAGTGGGCTGAATTCTATATGCTACTTAGTGACGTAAAGACAGCAATAAAAAGTCAACTTTGTTTTAGCAAAGCTTGTTTATTACCACACCTTGAAGGAATAGTAGGCTTGGTTTTTCCCTCAATGATGCCCTTTTGTATCATTCAGGCTGTATCTGCGATTTCTTTCCTCTGGTCTCAAGGGAGGAGTCTTAAACAGCATTAGATCTTCTGCTCAGTCCCCGTGCACAGGCCTCTTTCTGGCTGTTAGGTCTGATTGGAGACCCAGGTGAGTTATTTTCAATCCAAATTTGGATCCGTTTTTGAAATGCTGCCTGTTACAGCATTACTCCAAACTAATGCGGTCACTAAAAGAAAGTTATTGTCAATCGGCTTGGGCTGGCTCCGATTCCCTTGTTTTCCTGATTCCCCAGCTGACAGCCTTCGGCCTCAACCCAGATCTGAAGATACCAGGTTCAGGGAAGTCAGTGATTGGAAATTGAAGTGGTTACATCCCACAAGTCCTGATGCCAGTTCCTCAGGAACATCTGGTGACCTCTGTCGTCTAACAAGGGCTGTCTCCTGAGCTCCGCCAGGTGTGAGGCAGCCAGGGCTCAGTAGCTGCGCAGTCAACTCCGCAAGCTGGCTCGGTGTTCTTCAGAAGAAGGCGCCCCAGAAAGACTCCCAGCTTGTAGACCTTAGGAACCTTCATGCTCGCACTGGTATTTCCATTTCACTTTGGATGCTAATCTTGGGCTGCTGTCCATTCGGCAACAAAACATAGCTTTCTCTTGGGTTTCTTTCCATATACTCACAAATGTAAGTACAAATGTTTTAATCTGTGATTTGTATCACACTTGCAGGGTATACTGAGTAAAGACAACACTTCTGGGTTTGACGCCATGGGGGTTAGTTCCTAGTTTTCCTAGTACAGCTATAGGTAAATTAGTTCCTAGTTTTCCACGATGGCACTTAACCAATGTGGCATTTCCATATTTACACAAAGATCCAAGAGCTAGGGCTGAAGGGTGGAAACTGCAAGACCCGAGAAGGCCTCAGATTTTGGGCCTGGTGCCCCTCATTGTCTCCACAGATGGAGAAAAGCTCCCAAGTAATGCTGTGTGGTGCTATGGGGACCTCTGCCTACCCTATCTGTGGGGCTTCTTTCCCCTGCCCCATTCCTAATCCAGGAATTACTGTCTCATGGAATTATTCAACAAGATCATAATTTAGAATTTGTTTTATTATATTGGTGCCAACGAAATAAATGCCCAACCACTATTATTATGAAGTTACCGAGTTCTTAAAAACGATGCCTAAAAAAGTATCAATTTAGTTATGGCCACGCTGCCAGATATAACTTGTCTTAGGTGAAGAGTGATGATATGTACATATGGGTCTGAGAAAAACATGATAAAATTGTAAAGTGTACTAGATTTAAAATAGATTCCAAGAAATGAAAACACCTACATAGTCAGAGGAGGAAAGTTCATAGCTTAATTCTTTGGTGTGGTCCATCTTACAAAGTATATATAAAACTAGGAAAAGTCCAAAATAGTTGGATATGTTTAGGCTGTTTCCAACATGCAGTTAGATTTGTGTTTATTAAATCTGCTTTTCCATATACATACAGAAAATTTAAAAAGAATAGAGAACACATTTCCAAGGATGAAATTTCCACATTTATTTTTCTTTTATGTGCATAGAAAATGGCAGTGAAGTGTCCTATGAACGAGGCGAGGAATGGGCATGGCGCTGCGGTACCAGCCTGGACGTTGTGCTTCCAAAGTACACTACGCGTGGTGGGGACAAAGGGCATCGCAGTTTGTTTTTAATTGCTCACAGTTCCTTGGGCTTCCCATTTGTTTTTGAAGTTGTCAGTTTCTTCAAATCTCTTCTCAAGTGACACACTGCATTACAAATGATGGCACTTAACCAATGTGGCATTTCCATATTTACACTAACAAAGAAATTTACAAGACATAATAGCATACAATCTTGACATTTAGTAATAGCAATAAAACATGGGCATCCATTTTATTTTTTCTGTACAAACTATCAGAACATAACTTTATTCACATTAAAAAAATCTTTAATTTGATTTGACCTACACATCCCCCATTTCATTTCACCCATTTCTCAAACCTCTCATCACGTCACCCACACCTTCACCAGACTACAGAATCTATAAGTAATTAGATCTAACAACTAAATAGAGCTTAGAAAGTCCTCTCCCAAAATTTCCTCACTTCCCTGATAATTCCTCAAAAAAGAAAAAAAAAAAACGCACTTCACTCATTCCTTCCACTTCACTTTCACATTTCAATCATCAAATCAGCAAGATGGACTTTTCACCTCAATCCAAACAAGGTTAGAAAGAAAGAGTTCCTCTGTCGGGCATCTTGATGCTACACCCATGAGTCTGGGGACCCTGGGTACTGTTCTGCTCTATAAGAAGGTCGTTTAGTGGAATAAAAGTCTACATAATTTGTGGTCGATTTCAGTCCGTACTGTGTTGAGTAATCAGTAGAAGCTGGAAAGTGAACTCGGTCATCAAAATAAGGGTCTTCATAGCTATGAGGAGACTGCAAATACAATCTGTATGCATCAAAGTTCTTTCTGTTGGAGTCATCTTGACTATAATACAGCTGTTGATGCTGTTGACAAAATGAAAAGGCAAATAAATAAAAGCAATTTTTTAAAAAGACATGTGTCAGGAAAATTAATGTGGGCTTCTTGCTTCATATTTTTAAAGCAATATTCAATAGTTGCAGCTTAAGGTTAGAAGCTGTTTCTGGCACACACTATGTGTTTGTTTACTATTGGACTCTAAGGATTTTAAGCTGCACTCTCAGGCAGGCTGCTGAGTTTCCTGTCCTAAGACCTCTAGAGAAGTAGGTGCCTCAGGAGAGCCTGAGATCTCCAGGTACGTGGCCCCAGCGGCCTCCCCTCCTTACTGGAGGCCCTGCTGTGTGCTCAGCTGTGGAGGGACCCGTTACCTGGGCATGCCGAATGAGAGGATGGTCTTGACATTTGCTTTGACACAGGGGAATTATTAGCACATCACTAATTTAGTCCAAGATTGGGTTTCTGGGCCTTGCATAATTGCATAATTACCGAACCATCTTTTAAAACATTTACTTCGGATATGAAGATGGAGTCCATCTCTCCACTTTAAAAGATGTATGTGGCTAGGTGAACAATAGTCACACTTTGGAAACTCTGCTGTAAGTCGTAATATTAAAGGAATAAGCAATCTCAAGGTAGAAGAATAGTAAAATTAGGAGAGACATGTGAGCAAATATGGTTCTAGAGGAAAAGGCTTCCCCAAGCCAGGGCTAAGTCCATCTGTAAGTGGGCAAGGCCAGGCACACGTGGGCACCCACAAAGGGCACACTGCTCTCCATTTCCTTTTGTTCGGTCTTAGCGTTGACCTCACATTAATTTCTTCAAATTGTGATGGTTATTATGTCTATCTTCTTGATCATGCCCAAATCCCCCTACTTAGTAAGATGTAACAAATTTACCACACAGGAATCAATGTTATGTCCTGGAACTCAATGCATTCTAACATTATAAGGATTTCAGAGCTAAATTCTCTTTTCAAGCCAGAGTTATGATTCTGGTCTATTTTTCCTGACTAAAAAACTATGGCATAAATTATGAATAACTTGGAAAATTCGTTTTCTTCCATCTACAGAGAAAAGATGATGAGAAGGAGAGGTCTTAGAACACATCCTTATCTGAAGGACAGGATACAGTCTTGTTTTAGGAAACTCCAGCTGCTCTGTTATTGAAAGGGAAGAGGAGCGACCAGATGGTCCAGGTTCACCACGGCACCGGGAAGGACCTGAGACTGACTGCAGGCCCTTCATGAAAGCAAAGCCGGGATGTGTTATAACCGCCAGTCCCACTCTCCCACAGTGAGGTCCATTCCGGCAGGGGCTGAGTCCACTTTGACCACCGACACAAACAGACCTGGCCATGGACTCAGTGTTTTTAAATTGTGGAGCCTGGACAGAGAGGGGTGAGATGGAGAATGAGGTATACACAAAAGAGAACAAGGTGATGAGGGCATGAAGTGTGCTTACCAACCTTCCCTCACCCAGAGGCTGGAAGAGATTTTAAAGCTTAACAGAAAAAGAGTGGGAAAAGGACACCGCTGGGCAAAGGACATGAACTAAAGACTTCTTGGCTGTCCCCATCAGTGGCGTGGTGGTCTCAGCAGTACCGATGTGGATACTTAAGAACGTGAGGCTACCGTGGAAATGCTTTGCTTAAACCACGGGTGAGTTTCCAAGGAGTGAAGATCCCCAGGGAAAGCATCTAGGACCCTGCCGTGTTGGCCCAGCTCTGGGAAGTCAACCGACGTGGACCCCTTACTGTGTTAACTGCTAATCGGCCTTCTGTAAAAATGATATTGCAAATTCACCTGTAGCCGTCTATTTTGTTCTCTTGCTGGTGAGGAATAGGAACTGATGTAAATTGGTGAAGGTTTGCTGGAGCCTGTAAGAAAATATTTTATGAAATTAAAACTAGTGCTTATTACTCTGGTCCATTAGGCTGAGCGGTCTCCCCTGCACTAGGGCTAGTGCTGTCCCCGACAGGGCCTGCCTTCCCCAGTGCCAATGCAGGCTGGGAGAGGTAGCAGCTCAGGGTCTGGATCTGGCCTGGCTGCTGCTTAACTCAGGGCTGGGGGCGGCTAATAGCAAAACTATGGCAAAAACAGGCCGCGTGTGTTTCCCCAAAAAGCAATGCCAGTGCAGAGCCCATGCGCAAAGGTTCCTGCTCAAGCTCTGCTCATACGTGGGAGGGTTTCTCCGGCTGGCTTTGGACAGCAGCACAGGATCCTGAGCTGAGGAACACCCCTTTTCCAGGGCTCCGAGCTACAGCAGTGGGTCAGAGAGGAGAAGCGAAACACAGTATTTGAACAAGCCCCATGCCTTCCAAACAACTGGGATTCAAAATCTCAGGTCAAGGAAGGAGCAGCCGTTGGGCAACAATGGAGGCACAGTCTTGTGCCTGCTATATTTAAGTATGTTTTAATACAAAAGGAACTTGGTAATAATGAGATAATTGTCTTCAAAAGTCCATAGTAGACTCCTGATGATGTTACCCTTCCATTATTGTTAAGGCTAGCAAAGATTTTTATTTTTTTAATGAGGAAAATGAAACGTACTTGAGGCAAATTAGTTTATTGAAGCAAGCGAAGAAGATACAGAAGGGCATGCATGCTAAAGAGGCGATCTGTAAGATAAGGCAGGCTGCTGCAAGTCGGAAGCAACCATGCACTTCAGCTGGTATGTGCATTTCCTTTTGCACAGAGCTTGGTGCTGAAATGTAGCATCTGCAATTTTCTGAGCTATTAATTGCCATAGTAACAACAGTCGATTAGTAAATAGTCCTGTGAAATCACAATTTCAAAGACAACAGTACAACGGAGACTGCTCCCCCAGCAGGAGTAAAGCTGACACTAGCTTTTATTTATTTTTAATAGGTTTGAGAAAAGAGTACTTTTTGTGGGGTAGCTTACACTGACTTATTTGGAACATCTAAAGTAGTTATAATCTGCTGGACGGTTGAGAATGGGAAGAGTATGAAATCTTAGTAACCCTTTGGGCTGGTATCCTTTAAATAAATTGTATGCACAGCTTTCTGAACAGGATATAAAAATATTAACACTATGTAACATTATTTTTGTTATTCTTAAAAAATAATCACTTTGAGAAGAATCACATTATACCTTTTGCTATTTATTCAAACTCTTCTCCATGAAAATGTAAATGAAATTGATCTCCATTCTCTGGTTTGAAGTTAAGAGATGGGCCTGTCTAGAAGACGTAGCCCCTGCAAAGCGACACCGGGCTGAGGGTTCTGATGCATGTGGAAAACACAGAGACTGCTCAAGGCAGGAGGGGACGGAGCAAAGGGACTGTGCCAGTGAGCAGCCAGAAATGATTTATTTGGATACAGCCCTCTTTTTATTTGTGGCCACCGTACAGCTACATACATACATACATACATACATACAAGTACATGCTTGTTTTACTTTAAACAAGCAGAAAAGGCAACAATCCCCAAAGTAGGAAAGGGAATGACTGGAACATGGTTTGCTGCTGGGGGACCGTCTCAATACAAGCACAGGCTACTTCCCAGGCCACTGGCCGAGTGCCTGCAAATGCGGCTTTTCAAGAGACTGTATCACACACCCAACTGGCGTCTTACCAGGGTACAGGCCTTTATGTGTGGCATCCCCTTGGCTATTGTAATACTGCATAGGTGGCTGGGTCCTATCGTATTCAGAGCGAGGGTCTCTGATTCCTAACAGTGCTGGTGAGGAAGAGGTGCTGCCGACTGAAGGGAGAGGCAAAGGAGGAGAGAAAGAGGGGAAGAAAGAGAAATCAGCATCAGTATCTGTGGAAAATCCTCTCCAGAAACACAAAGGTCAGTAACTAGAAATGACACACAGCTGGTGCTGAAAATATCTCAGAGGTGCTGGGAGGTGAAGAGCAGCTAGACCCAAGTACCGCAAGTGCGACCTGCATGCAGGCCCGCCACTGCACAACTCAGCAAAGTCAGCATCGGGGCTCACTCTCAAGCTGGAGGGCAAGCCGCCCGGCTAAAGAGGCACAGTGTAGAGATCATGCAGGTTTCCCCACCAGTGTGTCTCAATGTTTTAACTAGGCCTTTGAAACTGAGTGAGTGATCATAACTTACTAGCCATGCAAGAGTTATACCTGTTATTTTATGATCTCAGTTCAGTTGCTTGCAAAATACCCACCTATTATCCTTTATGTATAGCTCTTCAGTCAACAGAAGTTTTATGGCATGTTTTGATTTCTAATTATTTAAAAAATATCCACATCTCTAAACGTGTTTGAATAAGAGCACCCAGTCTATAAAATTTATAATTCTTTTTATGGTTATCAAGGAAACAATTTAAACCCAGTAAGCCTGGGTCATCAGGAAACACACATGGTGCTAAGTCCTGACCTCAGAAAGGCCCAGAGGATTTTTTTAGCCCAGCTTCAGTCAACATCTAATAATACCGTATCTATCCTTAGGACTCTTTTTGGACACTCTGGCACAGAAGGAAGAGAGAAACATTTCACATACATTTTTTTCCTTTTTCTTATTAAAAAAAATCATCTTGCTTCCCTTAATTTCAAATAATAGTGGCTACTTATTCACTTGATACACTCGAAAGCAACAGCACCCCAAACCTTGACACCAGTGGTTTTGTACAAATTGACACTTTCAGAGGAAGACTGACAATGAAATACTTTTCCTAAAAAGTCACCTCACTGACATAGGATTGCTCAGTGTTAAACATGCAAGCATGTATGGACAATGTCTATGTGCTGTTCACCTTGCTTACTTTCCAGAAGGTAGTAGGACAGAAAGCATACCCGCCTGCCTCCAATGACATCAGCCAGGCATCAGACATGCCCAGAAGCAGATCCCACACTAGTGTGAAGGGATGCATGATCAGCCCTTAGAATAACTGGAGAGGAGAAGTGGAGTATTCCCTACCACTGACCAGAATCCCAAGAGGCACCTAGGAATTTGAATGGGGCTAGTCAACACTGTCCAGCATGTATATTTAAGGCGTCCTGAAAACAAGGTCACTATTCAGTAACTATGTGCTAATGAGACCAGGGGTGTGCAATCTTTTGGCTTCCTTGGGCCACACTGAAGAATAATAATTATCTTGGGCCGCACATAAAATACACTAACATTAACAATAACTGAGGAAATAAAAAAAAAAAAAGTCACAAACAAATCTCATAATGTTTTAAGAAAATTTACAAATTTGTGTTGGGCCGCATTCAAAGCCATCCCGGGACGCATAAAACCCCTGGCCGCAGACTGGACAAGCTCACACTGATCTAAAATTATCCTTTGCTTGTCTATGTGCATTTCGTTATGCAGCCACACCTCTTTATTTCCCTGGCACCTCTATCCCCAAGACCCTAAAAGGTTCTGAACATTTTTCTAGAAGAGAGCAGTTTCAGGCTATACCTGGGAGCTTAGCAAGGATGTTAAAAACCAGACATGTAGGTTTCTTTCAAGAAAGCAACCTATAATTTAAAAACTAAGATAAATACCATATACAACAAGCACAGATAATTAAAAAAAATTCTAGTTCAAGTGGGGACATCCAATTATGTGGCAAGAACCACCGGCCATGTATATTAGTCTTTTTGGTCACATTTGTCCACATGAGAAATAAGACTGCCAGCAGTAACACTGCTGAATAAAATAGGTAATATTTAAAAGTCAGAATGGGTGATTTAAAGTGAAATAAAAATAAGATACTTATTACTTTTCCTTTCTCATTTTGGAAAGAATTAGATTTACAGGACTGATTGGCTTGGCAGTAATAATCTGCCCTTACATGTAAAAAAATTTAGTCTGAATCTCAAAACATTCTTTCCACGAAGTTAAACTTACAAAGAAGTACGCAGTATGGTTGACAGGATTCCCAACTTAAAAATCTAAAGGAATTCCCACAAACCCACCCGTAAGGCCTGCTTCCATTAGCAGCAGATGCTGGGGGTCTGCAGAGGAAGAAGAGCAGGCAGCTCTCCCAGGTTGCGGATCTGAAGACCGTAAAGGTCCTCTGTTAAAGGACCCTGCTTCTAAAAGGTTTCACTAAGAAAACTTAAAAAAATTCACTTTGGAGGAGATTCCAACCTTACGGCCAGCTAGCATACAGGGCAGCCACTTTCCGGCATAACCCAGCATGTCTCGAAGTGTGGCCCTCCACTCTCGGGCACCCTGCTCCCCTGTCCAGTCTGTCAACTGCAGATTTCAGGGCCCCTTCTCACACTTAGTGAGGCAGACTTGAGGGCAGGGCCTGGGGTGCTCTTGCTGATGTAAACTGGTATAAACTTTTAAAAAGGAAGGAAGAAAGTGGGCTTGTGGTTTATAATGGTGTGTGATTCCTACAGAAGGTTCTCTGCTGCATGGGTAGCGTTGGAGATGACAGGCTTAACCAGCTTATGTTTGATCTTCTCTGGCTGGGAAACAATGTTCTGTCACACAAAGGCTCTCGTGAAGGAGTGGCGTTTCCCACTGACCTGACTGAATGATGGGTGACATCTGTTGGTTGGTGGTAGACAAGGAAGGATGTGATTTGAATCGGTCTCGCTCCAATGTCGACACAGGTGTAATAAAATGGTTCTGATTCCACCCATCCTGCAGAGTTAAGAGAAAAAGAAACCTCTCAAAATGAATAATGACATTTCATTACAATAAATGATTATGAGTATGTGCTTTGATGAATGCTAATTATGCCAGAGCTATTCTTGTAGGTTACCTTTTTATAAATGCTCCGGAGGTCCCGATATTGCCATAATGTATTCAAGACCTGGGCTGCTGCCTTCACCACTTTCAGAGATGATCTAGGGA